>NC_141087.1:31546406-32146406 GCF_041138505.1 Cibotium barometz | reverse complement strand
GGACTTTTTAAATAGGCCTTGAACGCACGTGATATAGAGGATTTACATATAGTGACCCCCCCGAGCATCTTTGAGTACTTCACTTGCTCTTCTTCCAACTTTTAGTACTTCACTTACTCTTCTTGTCTAGTGCTTATTGAGATGCACTTAACTTACATTACAGAAGTTACATACATTATTACTTATTGTATAAAAAATAGAAGGCATGTTTATAGAAGCCGAATCTATGATTACACAAAAAAATAAAACATGGTTGATCATGAATAGGTATGGGGGGCTTCTTTTTGGGTAGGGGTAGAAAGGTCACTTTTTGGGCAAGATGGTAATGTGGTGGTCTAGATCTATTGAAAAAGAAGGAATGAGTAATTTTTAGAACTTTATTTGATGATTATAGAGATGAAGAAACATGTTTTGATCACAAGTAGGCATGGGAGAGATTTAATAGGAGTTGTAACAATATTTTTGAGAGAAATGAAACACAATATTTTTTTTTAATGGTGTGATGCTGATGGGTCCTGATGTTTAAAAGTAAGGAAGTGGAGTGATTATTAAGCTTAAATTGTGACTTTGGATATTAAAAAACTTGTATTTAGTCATAGGTAGGCATGGGATGATATTTTTGAGAATAGCTTACAAGTTTTTTGGGGGAATTAAAAATAACATGTTTTTAGGTTACTTTTTGGCCGAGCTAATGGCGTGGTAGTAGAGAGAGTGAAAATGATATAAGAGTAATTCTTTTTTGGGGGGATGGTCAGGGAATGTGGGTCTAGGTGTGGGGCTAAAAGTTGGATTAGGTAGAAGGGGGACAAGATTAACTAAGGGAGAAATGGGGAAAAGATCAACTAAGGGAGAAAGGGGGAAAAGATCAACTAAAAGTAGGGAGAAGTAGGGAGGAGTAGGGAGAGTAGGGAGAGTAAAGGAGTAGGGAGAGTAGGGAGGAGTAGGGAGGAGTAGGGAGAGTGGAGGAGAGGGAAAGTAAGAGAAGTAGGGAGAGTAGAGGAGAGGGAAAGTAAGAGAAGTAGGAAGAGTAGAGGAGAGGGAAAGTAAGGAGAAGGGGGACAAGATCAACTAAAAGATATGGGAGATATGGCATTTTTAATGGGACCACCTCCCCTTACATTTTATATTGGATTACCTCCTCTTTTTTAGGTTATTAAGTAGTTTTTTACCTCACTAACCCATTCCTTATGAGGTCCTTTCTTAGTCCATTTCACTTCTAAATGACTTTCTGGTGGTGCTAGTGTTTGACATACAACTATCTCTTCTGAATGCCAAAAATAAGTTGGTCTCAAGTCATCTTCTCTCAGAACTTTTTTAATAAGTGTTTTTCTAATTGTGCATTTTTGTATCACACTTGCGTTTTATATAATATATTCTCACAATGGTCTTGATCTCCCTTGCTTTTGGAAATCGGGTTTGGTTATTCATTTAGGTACCTATGACTTGAGTATGGCAGGCTCAAGTATTTTCTACCTTTTCTTGTTACCTTATGATGGCTATTGTGAGTATGTTTATATTCTATAGTATCTCATTTGTAACCAAGGTAACCCTAGCTTAAGGGTTGTAATGATGGCTTAATCATATGAGCATGGAGATGGCTCTTGACAAACTATGTCTTCAACATGTTTTTGTAGCATCTTTACATTGGTGAGATGTGTATTCCATTACTTAGTGTGTATTTGTGATTTATACTCTCACATGGCTTGATGCCCTAGTATTTGGTTGTTGCTTGGTCGTGGGCTTTGTGAGTTTGGGAGCTAACCGGACATTCATAATTGGCCTGCCCGTCCGTAGTAACAGAGGTTTCTCACGGACAAGTGTATATAAATTTTACAACCTCAAAACCCTGCTTCCGTGGAATGTTTTATTTTCTATGAGTTGGGACATTACCAACATCACATTGCCAATGTGATTGCCTAAAACCAACCATGTCCATAGTTCTAACTATGTAAGGATCTAGTGAAGAGGTACAAGATGAATGAGCACCTAGGACACTCCATGGTTGAAAATGCATAAGAAGAATCCATGTACACAAGTGGAACGGGCTTCCCATTCGATTTAGCTAAGTCTATCTCAATAAATCCTCCTACATCACAAAATTGAGAGCTCCCTTTATGAAAACATTCTATACCGTGTAAATTTATGTATAGATTAAAGTGCATTTTGCCTTAGAGCATATCATGATCCTCCCCTGTTCACACAAAGTGGATTTTTCCTTAGAGCATACCATGATCCTCCTAAATTTCACACATGCCTGGAGCCAAATTTTGGGGTTGTCACTTTCCTCATGGACAAAGCACTTCACACACACTCCAAGTGTTAATCAATCTTGCTAGTCTCTTCTTTCTCAAGTATGCTAACAAGACTATGCAACACATCATACTCAAGAACCTCCTCTTAATTCTCCTCTTCATTGTACCTATTATACTCATCAATAAGACCCAAAAGAAACACAAGAAAGACATGCATCATGTCCCACAACAATTGGTGCACTTTACCTTGGTTTCCTTAAAACACGCCTTTGATACTATCATCAAGTCTATCCTCATTATCTGAATGTTCACCATAACCAACATGGGGAGTAGGGAAAGGCCATCATGAGGCCTTTCCTTGCCATCATCGTCATGGGGAGTGGAACATTCTGCAAAGATGTTGATAGCCAAGCCAATGGAGTTATCCCCCATCAGCAATTGGAAATCATTCTACATAGCTATTGACAACCGAGAAAATCATGTTATTCTACACCAACAAGCTGTAGAATTGATGTTGTTAACTAAGTATGTCCTTAACAATGTTATACTTGTGTGAAATCCTCTTGCTAGCCCATTTCCTTTCATTCTTCAATGCATATTCTTGTACATGCTCATAACATTGAAACTCACGTATGCCTTAGCACTCTCTTTTGTAATTTTTATCTCAAGGCATTCACAAAGCATAAGCTTTGTATGAGAACGAAATCTATCTCATTAAACATACCCTTGTAGTTGTCCCAAAGAAGTTCATACCATTCTTGGATTTCAAGGAATGACTCTATGTTACAGTGCTTGATGTATTCAAGATCTTTCCATGTCTCTAAGGCAATATCCTCTCTCAGCACTCTTCGTAGTTCTTCTAGAAGCCACCATAGTAGAAGCTTTGCCTCATGAAGAGCTCTATAGTGCCCATGGGCTATGATGGGAGTAGCCAAAACATACCCATCAAGTTTGTTGAAGTATGGTTTATGCCATACACATGGTCATTTACACATGCATCAGTGGACACTTGTCCATTAATCTAGTTGTAACTAACTCTCTCTCTCTCTCTCTAGTTCTATATTAAGAGAGGGCCCACTTACATTATAACATCCCATCAATACATACATTCAATTACTTGTGTCTTCTTGGTATTTGTCTTCATCTTGTTCATCTCTTCCACTTTGCCTTTGTGTAGCTATGGTCTCTCTCTCTCTCTCTCTAGTTCTATATTAAGAGAGGGCCCACTTACATTATAACATCCCATCAATACATACATTCAATTACTTGAATCTTCTTGGTATTTGTCTTCACTTGTTCATCTCTTCCACTTTGCCTTTGTGTAGCTATGGAGACTTGCAACCTCTAATGAGGTTAGTAGTTACCCTTGACAAATTCTATGTTGGCTATCTCAAGCCCCTTGGCACCATGTTGGCCACTTGCAGCCCGTGCTCATGCACCTGTTGAGGATGATTGCTGTCCTCCATCTATACAACAAAACCTCGATGGAGCAAAACCTTCATGGTGATGTCTGAAAATCAATGCTTAAACAATATAGTATTGTGACAAGCATGCCCTTGTGGAGGATAATTCAAGAGAATTAGGTAAAGGCTACCACATATCTTAATTTTTCCATAACCCCTATCCTAATCCTAGTTTTTAATGCCATAATTAGTACTTGACTACATAGACTTGCACAATCTAAGCTATCTTTAGGAAGCATACTAAGATATGATTCTTTAAAGAAAATAGAAGGATCCAAAGAAGCATCAATAAAAGTTGAGGAAAGTTCTCTATAGATCTCTCTCTCTCTCTCTCTCTCTTCAAACAACTTGAGATTTCTCAATCCATCCTCCTCCTTCTTTAATAAGCCCACTATTGTATTCTAACAACCTCTATCTATGGCTTCTTTGAGGAAAAGGGCTAATACAATATTCAATTCAATTCCATTAGAATTTTAGATAGATTTTTGGTACCTTCTACAATTTGTTTTGCTACGATTTTTTTAAAAGAAAAAGGAGCCATATATATCTATCTATATGGCTCCAAAATTATACTATGAAAGCATAGTTTTTCTCAAAATCATACTATTTTACCATTTCTCTCTATAAACTGAAGTAATAGGCTTTTCTTTTATAAAAAGGTTTTTTTTCTCAAAATCGCACCATTTATCTCTATAAACTGAAATAATAGGCTTTTCTGAAATCCAACCATTAATGGTATAAGATGATAAGCTAAGACACTAGGGTTTTGGAAAAGACGGGGCTCGTTTCATTTTGGAGCTTGCTCAACTTTTGAAAAATTCGCCTCATCTTCATAGGAGGAGGGAAAATGCCTCATCCATTTTGTTAAAAAATAGTAATAATTGGATGAAACTATGAAGAAAATGCTTGTTCAAAATTAACTTTTCCTCTTCACCCCACGGTGAGAAGATTCATGTAAGGTGCACTCAAAAATGTTTCCAATGAGACACCACTTTCCCCAAAAAGTTGAACTAGTAATTGCGTGTAATTAAATTACAAAGACCGCTATTCTCTGAATACCAAGACCCAAAAACTTGAACTAGTAATTGAGTGTAGTTAAATTACAAAGACAGCTTTTCTCTGAATACCAAGACAGCTTTCATGTGAGGTTCACTCAAAGAAAACTGTGAGACACCACTTTCCCCGACAATTTGAACTAGTAATTCAGTGTAATTAATTAATTACAAAGACAACTTGTCTGTGAATACCAAGACAGCTTGTGTGTGACTAAATAGTACTTTGAACACACTTCTCAATTTTGCTCGGGAATCAAAGAATTTTTTCTTCTCTGTGAAGCTACCTACCATACACAGAGATAAACCTTCTTCTCTTGCTTTCAAAGCAATTCAGGCAAATTCCACTGCAATTTTACCACTGAGTCAACATGGCAGAAGATTCTTTCATGGCGGCAGCTCTCAAGGTGGAGGATTTTGTGCTGCCGGAGGATCAGCTGCCCCTCAGGAGCTGCTCTTCATGCGGCCGTGACGATGAAGACGGAGGATTTCCTGTGATAGATCTAGCTCAACCGGACGAGGAGCTGGTTCCCCTTGTGCATGCGGCGGCGTCAACCTGGGGATTCTTCCGCATTATCAACCACGGAGTGGCCCAACCCCTCTTGGACAAGATCCTCTCTCAGCACTCTCCGCGCTTCTTCCAGCAGCCACTGCAGCAAAAGCTTCGCATTTGAAGAGCTCTGCGGTGCCCATGGGCTACGCTGGAAGCAGCCAGAACGTGCGCATCAAGTCATGGACGGAAACCCTAATGGTGATGTCCGGCAAACAACGGATAGGCGATCTCTTGCGAAGGGCGTGGCCATGTACGGAAGAATGCGACGCAGTCAGGTAAAGGCGACCGTGCAAGGTCTAATCCTACCGGAACTGAACCCTAAACCTAATCTTTAATTGTGTAATTATTGTGGGTAGTGACGAGTGCTGCACCTTGATGGGCGCTCTGGCTAATCCTAACGGAACTGAACCCTAAACCAAATCTTTAATTGTGTAATTTTTGTGGGTAGTGCTGATCTCGACGAGTGCTGCACCTTGATGGGCGCTCTGGCCAACCGTATCTTGGAGATTCTGTTCACAGGCCTTGGTGTTGATGCTCGCGACGTAACGTCGATTTTCGATCTCGGCAGCTCTTCTAACCTCCGCATGTATTATTACCCTCCATGCTCCGTAGCAAGCCTCGCCTATGGATCCCCTCCACACAAGGACTTCGGAGGGCTTTCCATACTCCACCAAGATGATATTGGGGGCTTGGAAATCGGTGGATCCTTGTCCAGCCTCTCAAACAATCCTTAATCGTAAATGTGGGAGGTATGGAATCCATCTCTCACACCCTCTCCTCTTTCTCTCTCTCTCTCTCTCTAGACATGTCTGTGTATCTCTCTCTAGACACGTCTTTGTGTATCTGCCTGTCTCTTTCTCTCTCTACACACATCTTTCTCTCTCTAGACACCTTCCTCTTTCTCTCTCTACACACCTTCCTCTTTCTATCTTTCTAGACCCCTTTCTATTCACACATGCTATATTAGCGTGCACATAGTCCCATCCATGGGGGTTTCCACATCTGGTCATCATGATCCCTGGTTACCTGTGTGGGTGCCCCATCTATGAGCGATCATGGGCACGAGAGATTCTTCCCCTTAAAAAAACCGTCATCAAATAAAGAGGAATGAGCAATATGTGTAAGGGATAGGAAATATACGTAAACCCCCTAGCATTGTGCGAAGATTATGAGTCTTAACAATTTTTTTATGTTGGCATTATGAAGCCTCGTGGGTTACTAGCATTGCGCCTAAACTTCCTCTCTTAGCGTGCGTGTGCTCGAGAAATGATATTTTTTAACATCATACTTGACATTGTCCATCATTGTGCCTATACTTAGGGGGTTTACACACATATGACCTTTTCCTTATATTTGAGCATGGGCAAGGAGATGGACTAGGCATTCATGATTTTGGATGGGGAGGAGATGGGGAGATCTCCCCATCTCCCTATCTCCCCTGTGAAAGTTAAGGGTGGGGGGATCTCCCCTAAATTCTGGTTTCCTTACCCTTAACTTTCACAAGGGCTAGAAGTGTGTAAATGCCTTTACACTTTTAGTACATCATGGCTAGTGATTTAGTGAACACACTATAGGACTAGTTAGGGCACTTTTTTCCTTTTTAGGAGGTTTTTTTTCCTCGTGCTAGGATAAACCCATCTTGGGATATACTTATCAACTTTGTATGGCACACATTTATTATCTATCTATCATCTCATTGTGTACACCCTTGAGCTTCTCCATTATGTGTGTGTCTCTTGGGGGGTTCACTTGAAAATATGTAAGTGTAGCACGTGAGTTCATCAGGAGGGGTATATTGATTTTAAAAAGTTATAAAATTACATTTAAAGGAGAGGTTTTTTAAACCAATTTTTTTAAAAAACTAGAAGTTTAAAGAAAAAGGGGTCATTTTATTCATAAAAGTATGTAAGTGTCTAATAATGACCCTCCATGTGCGTCAATGATTCACTCCGATAAAGCATCTACTCCTTCAACCCCATCCTCACTAACGAATTTCGATGCCAAAACCTCGCAATCAACAACTATTCCGGAAGAAGTCCTCCCCGGGCAACCATCTATCTCTAACAAAAGGAATGCAAAGGAATAGCCCCGAAGCCTATGCTTGTTCATCAACAAACCTCACAAAAGGAGACAACCACAGGCACGAAAGCCTCATGATCAAATCCCACTCTGCAAGAGACTCGAACCTCATCGTAAAAAATACCCATGAGTCTCAAACCTGCAGCCTCAGTGCCAATTATTGTGAAGGAGGGCTTACAACCTTCCACTACAACCAAAAAGAAAAAACCACCAAGACAACAAAAATCAAGGTATCTTAATGGTATCAAAATGTGGGTGGAGAAGCAGCTACTTGTCACTCAAGGCTACTACGAAGGTGCCAATCAAATTTGGGTGCCTCGACACTCAAAGCCTCTTCCTCAACGCAGCACTCAGAAGCACTCAGAAGCTAAGGAAAAAGAAAATTACTCCACAACTCAGCACTCTTCCTCTTCCTCAACGCAGCACTCAGAAGCTAAGGAAAAAGAAAATTACTCCACAACACCGTCCACAAAAGCCTGCGAGTTCCTCAAAGAACTCCACCAAGTCACAACAACAAGTGTGGGTACCAAAACGATTACTGCAAGCACAAGGGTAATACCAAATCTTAGATTCCTAAGCACATCATGAAGTCCCCTAAGCTTGCACAAAGAAGGAAGCCTCAGCACCAAAAGCAGCAGAGCTACCAATTTATAGTGTTCATCAAAGATGGGTGCCTGTGCACGTACTTCAACAACAAGGATACTATTATGGTAATCCCATCATACCAAATCAAACAACTTGAATACAACCTTGCTACTATCGACTTTAATCCCAATAGCTGCATCTAAAGTTCGACAAGAATGGAGTCTCAAGCAACAACAAGCAAGTCACTTAACCACTCTTGTGCATTCATGACCTACACAAGAGCTTGTGTGTTCAAGCAACCCGAATGGTAACCAACTAGTAGTGTTACCTACCACCTCAACAACATTTGAGCCAAAAATTCAAGAATTAATTCCCACGTCTGCAATGGAGACTTATGAGCGCATCAAAGACTCCTACTAAACAACATTTGACAAGGATCCTACCACACAAAGGGATATCATCGAAGGCCAATTTCTTCAAATGATGAATGTCGCTTCAATGAATCAAATGAGGAATTGAGAATCACAATCTCGTTTTGATGATTATGTCTACTCCAGATCCTTCCCTCTCTTCTCTCCCATTATTAGCATCTCTTAGCATCCCCACTAACACAAATCACATGTCACCTTCCTTATGATTGTCAAAAATAAAGTGAGCAAAAAAAAAATCACAAAAATATACAAATGCAATCACTTGCAAAAAACCCCACCCCTACCCCGTTAGGGATCCCAAATAAGCGACTAACCTTTTCATTCACCAACTAGATTTTCCTATTCCTTCCGGAAGAACAAAGAGCATTGAAGGTCACTCAATATCAAAGCCATCTACAAGCTTATCAATTCTACCCACACAAAAGTCTTCAACGCGATCATGATGATGCAATTTCAATCAAGAAGGGGGAAATGTTAACCCATTCCTAGGGTTAACAAGAGCTACTACCATTATCTTACATCAAGAAGTCAAGGTAGATACACTAAAGGGTCATACATTCAAGATATAAAGCAATGGTGTCCAAAGCTACAACTTGGACATGCGCCCATAATGGTCCGATGGAATACTTAAGGTGATTCTTGCTTCAAGAGCGTGTGGTAGCAAGTAAGGAAGTGATGTACTTCATGGATATATTATGGGAGTAATAGAGTAAGGCCTCTTATGCCTAAAGTGCACGACCGGCCATAGTTTAAGTGAGTGTGAACACTTATGGCCATGTATATAAGTGAACTTCTCTAATAACACAACAGACTTCCCCATTGTGCAATAGAGTCTTGTTGTTTGTTAATCTCTCTCCCTCCCTAATGCATGCTAGTGAGTGTGTGTGAGTGAAGTGAGATAAGAGGAGGGATGAGTACCCGTAGTGCAACGCGGTGGTGTGACAATGCTCACGAGAGGCACGATGGAATTGCTTCTCAAGGAGTTGTAGAGCTCGAAGACCTCAAGGGTTACGAGCTTGGCCATTGGAAAGATCGTCATGAGACAATTGTGGTTCACTAGGTAATCTCTTGTTCGATGTGTTTCAAGGCGGGTTAGGGTAAGCCATAACATTGAGCCAAGGAGTGAGTTGCTCATTTTTGTGGGATACTCTTTTGAATCAAAGGCTTAGAAAATTTTTGATGTAAGGTAAGCCATAACATTGAGCCAAGGAGTGAGTTGCTCATTTTTGTGGGATACTCTTTTGAATCAAAGGCTTAGAAAGTTTTTGATGTAAGATCAAACAAAGCCTTTGTTCGTCGAGACATTGTCTTCGATGATGAGCGAGATTTACTTTGTCTTCCGCTTCCCATACCAATCGAACAAGAATCTCAGATTATGCTACATGAACCCCATCAGTCACCTACAACTTTGCCTCTTGAGCAGGCTTCCTCCTCCCGACAGCCACCCAGGGACCCTTTAACCGTCTCACTGCTGGTACCAATAGACCATGCGTGATTCTTGCATGCTTCCCTATGATACCCCTTTGAATGGTCCTCGCTCGTCAATCCACCAGGCTTGCTCCTCGCGCCTCATTTACCTCTATTTTCTCTGCAGACTATGTTGCGCATGATGAGCCAACTTTGTGGAAAGATGCTATCCAACAACCGGCGTGGAAATAGGATATGGAACAAGAACTTGAAATTATTAACTATAATGGCACATGGTCCCTTGTGGATCACCCTCGTCATAGAATGGTCATTGGGACCAAATGGATCTTTCGAACCATATTTAAAGCCGATGGTACTTTGGACAAATACAAAGCCCGGTTGGTGGTGCAAGGTTCTCACTAAAAAGAAGGCATTGACTTCCATGAGACCTTTGCCCCTACTACTTGAATGACGACAATATGTCTCTTACTCAATCTGGCCGCACACCACACATGGCCAGTCTATCAGATGGATGTTAAGAGTGCCAAGTCCTCAATCGCATTCTCAAAGAAGAGGTTTAGAGTGACCAACCTTTGGGTTTCCCACTCCATGGGTATGGGTACAAAGTCTTCCACGTGCATAAAGCTCTTTATGGGCTTAAGAAAGCCCCCTGGGCATGGTATCATCGTATTGACACATTTTTTTGCAGCCAAGGTCTTTATCCATCTCAGTGTGATCGCAATATCTATATCCACACAGATCAAGGGATGGTTTGCTACCTAGTTATGTATGTCGATGACCTCATCGTTTCTGGTTCACATCAAGCCAAAGTGGCTGACATCATGTCACAGTTCAAATAGACTTTTGAGAGATGACTGATCTCGGTCGTCGCTCATATTTCCTTGGCATGGAAGTGGTCCAACATCTTGAAGGTATTTTTGTTTCCCAACAAAAGTACTGTCTTCAACTCATTACTTCCTACTTTTCTGACGTTGCTATCCCTGTGGCTACTCCATCGGATCCCACCATCAAACTATCCAAGGAAGCAGACTCACCTCCACACACATAAAGAGCAAGCCTACCGTCAAGTGGTTGGGAAACTTATCTGGCTCACAAATTCTAATGCTCCTAAGGGGCCACATTGGAGTTTAGCAATGAGGGTTGTTCACTATCTAGCAGCAGGTACCTATATGTATCAACTTCACTACAATCATGGGATCACCATGCGTGGTTACGCGGACTCTGACTGGGCTGATGATTTTGATTCTCGGCGTTCTCATGGTGGTTATTTGTACTCCCTCAGATCTACCCCTTTCTCTTGGTTTAGCAAGAAAAGTAGGATCCACAAGTTCTTCCGGTGAGGCCGAATACTGGGCCCTCTATGACGCCACCACTGAGGCTATGTATCTTTGACAGCTTCTTACGAAGATGCACGTTCCCATTGACACCACTTCTACCATCTTTGTCGATAGTCAAAGTGCGATCGCCCTTGCTAGCAATCCTATTTTTTCTAACCGTACCAAGCATGTGGGTGTACATTTTCATTTTACTAGGGAATAGGTTGAGCTTGGTACCATCAGACTCCAGTACATTCCAACGATGGACAACCATGCAGACATTCTTACAAAGTTCGTCAACCAGCCCATCCTCGAGCTTCTGTGCGACTGGATTGGCATCGGTCCTCCACCATCACCCTCCACATATTGAGAGGGGGATCTTCCTCTCCTTTCACATTTTTTTCTATCATCATTGTATCTGGCACATGAGTAAGTGAAAACCCCATGAGGGCGCAGCTCATGTGAAAACCCACTGCATTGCATTTTTTCATCTTTGCATTCCCTCTTTGCATAGCATTCTGTTTTTTGTTTGGGGCGCATGTGTGAATGAAAACCCAAAAATGGGCATTCATACATGTTAAAACCTCTTGCATTGTGGTATTTAATCTATTACCACCCAATCTTAACTGGTTCTACACCATTGACAACTCCTCGTCATGATCCTCTTCAAACCCCCTTTTTTCATCTTCTGTCATGGTTCCCTTTTTGGCATGAGAGGAAATATGCCATTTTATCCAGCCCAAAAAACGGGCACTTTTGGATATTTTTGGTTTTTATTGTCTTGTGTTGTTGGCCACCACTTCACCCTGACTAACCAAGCAGTCCTTCACTCATGTAAAAGACTCTAATGTTTTCTTCAATCACATATATATCAAGTGTTGCTGCTCTGGTGGTGCAAGCCGCTTACATCATCAGGTGCAACTTCAACGTTTTCTACTACTGGACTGGCCACCTACATCAGTGCAACTTTAACGTTTTTTTGCTGCTGGTCTGGCCACCTATGCTAGGGCTATCTTCAGCAGTTTACATCACCTACATCAAGGCCAGCTTCATCACCTACACCAGGGGTGTCTTCAACATTTACCTCAGGCTGACATCAGCGTTTTTTAGCAGCCTTACTTCAGGCTATCTTCAGCGTTTTTTGTGTGTGTGGGGTTAGTGAGGCTCAATTGTTAGTTTAAGGCTCAAATTTAAGTTTCATCCTCATGAACCATTTTATTTTAGTGTGTTCTTGTGGTTGGGGGTGGGGGAGGCCACCCATCTTCCCCATATAATGTGCCATAAGGCTTAAACGTTTGGTGCTTTAGGTTCAAGCTTAACTTCTTGAAGCCCTTTTTTGTATAAAGCTCAAACCAAAGTGTGACCATCATCTTTAATAAAGTGAGCTCTCAGCAGGGCTCAAATGAATGTTTGAGCCCAAGAATAAAGAAATCAAGCTCTCCGACCATCAGGAAATTCAAATCTATATTTGAGCCTCATGGAGCATTGATCACTTCCATATGTTCCACAAGGCTCAAACTAATGTTTGAGCTGCACAAAACATTGGGCTAAAAAATAAGCTTGCTAGAGACCAATTCTCCATGAACCAAACTTAGTTTCAAGCCACATTCTACTCAAAATATCTAGCAATGAGGGAAAAAGAATCGGTGTTCAATTATAAATTTTTCAAGCCACATTCTACTCAAAATATCTAGCAATGAGGAAAAAGAATCGGTGTTCAATTATAAATTTTTATTAAAGTATCATCCACACTTTATAGTGAATAACCATTAAATGAAACCACATTCTACTCAAAATATCTAGCAATGAGGGAAAAAGAATCGGTGTTTCAAGCCACATTCTATTCAAAATATCTAGCCATGAGGGAAAAAGAATCGGTGTTCAATTATAATTTTTTATTCAAGTATCATCCACACTTTATAGTGAATAACCATTAAATGAAACACCTTAAAGCATTTAAAATAATCTAGAGCATAATCTTGTGAATATAGATATTGCTCTTCTTCCAACTTTGAGTACTTCACTTGCTCTTCTTCCATCTTTGAGTACTTCACTTGCTCTTCTTCCAACTTTTAGTACTCCACTTGCTCTTCTTGTCTAGTGCTTATTGAGATGCACTTAACTTACATTGCAGAAGTTACATACATTATTACTTATTGTATAAAAAATAGAAGGCATGTTTATAGAAGCCGAATCTATGATTACACAAAAATAAAACATGGTTTGATCATGGATAGGTATGGGGGGCTTCTTTTTGAGTAGGGGTAGAAAGGTCACTTTTTGGGCAAGATGGTAATGTGGTGGTCTAGATCTATTGAAAAAGAAGGAATGAGTAATTTTTAGAACTTTATTTGATGATTATAGAGATGAAGAAACATGTTTTGATCACAAGTAGGCATGGGAGAGATTTAATAGGAGTTGTAACAATATTTTTGAGAGAAATGAAACACGATATTTTTTTTAAATGGTGTGATGATGATGGGTCCTGATGTTTAAAAGTAAGGAAGTGGAGTGATTATTAAGCTTGAATTGTGACTGTGGATATTAAAAAACTTGTATTTAGTCATAGGTAGGCATGGGATGATATTTTTGAGCATAGCTTACAAGTTTTTTGGGGGAATTAAAAATAACATGTTTTTAGGTTACTTTTTGGTCGAGCTAATGGCGTGGTAGTAGAGAGAGTGAAAATCATATGAGTAATTCTTTTTTGGGGGGGTGGCCAGGGAATGTGGGTCTAGGTGTGGGGCTAAAAGTTGGATTAGGTAGAAGGGGGACAAGATTAACTAAGGGAGAAAGGGGGAAAAGATCAACTAAAAGTAGGGAGAAGTAGGGAGGAGTAGGGAGAGTAGAGGAAAGGGGGAAAAGATCAACTAAAAGTAGGGAGGAGTAGGGAGAGTAGAGGAGAGGGAAAGTAAGAGAAGTAGGGAGAGTAGAGGAGAGGGAAAGTAAGGAGAAGGGGGACAAGATCAACTAAAAGATATGGGAGATATGGCATTTTTAATTGGACCACCTTTTTTAGGTTATTAAGTACTTTTTTACCTCACTAACCCATTCCTTATAAGGTCCTTTCTTAGTCCATTTCACTTCTAAATGACTTTCTGGTGGTGCTAGTGTTTGCATACAACTATCTCTTCTGAATGGCAAACATAAGTTGGTCTCAAGTCATCTTCTCTCTCAGATCTTTTTTAATAAGTGTTTTTCTAATTGTGCATTTTTGTATCACACTTGTGTTTTATAGAATATATTCACACAATGGTCTTGATCTCCCTTGCTTTTTGAAATCAGGTTTGGTTATTCATTTAGGTATCTATGACTTGAGTATGGCTCAAGTATTTTCTACCTTTTCTTGTTACCTTATGATGGCTATTGTGAGTATGTTTATATTCTATAGTATCTCATTTGTAACCAAGGTAACCCTAGTTTAAGGATTGTAATGATGGCTTAATCATACGAGCATCGAGATGACTCTTGACAAACTATGTCTTCAACATGTTTTTGTAGCATCTTTACATTGGTGAGATGTGTATTCTAGATCATGTAGAGGGGTGGCTATCATAGCAAAATGCCTTATGGAATGCCTATTATAGTATGAACATAATCCTAGAAAACTACGTACTTGATGTACGTTTTGCAATTTTGGGGTGGCCAATTCCGAGTGGTCTCTATCTTTGCGGGATCCATTGTTACTCCATCCTTGGATACAATGTGACCCAAATAATGTATCTCTGAAAGGAAAAACTTACTTTTTCTTGGCATTAATGAAAATTTTATGCTTCCGCAACTCTTCGAACACTATGACCAAATGAGTTCTATGTTCTTGCTCATTCTTGGAGAAAACCAAGATATCATCAAAGAATACTCCTGTGAATTTACGATGGGGTTAGAATATCCTATCCATCATACAATTAAATGTGGCAGGAGAAATGGTGAGACCAAAGGGCATCACCAAAAATTCATATAATCCAAAGGCTATCCTGAATGCAGTTTTATGGAAATCTTGTGGCACCACTCGTATTTGGTGATAACCACTCTTCAAATCAAGACGGCTGAAAAACAAGCCGAACCATCAAGCTTATCCAAAATGTCATCAATACGCGGAATGGGGAATCTGTTCTTGATGGTAAGCTTATTTAAAGCTCTATAGTCCACACACATGCGGAATGATCCGTCCTTCTTTTGAACAAGAAGTATAGGAGAGCAATAAGGTGAGGAACTAAGCTAAACCAAACCGTTCTCTAAAAGCTCATTTACCTGCTTCATGATCTCTTCTTGTTGTGTGGCACTCACACGGTATGCGGGTTTGTTAGGTGGAGAACTACCTGGCACAAGATCTATGCGATGATCTTCGGACCTTTGGGGAGGTAATTCACCTCGTAATGTGTCAGCAAAACAGTCATTGAATGCATGAAGAAAATTTAGCCTATCATTAGTCATAGCATCCACATTTTGATGACTTGGTACAATGCTATTACGAACAAAAACCAAGTACACAGAAAGACTCTTTTTCATTGCTTTATTAATTTGGATGTGAGATACAAGTGGGATGGAATCCCCTTCTTTGCCAGCATCAATGAAATGCATGTGGCCTTTATGCATAAAAGAAATCATGTTGGTTTTATACTCTTTGCGGGGCTCAAGCCTATGATGCCATGGCTTGCCCAACAATACATCACATCCATTTAGTGGTGCAACTAGGAAATGTTCATTATCAAGGTAGCCCTGGATATGTATGTGCAACTTCCCTATCAGCGGGGTAACCTGCACCTCTTTACCAACAAATGCAACCTCGGCTTCAATCTGAGGTCCCATGTTCTCAACCTCGATACCCAAGGCAGCTGCCGTTTGTGTAGAGATGAAGTTATCGGTTGCACAATCATCAAACATGAATAAGGCGGGCTGATCCTTGATTTGTCCCCAAGCCTTGCATACCATCCGCTCTTTTGCATCATGATTTGTGTTCCCTTGCACATCGGGAACTGCATGTACATTAGCCTTGGTCTGCTTGTCTTCATGCTTTGGTTTGCGGTCAGGGCACTGTCTAAACATGCGCTCTTTGCTACCACAAGAAAAACATTTTCCCTCCTTGGCATATTGCTCTCTTTGCTCCGGGGTCAAGCCAAATTTGTTCTTCTTTGGACCTTGATCTTTTGTTGAGGTATTTTCAGCCCTACCTCCCTTATGGGTCTCCCGGAAGTTTTTTTTAGTGGGCTATCCACCTTTTTGCAGATTTAAGGTAGCCTTGTCTTTCCCCTTTGAACAGCCTTGATCTTGCTTAATTTTGAGCACCCATTGCTCCGTAGCAACAAGAGCACAGGCTGTAAGCTGTTGTAAAGTATGTTTCGGGTGCAATTCAATGCCCGAACGATAAGGTGGTTTCAATCCAGAGCGAAACTTCCTCTTTCTTTCATCCTCAATGATTTGCATAAAAGGAATTACTCTAGCAACACTTTCCAAAACTTGTTGACATACTGTTGCATGCTTTCGTTATCTCTTTGGTCAAGTCTATCCCACTTTTGGGTGAGAGTTTGCTCCGCATTTGGTGGTTGAAAAACTGAGCATAGAATCTGTCCTTAAACGGTGCAAATGGAGTCTTTGGTGATCTTTTTAGTGATCCACCAATGACAGCGGTTCCTTTCAAAAACATGCTAGCATGGCGTAATTTAGACTTCTCAGTGAAGTCCTCATCGCTAAAAGCAATGTCAAGCTGTGCCACAAATGCTAACACTTTGGAAGCATCATGCTCTCCATGAAAAACATCAAACTTAACAGACTTGTCACCAGCTTTAAATTCCTTGAGCTTTCTGGCGTGAGGCTCATGGTCCTCTCTTTTTCTTTTCCCCTTATCCAACGGGGCAGCCCTATCTGCATGGGCTCCATGGGCCATCATGGAAGTTTCATGAAGCACGATGGCATGTGCTCCACAAACTTGAGAATCAAATGCATGTGACCTTCCTGCATAAGGCAATGTCTCTCCCTGGGAGGACAACTCAGAGGGCAAAGCTCTTCTAGTGGGTGGCAGACTTGTCATCTCTACCATGGGATACATGTCTTGAATGCATGTGACCTTCATGCCCTCCATGAGAACTAGCATACATATACCTGTCAGGATTTGTGCCTTGTGGAGAAGATGTCACCAATTGGCCAACCATTTGGTCCATCTCTAGATTCGTGTCTCGTTCACTTGGGGCCAGGCCGGTGTCTCATGTGAAGAGGCCAGTATTCTTGCTTGACATGGACGGGAGCCAGACTGGTGCCACCCATGTGTTAGCAAGATGGTGTCGTATGGACGGGAGCTAGACTGGTGCCACCCGTGTATGACCTAGATTGTGTTCGACCCATGGGATTGTCATGCCATGGAAGAGCCAGTATTCGTGCCGTGTCTTGCCTATGGGACTGTCACTCCATAGGGAGGCTCGTGCCTAGAACTGTGTCTTACCTATGGGACTGTCACTCCATAGGAAGACCAGGATTTATGTTTTACGTCGTGCCATTTTTGTGCCGACAGATATTTTGTACTTGTTCCATGAACGGGAGATATTTCCATGATACTATTTGCACATGCACTCATGTTTTGCATGTTTGAAACTATTTTTGCATGACTTGTATTTTTGTGTTTGCCTGTTTGATGTGTCACTTACCTGAGCAGGGATGCTTGCCAGTGAGTCATGAAGTTTGCTCTGTCTTTTGACGAATTCTGTTGCATGTGAACAGGTGGTAAGTGTATTGCACATGGTTGTTTAATACTTTAATCTCTAACCTTTCATTTTATAAGGTCATATGTTCACACTCACTTAAAAGTGGGCATGCCCTTTGGGCACCCACTTATGGGCCAAGGTGGGGAGCCTCACTTAGTTTGTGTATGTGTGGGGGTGGGTGCATGATCACCTAACCACACCACCTTGGAGCTGGCCACCCACATGCAAACATGGGGAGCCAGCCAACTCGAATTGTTAACTCCTTCTCCAACCTTTATAAAAAGAAACCACCACCTCCATCATGGGCACGCTGGGCAAATCATCTCCTGGGTTTTTCTAACGGTGCCATCTTCACCAGTTCTGCACAGGCGGCTGTATGGGCTCAAGGCTGCTGCGTTAGGCGACTATTCTCCCTGCGCTACAGATCACGCCGTGGCTGCAACCAAACGCCTCCTATCCATACAGGCTGTTGCGCTGCAGTCAGTGACTCCTCCCTATCCAGTAGCTTGTGTGGACTCTCCAGTAGTCTATTCTCTTTGCCAAGCGACCTTGCTGGTGGCTGTGTGCTCCATCTACACCAGCTATGCCTACTCCACCTCCTCTCCTGTAGGCGGCTCTGCCATCTCACAGGCAGTTGTAGTCAAATGTTACATCTCTCAACAAGGTGGCTACTCCTTTTGTCTAGCGGGTTGTTGCAGGTGACTGTGCCCTTCCATCTCCTCCTCCAGGTGGCCTCTTCTCCACCGCAGCTAGGTGACCATATAGGCTACTCTTCCACGCCTCTTTAGGTTGAGCCACCTACTCCTCTTTATCTAGTGGCTGTGTTCCTACAGCCAAGCATTACCTCTCCTCCTAAGACGGCTACTCCATCTTCTTTTTGGCAAGAGGTTGTGCCTCCCTACATAGGCGGCATCTCTTTTCTTCAGGAGATTATACTTTTCCTAAAGCAACTACTCCTCTCAACATGCTGATGTGTCTCGGTGTCCCTCTCAAGTAGCTGCACATAAACACCATGGGTATTGAACTTCCATCTGCCATCCACAAGTAAGTGAATTGAGATTTAAGTAAAGTACTTTGTGATAAATCTAATAAGGGATTCTCTCGACGGCAACACCCATTCGGTGCCCGGTGTAGTCCAAGCTCTTGGAGAACCACGGTCCAATGGTGCTGAGATCGGGAGAGCCAGGCGTTAGTACGGGAGAGTGGTCCCAGAACACCAGTGGGGTGCTCTCTGTCGATTCCAGTGAAGGCATTGGACCGTAGAGATTGGACCATTTAAGTGGTCGCTCTACTTTGAATTTCTACTACGAGTCTTTTATTTGGTACTGTATTCATATGTACATGGACATCATCTGGTTCTTAGAACCCATGGAGCATTGTATTTGTTAAATACTCCCAATAATATATTATATATTGACGGGGGGTCGACCCGTTTTGGCCCCAGTGCTGGTGTCCATCTATCTCATTCCATTTCATTTCAATTTCAAGTGAAGTTGTCTATTTCAAATTGTGATATTAAGTTGTGCTATCATGCGTGTGGGTGTCCATCCAAGTCTATTCCCACTTGACGGGATCGGTTTCATTGGTATCAGAGCACGGTTGTTTCCCTCTTCTTAGTGGGGAAACGAACCTGTGTATTGGACACTCCACTTCTAGCACACTTAACACAATGGACAGCCAAGGCAACCCTTTGGAAGTGCCTAATTCGAGGGGTCCATCAAGTGCCTCGTGTGGTTCTGATGCTCTGCGAGGAAGGCACAAGCCCCTTGAAAGGGTGAATGATAGTGAATCGAAGGGACTGAAATGGAACAGAAGCAAGGAAAGCCGATGCAATGGTAGATGTGACTTTTGAGTCCATGGCACGGTAAGTGGGCAAGAGGCCAAGGGAGTTGGCACTTGCCTACCTCCTCCGCAAAGGTGACATCAAAGAGGGGGACGACGGAGAGCTGAAATTCAGAAATCCACCTCGCTTGAAGCATGGAGATCCCACATCTCAAAGGTTGAGGTCTTTTATGCAAAAGGAAGAGGTGACAGTCACCTCTCGACATGCATGTTCTCCACAAGACACAAAGCCTGACAGGTATATGTATGCTAGTGCTCATGGAGGGCATGAAAGTCGCATGCATTCAAGACATGTATCCCATGGTAGGGGTGATAGGTCTGCTGCTAGAAGAGCTTTGCCCATTGAGTTGTCTCATGGAGACATTGCCTTATGTAGGAAAGTCACATGCATCTGATTCTCAAGTTCGTGGAGCACATACATCCGTGCTTCATGAAACTTCCATGATGGCCCATGGAGCCCATGCAGATAGGGCTGCCCCGTTGGATAAGGGGAAATGAAAAAGAGAAGACCATGAGCCGCATGCTAGAAAGATCAAGGAATTTAAAGTAGGTGACAAGTCTGTCAAGTTTGATGTTTTTCATGGAGAGCATGATGCTTCCAAAGTGTTAGCATTTGTGGCACAGTTCAACATTGCTTTTAGTGATGAGGACTTCACTAAGAAGTCTAAAGTACGCCATGCTAGCATGTTTTTGAAAGGGACCACTGCTCATTGGGGGATCACTGAAAAGATCACCAAAGACCCCATTTGCACCTGGAAGGAATTTAAAGACAGATTCTATGCTCAATTTTTGCCACCAAATGCGGAGCAAACTCTCACCCAAAAGTGGGACAGACTTGAGCAAAGAGATAATGAAAGCATGCAACAGTATGTCAACAAGTTTTGGAAAGTGTTGCTAGAGGTAACTCCTTTTATGCAAATCACTGAGGATGAAAGAAAGAGGAAGTTTCACTCTGGATTACAACCAGCTTATCGTTCGGGCATTGAATTGCACCCGAAACATACTTTGCAACAGCTCACAGCTTGTGCTCTTGCTATGGAGAAATTGGTGCTCAAAATTTAGTAGGATCAAGAGGGTTCAAAGGGGAAAGACAAGGCTGTCCCAAATCTGCAACAAAAAGGTGGACAGCCACCTAAAAAGAACTTTCGGGAGACCCACAAGGGAGGTAGAGCTGAAAATACCTCATCTAAAGATCAGGGCCCAAAGAAGAACAAATTCGGCTTGACTCCGGAGCAAAGAGAGCAATATGCCAAGGAGGGAAAATGTTTTTCTTGTGGTAGCAAAGAGCATCTGTTTAGACAGTGCCCTGATCGCAAACCAAAGCACGACCAAGGCTAATGTACGCGGCAGTTCCTGATGTGCAAGGAAATACAAGTCATGATGCAAAAGAGCGGATGGTATGCAAGGCTTGGGGACAAATCAAGGATCAGCCCGCCTTATTCATGTTTGATAACTGTGCAACCGATAACTTCATCTCTATGCAAACGGCAGCTGCTTTGGGTATTGAGGTTGATAACATGGGACCTCAAATTGAAGCGGAGGCTGCATTTGTTGGTAAAGAGGTTCAAGTTACCCCATTGATAGGGAAGTTGCGCATACATATCTAGGGCTACCTTGATAATGAACATTTCTTAGTTACTCCACTAAATGGATGTGATGTATTGTTGGGCAAGCCATGGCATCATAGGCTTGAGCCCCGCAAAGAGTACAAGACCAATATGATTTCTTTTATGCATAAAGGCCGCATGCATTTTATTGATGCTAGCAAATTAGGGGATTCCATCCCAATTGTATCACACATCCAAATTAATAAAGCAATGAAAAAAAGTCTTTCTGCGTACTTGGTTTTTTTCATGTAGCATTGTACCAAGTCATCAAAATGTGGATGCTATGACTAATGATAGGCTGAATTTTCTTCATGCATTCAATTACTGTTTTGCTGATTCATTGCTAGGTGAATTACCTCCCCAAAGGCCCGAAGATCATCGCATGGATCTTGTGCCAGGTAATTCTCCTCCTAATAACAAACCCGCATACCGAGTGAGTGCCACACAACAAGAAGAGATCATGAAGCAGGTAAATGAGCTTTTAGACAAAGGTTTGGTTCAGCCTAGTTCCTCTTATTGCTCTCCTATGCTTCTTGTTCAAAAGGACGGATTATTCTGCATGTGTGTGGACTATAGAGCTTTAAACAAGCTTACCATCAAGAACAGATTCCCAATTCTGCATATTGATGACATTTTGGATAAGCTTGATGGTTCGGATTGCTTCAGCTGACTTGATTTGAAGAGTGGTTATCACCAAATACGAGTGGTTCCACAAGATGTCCATAAAACTGCATTCAAGATAGCCCTTGGATTATATGAATTTCTGGTAATGCCTTTTGGTCTCACCAATGCTCCTGTTACGTTTAATCATATGATGGATAGGATATTCCGACCCCATCGTAAGTTCACAGGAGTATTCTTTGATGATATCTTGGTTTTCTCCAAGAATGAGCAGGAACATAGAACTCATTTGATCACAGTATTCGAAGAGTTGCGAAGGCATAATCTTTTCATTAAATTATACAAAGAAAAGTGAGTTCTTCCTTTCAGAGATTCATTATCTAGACGCATTCTATCCAAGGATGGAGTTACAATGGATCCTACAAAGATAGAGACCATTCAGAATTGGCCCGAATTGCAAAACGTACATCAAGTACGTAGTTTTTCGGGATTATGTTCATATTATATGCATTTCATAAGGCATTTTGCTATGATAGCCACTCCTCTACATGATCTCACGAAGAAGAAAATCACTTTAAAAAATAGGATGCTTTCTTGCAACTCAAGCATGCTATCATATGTGGACCCGTGTTGATTGTTCCTGACTTGCACGTCATTTGTAGTTGAATGTGATGCTTGTAGTGATTGTATAGGAGCTGTCCTAAATCAAGAAGGGCATGCAATTGCATACGAGAGCCGTCGTTTGCATGATGCTGAGCTTCATATGGATATCTATGAGAAAGAGCTCTTGGTTGTAATTCACGCCTTAAAGATATGGAAACATTATCTTCTTGGGGCTGAATTTGTAGTCAAGACAGATCATCAAAGCTTGAGATATTTTCTATCTCAAACAAAGCTTTCAAAGAAGCAGATGAGAATGGCAAACTTTCTTTCCATGTTTCATTTTCAGATTGTGCATACTCCAGGAAAGAAAAATGTGGTGGCCGATGCACTATCCAAGAGGCCTTATGTAGCTGCAGTCTCAGTGGCCTCTCATGGTGACTTATCTGCTATGCAAGATTCGTATCATTTGGATGCTGATTTTTGCCATATATGGACTGATTTGATGGCTAGTCATTCACATGCCTCTTATGTTATCAACGAGGGTTATCTTATGAAGGATAATTGCCTATGTGTGGTGAAGTATCTGCGTCCAAAGGTTATGGAGGAATGTCACGCTCCACCTTATGCTGGTCATAGAGGTATTATGCCTACTACACGCATGATTCAGAGATATTTCTTTTGGCCAAGCATGCGTAAAGACATTGAGGCTTATGTACGTGCATGTATTACTTGCCAAAAGGTGAAATTTGACAGGGAAAAACCTCTAGGTTTGCTTCAGCCATTGCCTATTCCCTCGCAACCTTGGGAAAGTATTACTATGGATTTTATTATGGACTTGCCTAGATCCTAGCATGGGAATGATGCTATTTGGACCATTGTGGATAGGTTTAGCAAGCAAGCTCATTTCCTGTTTGTTAAGAAAACCATTAAAGCTGATCATATGGTAAAGCTTTTTCTTGCTAACATCTTCAAGCATCATGGTATGCTTACATCCATTTTTGGGGATAGAAATCCCCAGACTACAAGCCTCTTCTGGAGGACCTTATTTGATAACTTAGGTACTAAACTTGAGTTTTCATCAGCTTATCATCCCCAAACGGATGGCCAAAGTGAAGCTGCAAATTCAGCCGTGTTGGATTTATTGAAGTGTTATGTGGTAGATCAAAAGACTGCATGGGAGAAGTATTAACTTGTTGAGTTTGCCTACAATAATACAATCCATGCTTCCACGGGAAAGGCTCCATTTGAGATTATCTATGGTAGAGTGGTATTGCCACCCATCCTTCGTACAAAGGATGAGATTTTTGTAGCTGATGAATATGTTCGTGACTTGGATGTAGCCTTTGGTCAGGTGCGGACAGCCATTGCAAGATCACAAGATAAGCATAAAATGGATGCTAACAAGCATAGACGGGACATGCAAGTCAAAGAAGGTGATTGGGTTTTGCTGAAATTTGAGAAGGCTAGGCTTTAGAAGAGGCCAGGATGAGAAGGATCATATCCTAAGCTTTCTCCTCACCTATTATGGACCCTTCAAGGTGATTCAAAAGATCAATTAAGTGTCATACAGGCTTGCTTTACCTAGTCATTGGAAGATTCACAATGCTTTTCATGTGAGTCTATTTAAGAAATATATGGGGCCAGATCCTGAGACGAGCTTGTCCACAGAAGATCCGCCCGAGATTGATGAGCTTGAGGAGATCCTCCAGCCAGAACAGATTGTTTTTCACAAGGAGCGAAAGCTACCTGCATGAAAGCTTTCCAGGAGATGCCTTGTGAAGTTTAAAAATTATTTGCCTATTGATGCAAAGTGAGTAAATGAGGATTATTTTGTTGATTACCCACAATTGTTGCATGCATATCTTGAGGCTTTTCAGTTTAGGACAACTCTTTAGAAGCCCGGGGGGATGTCACCAATTGGCCGACCATTTGGTCTATCTCCAGATTCGTGTCTCGTTCACTTGGGGCCAAGCCGGGTGTCTCATGTGAAGATGCCAGTATTCTTGCTTGACATGGACGGGAGCCAGAGTGGTGCCACCCGTGTGTTAGCAGGATGATGGGGCCAGACTGGTGCCACCCGTGTATGACTTGGACTGTGTTCGTCCCATGGGATTGTCATGCCATGAAAGAGCCAGTATTCGTGCTATGTCTTGCCTATGGGACTGTCACTCCATAGGGAGGCTCATGCTTGGAACTGTGTCTTACCTATGGGACTGTCACTCCATAGGAAGACCAGGATTTATGTTTTACGTCATGCCATTTTTGTGCCGATATTTTGTACTTGATGTTCCATGAAAACGAGAGATATGTCCATGATACTATTTGCACATGCACTCATGTTTTGCATGTTTGAAACTGTTTTCGCATGACTTGTATTTTTGTGTTTGCCTGTTTGATGTGTCACTTACTGAGCGGGGATGCGTGTCAATGAGTCGTGAAGTTTTCTCTGTCTTCTGATGAGTTTTGTTGCATGTGAACAGGTGGTAAGTGTATTGCACATGTTGGTTTAATACTTTAATCTCTAACCTTTCATTTTATAAGGTTATATGTTCACACTGACTTAAAGTGGGCACCTCCTTTGGGCACCTCCTTTGGGCACCCACTTAGGGCCAATGTGGGGAGCCTCACTTAGTTTCTGTATGTGTGAGGGTGGGTGCATGGTCACCTACCCACACCACCTTGGAGCTGGCCGCCCACATGCAAACATGGGGAGCCAACCAACTCAAATTGTTAACTCCCTCTCCAACCTTTATAAAAAGAAGCCACCACCTCCATTGTGGGCACGGTGGCAATCATCTTCCCTGGGTTTTTCTAATGGTGCCATCTTCACCAGCTCTACAGGCGACTGTACGGGCTCAAGGCTGCTGCGTTAGTTCTTTCACAGGCGGTTGTTCTCCCTACGCTACAGGCAGCGTAGCGGTTGCAGCCAGCGTGGCTGCACAGCCAGACGCCTCCTATCCATATAGGCTGCTGTGCTGCAGTCAGCGACTCCTCCCTGTCCAACAGCTTGTGTTGAATCTCGAGCTGTCTACTTCTCTTTGCTAGGTGACCTTACTAGTGGCTGTGTGCTCCATCTATAGCAGACAGCTGCGCCTACTCCACCTCCTCTCCTGCAGGGGCAGCTATGCCATCTCACAGGCGGTTGTAGTCAAATGTTACATCTCTCAACAAGGTGGCTGCTCCTTCTGTCCAGCAGGTTGTTGTTTGCAGGTGACTGTGCACCTCCATCTCCTCCTCCAGGTGGCCTCTTCTCCACCGCAGCCAAGCAACCATATAGGCTGCTCTTCCATGCCTCTTTAGGCTGAGCCACCTACTCCTCTTCACTTGGTGGTTGTGTTCCTACAGCTAGGCGTTACCTCTCCTAAGGCGGCTGCTCCATCTCCTTTTTGGCAAGAGGTTGTGCCTCCCTACATAGGCGGCATCTCTTTTCTTCAGGAGATTATACTTTTCCCGAAGCAACTACTCCTCTCCACATGCTGCTGTGTCTCGGTGTCCCTCTCAAGTAGCTGCACACAGACACCATGGGTATTGGACTTCCATCTGCCATCCACAAGTAAGCGAATTTTCAGATTTAAGTAAAGTACTTTGTGATAAATCTGATAAGGGATTTTCTCCACGGCAACACATGTTTTGTGCTGGGTAGTCCAAGCTCTTGGAGAACCACGGTCCAAAGGTGCTGAGATCGGGAGAGCCAGGCATTAGTACGGGAGCGCGTGTTTGTGCATGGTCCCCGAACACCAGTGGGGCGCTCTCCACAGATTCCAGTGAAGGCATAGGACCGTAGAGACTGGACCATTCAAGTGGTCGCTCTACTTTGAATTTCTACTACGAGTCTTTTGTTTGGTACTGTATTCATATGTACATGGACATCATCTGGTTCTTGGAACCCATGGAGCATTGTATTTGTTAAATACTCCCAATAATATATTATATATTGAGGGGGGGTCGGCCCGTTTCGGCCCCAATGCTGGTGTCCATCTATCTCATTCCATTTTATTTCAATTTCAAGTTGTTATTAAGTTGTCTATTTCAAATTGTGATATTAAGTTGTGCCATTATGTGTGTGGGTGTCCATCCGAGTCTATTCCCACTTGACGGGATCGGTTTCAGAAGATGCATGACGAGAGGTGACTGTTGTGAGGTGAAAAAAAGAAGAAAGAACCTGCCTCTATAGCCCTTCCACCTCGCAAACTTGGAAACACTACCACGAACGGGGCACCACCAGCCACCACCGGCTGGAACACTCTCTCACGCTTCACCACCCAACCCACGCCAGACAGACAGCATAAAACAGGGGCACCATAGACCAAGAAAACACCCAGCAATATTTTCCCAGTTAACTCACCATACAAGATTCTCCCGACACAGAAGCTTTACTCACACAATTTACAAACACACAGGCTCAGACCTGTCAGCCGAGGATACACCACATCCCCAATCACCGCGAACCACTCGCCTGCCTGCTGTACCAATCACATCAGAATGAACCCGGCCACTCACTTCAGAAGGCGCCCACACCAGCTAACCCTCAAGTCTCTGTAGCCCATCACTTCTGCATGTGTCGCCAGCAGCAGCTTCCCAATCATCTCTCTCTCCCACTCTGTGCTGATCCTCTGTCAGCCTCACACAAACCCAAGCAGCTTATCTGCCCTGCTCTACCGGCCCACCACCAAGCAGCAACACCAACCTTTCTCTCTGCTTCACTCGGCACCCTGCTCTCTGTCCACTGTCGGCTTCACCTACGCGGCCCACACCAGCCCTCGTAGATCACCTGTCCAGTTTGCTTCCAATCAGCTGCACCTGCAACTGTACATCCAGCTCTTCCTCACTTCAAAGGCGGCCTCCAGCAGCTCTCGCTGACCTCTCTACTTGTCGAAAACCAAAACGGCTTCCACTCTTTGTGCTCTGCCCGCACACAGCCCGTTCTTTGGCGCCTCATGCGCTACCATACTGCAGCTGCACCTTCCCTATAGCTCTCTCTGTTCACAGCTGCGCTGCAGCCACCAACCCAAAGACGGCCTCTACACACCTCTTTCCTTCCAGCCGCCGCCCTCCACTTGTCGCCCAACACATAAGCCTTCGCTCGCTACCCTCTCGCACACGGCTGCCCTCCAACCACGCCAGCCCACTGTTGCCTTTGCTACCACAGACGGCGCCCTCTCAACTGACGTACCCAGCCACTGTATACTTCACCTACGCCAGTGCATCACCTTGACGCCAGACACATCTGCGCCCTCTACATCCACACTCGAGCTACCTACTTCAAAGCGGCTGCTTCTCACACGTCGGCAGCAGTAGAGTCACTAGAGCGTCGCCTTCCATCAGCTTCCACACGGCTGCGCTCACCTTCACCCAGTCGTCTGCCACTTATCGCCAGCTTCCTTCGGTCTTCACACGGGAAGGTCCAGCCTCTACACGATGGCCCCCACACAGCGTCCTCTCTGACTCAACGGCGCCTTCCAGCTGCACCTCAGAAGGGAGGCCCGCTGTTTATCCTCGCCAGCAGCTCCACACCAACTCAGTCGTCCCACTGGCTAACCCTCACGGCCAGTCCCTCCTGCGCCTGAGAACCCCCAGCTTTTTTCTCTGCAGCTACCTCTGATGCACAGTCCCTTGTGTGTGTGCCGCTTCGCCCAAGAGAGTCCCCCCGTCGTATACAAGGCGACCGTTTTTCTTTTTCTGCAGCCATCTCCGACTCGCCAGCTTCACCAAGCTTCTGGATTGCACGCTGGCAGTTAAATATGCCTCCACGTGGCCATTAGTTTAATTGGCCACGCTTATTATATTTCTTTTATTTTACTTAAAGTCTAATAGATGGCCGCCCCCAATAGCTTTCACACCAGTACTCAATACGACCTTGGCCACATCAAATATTGCTTCCTGGTTTCCACACACATTCAAATGCCACTTGTGCCCATTTATTTCTTTGACGCGCCCACAATCAAAGCCATCGAGCAGCTAATATCATCCGCAACTGACCACATTCCGGACAGGCCTGTATAACTGGCTTAAATCCAAACCGATCCACACTGCACACCTGGCAAGGCATTCCACGGCCAAGTTTTCATTCACACCATGTACACGTATGTACACAAGCCCGAAAAGACCTCTCAAAAAAATGCCTGACATACTTTGCCACCCCCCCATCTGCTAGAGCATTCATGCTCAGCAGCATTAGATAATTCCAGTAGTCATCCACCGGGATCAAAAGGAAACAGCAACTCACCATCCCATTCCCCAGCATCCATAAAACACCATGGCTGCATTACTGCATACCAAACATCAACTATATCCACAACATCATCCACGTCCACTTCATATACAACAAACCTCCTCGTCTTCAGAACCTGTGGCATTGTAGCATCTAGCATCCCATTTATCAACACCAATGAAGGCCAGGTTCCAGCATCTTGACCTTTCTGCACACAAAAATCCAGATCCTTTCCAACAGCAGTATCCACCAGCACTTCCAGCTCCAGCAATTCAGGCATCTCTTCACAACCATACAGCTCAGCTGGTTCAGAATCTTTGTCATCCAGGGACTTTGCTTTTAGCATCTCAGCAACCCGCAAAGAAGCCTTTGCTACACTCTCAACCATATCTGCATCCATATCCACCTCTGGCTCCTGTTCATCAAGGCTAGCAACCTCCCACATATCATCCTCAAGCACAATGCTCACCTCACAACGCTCTTCATCAGCCAAATCTACATGCATACCTTCTTGAGTGCTGCCAACCCCCCTGGTATCTTCGTCCAAAGACTCCTCAGCACCTAATGCATCCAATGGAAAAACATCCATTCCATTCATCGCAGGTACCATACCATCATCCAGCTGTCCCAGAAAATCCATAATGATAGGATCTTCCTCCACGCTTACCACATCCGCATCACAAACCGTCTTCACTTCATCAGAAGTCTCTACCCCATCCTCCTCCCTTGTAAAACCTGACAAGAAATCATCCTCAAGGCATCCTGTATCCCGCTCCTCTTCCTTCTCATCATCAGCCAATCCCAAGGCATCATCCTCATTACTTCCCTGTGCATGCATGTCATCCAGATCACTGTCATGTACAGCCATGACGTCTCCATCCAAAGAAGAATCCACTGGCAACTCCTCATCTGCACTTTGCTCCTTCACCTGCTTTTCATCCACTTGCACCTGCTTTAAAGACTTTGGAAAAAAGTCAAAAGGCATATAAAACATCCCCCTTTGCACCTGTATCGGCCTTTGAGGTTCCTGTTTAATCCAACTTTGCATTGGACTCTTATCCACCTCAACCAAATTAACCTGCATATCCCTTGTTGCAGCAGACACAACACCTTCATACGGATAAATACCCTTCTCCATCTGCTTCAAAACCTTGCCTTCCTTTTCCCTAGCAATGCTAACAGCATCATCAAATGACTTGGGATTCTTCAACTCAACCCTGACCTTTAAATGAGGTAGCAAACCATCAATAAACAAGCTCTTCTTCAAAAACATAGGAGGAACTTCCTGCTTCAATGTCATACACCACTTACTCCACAAACATGTAAATACCTTCACAAAATCGTCTAGTGATTGCCCATGGACCTGCTTCAAGATGCTCAACTCCTGCCAAAGCACACTAGGATCCTCCACCTGCTGAAAACGCTCCAAAAGGCCTTCTTTCAACCTATCTAAGGTCAAAACACCAGCATCCTGTGCTTCAAAATCCTTCAGCCAGCTTCAGGCATCTCCCTTCAAGAAAATCTTTATCAGCATCAGAACCTGCTCTTCATCCGTCACATGGTTGCTAATGCATGCCAACTCCATCTGCTCCAAGAAGTCACACACATCTTCACCCTTCCTGCCATGAAACTCCGGATAAGACCACATCATCATGACAACCTGCAAAAATCCCTGAGCTCTCCTCAGCGGAACACACGCCCTTCTAGGCAAAGAACAATGCCAGAGTTCGATCCTCTGTGGAACACACGCCAGAGCAACTCCTCAGTCACACAATGCCAGAGCAACTCCTCAGTGGGGGCACCAAAAGGATGTGAGGTGAAAAAAAGAAGAAAGAACCTGCCTCTATAGCCCTTCCACCTTGCAAACTTGGAAACACTACCACGAACGGGGCACCACCAGCCACCACCTGCTGGAACACTCTCTCACACTTCACCACCCAACCCACGCCACAGCATAAAACAGGGGCACCATAGACCAAGCAAACACCCAGCAATATTTTCCCAGTTAACTCACCATACAAGCTTCTCCCGACACAGAAGCTTTACTCACACAATTTACAAACACACAGGCTCAGACCTGTCAGCCGAGGATACACCACATCCCCAATCACCGTGAACCACTCGCCTGCCTGCTCTACCAATCACATCAGAATGAACCCGGCCACTCACTTCAGAAGGCGCCCACACCAGCTAACCTCAAGTCTCTGTAGCCCATCACTTCTGCATGTGTCGCCAGCAGAGCAGCTTCCCAATCATCTCTCTCCCACTCTGTGCTGATCCTCTGTCAGTCTCGCACAAACCCAAGCAGCTTATCTGCCCTGCTATACCGGTCCACCACCAAGCAGCAACACCAACCTTTCTCTCTGCTTCACTCGGCACCCTGCTCTCTGTCCACTGTCGGCTTCACCTACGCGGCCCACACCAGCCCTCGTAGATCACCTGTCCAGTTTGCTTCCAATCAGCTGCACCTGCAACTGTACATCCAGCTCTTCCTCACTTCAAAGGCGGCCTCCAGCAGCTCTCGCTGACCTCTCTACTTGTCGAAAACCAAAACGGCTTCCACTCTTTGTGCTCTGCCCGCACACAGCCCGTTCTTTGGCGCCTCATGCGCTACCATACTGCAGCTGCACCTTCCCTATAGCTCTCTCTGTTCACAGCTGCGCTGCAGCCACCAACCCAAAGACGGCCTCTACACACCTCTTTCCTTCCAGCCGCCGCCGCCCTCCACTTGTCGCCCAACACATAAGCCTTCGCTCGCTACCCTCTCGCACACGGCTGCGCTCCAACCACGCCAGCCCACTGTTGCCTTTGCTACCACAGACGGTACCCTCTCAACTGACGTACCCAACCACTGTATACTTCACCTACGCCAGTGCATCACCTTGACGCCAGACACATCTGCGCCCTCTACATCCACACTCGAGCTACCTACTTCAAAGCGGCTGCTTCTCACACGTCGGCAGCAGCAGCAGAGTCACCAGAGCGTCGCCTTCCATCAGCTTCCACACGGCTGCGCTCACCTTCACCCAGTCGTCTGCCACTTATCGCCAGCTTCCTTCGGTCTTCACACGGGAAGGTCCAGCCTCTACACGATGGTCCCCACACAGCATCCTCTCTGACTCAACGGCGCCTTCCAGCTGCACCTCAGAAGGGAGGCCCGCCGTTTATCCTCGCCAGCAGCTCCACACCAACTCAGTCGTCCCACTCTCTAACCCTCACGGCCAGTCCCTCCTGCGCCTGAGAACCCCCAGCTTTTTTCTCTGCAGCTACCTCTGATGCACAGTCCCTTGTGTGTGTGCCGCTTCGCCCAAGAGAGTCCCCCCGTCGTATACAAGGCGACCGTTTTTCTTTTTCTGCAGCCATCTCCGACTCGCCAGCTTCACCAAGCTTCTGGATTGCACGCTGGCAGTTAAATATGCCTCCACGTGGCCATTAGTTTGGTTGGCCACGCTTATTATATTTCTTTTATTTTACTTAAAGTCTAATAGATGGCCGCCCCCAATAGCTTTCACACCAGTACTCAATACGACCTTGGCCACATCAAATATTGCTTCCTGGTTTCCACACACATTCAAATGCCACTTGTGCCCATTTATTTCTTTGACGCGCCCACAATCAAAGCCATCGAGCAGCTAATATCATCCGCAACTGACCACATTCCGGATAGGCCTGGCTCAAATCCAAACCGATCCACACTGCACACCTGGCAAGGCATTCCACGGCCAAGTTTTCATTCACACCATGCACACGTATGTACACAAGCCCGAAAAGACCTCTCAAAAAAACGCCTGACAACTATCACCTCTTCCTTTTGCATAAATGACCTCAACCTTTGAGATGTGGGATCTCCATGCTTCAAGCGAGGTGGATTTCTGAATTTCAGCTCTCTGTCTTCCCCCTCTTTGATGTCACCTTTGCGGAGGAGGTAAGAAAGTGCCAACTCCCTTGGCTTCTTGCCTACTTCCCGTGCCATGGACTCAAAAGTCACATCTACCATTGCATCGGCTTTCCTTGCGTCAATGGCACTTTGCACATGGGGATCTTCATGCAAAAATTTTAGCTCTTGCTCTTATGCCTGCAAAAGCTTTCTCATATGCTCCATTTCAGCCCTCATTGCATCAAGCTCTTCTTCTTGCATTATATTTCAAATTATGATAAGTAAAATATAATGTAAAGAGATCAACACTTTTGTGAGGCTATGCAAGAAATGCATTTTACAAATCAAATCAAACATACATGCATCATATAAGCTAATAAACCCAGCTTAACAAGTAGAAGTGAACATGCAATTTCTAATTAAATGCATCAATAGTGAGCCTATTCAGGAAATGCATTTTACAAACAAGTAGAAGTGAACATGCAATTTCTAATTAAACTCATGTGTTTGACTTATTGATAACATTTAAAAACATCTCCCAACTATATCTTCCAACTTCTTACTATCAAGGAAAGTGTGAACCTCAAAGTAAGTCCTAACGGCATCATTTCTAGTACATAATTATACCACCTATAATTTTTACTTTTCTTGTATCCATCACTGGTAACCATGTTAGGTTCTCAAAAACATGCATTAGATACTTTATGTTTTTATGTGTTTGACATTAAGATTACTAATAGCATATTAAAAATCTACTTATAAATAACAACTTATTAATAGAAGACGTTAAAAAAAGAATACTGATAATTATTGGGAAGACTTATATATTTCTTTTTTGTTGGAAATAAGGTTGCAAGAATATACGCACACACACAATGGAGAAGCTCAAGGAATCACACAATGAGATGATAGATAGATAATGAATGTGTGATGTACAAAGATATGATAAGTATACCCTGAGATGGGTGTATACTAGCACGAGGGAAAAAACCTCCTAAAGAAGGAAAAAGTTCCCCGACTGGTCCTAGTGTGTTAACACACATCACTACCAAATATGGCTTCGAATCCCCCCTAGGAGTGATGATGTAAACAAGGGGTGAGTTGGCACTAAAAGTACAGAGATGTGCCAGGCTCTTTGGACTATGAGAGAGACCAGATTAATCCCCAAAGGGAAGTAAGTTCAAAACTTTGCAAAAGTCTTCAAATTTCTCTTGTGAGAGAGCCTTCATGAGTAAATCTACCATGTTGTCCTATGTTTGCACATCAGCTAAGGTGATTTCCCCTACGAAGAATCTCTCCATGACATAATGATAATGCACCTCAATGTGCTTTGTACAGACATGAAAAATTGGATTCCTCGGCAACTTTCATAGTGCTCTCACTATTAGTACAGATGCTAGTGGCTAAGGACTCGCCAATACCCAAATCAACCAATAAGGTGTCTGAGCCAAATACACTCAATTGTATCTCTAAGCACTACGTTATACTCAACTTGATAGCTAGAAGTGGCCATAGTGGGTTGCTTCTTGCTGAGCCATGATATACATGAATCACCAAGGTGAAAGAAAAACTACTTGTGGACACTCGTGTGTTGTAACATCCAGCTCAGTTCGAGTCAAGGAAAACATTAGGAGTGAAATTTAGCCCAAAGGCTAATTTTCAAGGGTCTTTCAAAAGTCCCAGGCTATTTTAGACCCCAAAAAAAAGTGACTTTTTTATTTATTAGTCCAAGGTAACATTTTTGGGGTAAATTTCAGAGGAGAAATCACCAAATTTACACTAAACGTGAGGATATATCCTGAAATTTTTCAAACATTTGCCAAAGTTTTCTATAGACTCTACCTTTTATTACACAAAGATTCTCCTATCCATATCTACTTTGACCATAGGATATGCTTGTTATTTTTTACCTTGGTTTGAGTCTGTAAATACATACAGATATGATTTACCTCCCTTGGGAGATAAAATAACCCAAAGTGCTTGGTGCCCTTTAGGTAACGAAACACCCATTCGACACACTGCCAATGCTTTATGTGTGGGCTATGCATAAATCTACTCAATATTGAGACCCCATATTGAATGTCAATCCTAGTGTTACATAAGAAGATAAGGCATCCAACAGCTTCTTGATATAGGCTTGTATCAAAAGGATCACCTGCGTCTTCAAGACTAAGTTGCAAACTAGGTTCCATAGGTGTAGCAACAGGTTTGCAGTCTCCAAGATTGAACTTGTTCCAACAATGCCTTTATATATTGTGTGTGCATAACAATTCCATCATTATGCTACCAAAACTCAATGCCCAAATAATAGTGCAACAGATCAAGATTTGAAAATTCAAAACACCTCTATAAATCATCTATAGAAGCTGAAATATGATCATCATTGGGGCCTGTGAGATGAGCAGCATGTCATACACGATGACCAAAATTTCATCTTTAATCCTCTTAATGTAGAGGGTACTGTCATCAGTAGGATTGTTATAAAAATCTTGTTCAACCAAGTATACATGTATCTTCTCATACCACTGGGAGCCTACTTAAGACCATACAAAGCTTTTTTCAATTTGCATACTTTTGATTCTGACCTTTCTAAACAAAACCACAAGACTGAGATACATAGAGCTCCTCATGCAAATCTACATTTAAAAAAGCAATTTTAATATCCAATTGGCATACATTCCAACCTTTATATGATACTAATGCAATGATACTCCACATGGTAGTCATACGACATGTGGGTGTGAAGGTCTCACCTTAGTCAATGCCTTTTTCTTGTTCATAACCCTTTGCAACAAGCCTTGTTTTGTATCACTTAACACTACTGTCAACTTTACGTTTAAGCTTGTAAACCCATTTCATGTCAATGCCCTTCTTGCCACCATGTGCAAGAAGAAGGCCCACTCATTACATGGAGTAGGCAATATGAGTGTTGGTCACCATCCTAGATCTGGCATGTGAGAGATGCTCACCATGGATCCTTGTGCCATAAGCATCAAGGTAATGTGTATTCATAAAAAAGGTTCCTTTACAACTGTGGGCCATTGTCTTATATACCTTGGCCCATTTCACACTCAATTATTATGCCCATGCCCATAAGCCAAGGCCCCAAAGCTCAACATATGAACATGCCCATGGACCCATGGCCACCACCACATTACAAACCATACCCACCCAAATATGTTTTGTTCTTGAAACATTCTTTGACTTCATTAGTGTATGAGGATGTCCACTATATACATGTAAATGCACCATGTCCATTAGTGTATGAGGATGTCCACTATATACATGTAAATGCACCATGTAGCAAATCTATCCCAAAACTATCTAAGAGAGCATAGCCATGCTTAAGATCTTCATAATCTCATGTAATTCTCTCCAAACAACCACAAAAACATAGCATCATGTGATACACATGTCAGGACAAGGGTAGGGCTAGGGGGAGTTGGGTGGTTCAGTGGAGTTTGGACTAGTGTGGATGGCCAGGGCTATAGTAGTTAGCTGGCTAGGCTCTATATCTGGCGGTGAGAGTTGCCCTATTATCTTCTAGAAGGTCGCATGGAGATCTTATACTGGTATGAGAGCTATGAGATCTATGTGTGCTAGCCAATTGCGCCACCATCTCAACAACGCAATAGCCCCTCGCCTTATTCGCATCAGCTGTGGAAGCGCACAACAGCCATAGAATATGGTAGTTCTCAGCTATTGCATAGTCGGCCACAAGAGCAACCACAACAACCCCAAACAAAGACCAAGATAATAGGGCAACTCTCCAACCGCCAGATATAGACCCTAGTGGACTAACTATAGCCCTGGCCGTCCACACTAGACCAGACTCCCCTGAACCGCCCAACTCCCCCTAGCCCTACCCTTGTCTTGACAACACACTTCCCATGAAGTTCATATATCAATAGCATCCTAATTAAGCATAATATTAGCCTCCAAATAGTGAATCTCAAAAAATTATAGCAAACATATTCACTATTACATAGCTCAATTCTTCCCATCGAATGCATTCAATAAGTGCTCATATCCTTCCAATATGTGGGCAAGCTACCATGTTACTTCATCTTGAGGTAATCCCTTCCATTTAACAAGGTATTCGCACAAAGAATGATTTGCAAAGTACCCTTTCCCTCATGCACCCAATACTCTCTCGGGAATGTATTCCACCATACCATTCTCTCGGGAATGGTATTCTGCCATGATCAACACTCATGCCCAACAAAGTACCATTTCCCTCATGCCCAATACTCTCTCGAGAATGTATTCCACCATACCATTCTTATTCATATGAGGTAGCTCATCCAAGACTTTCAATTCTGGTCCAACATATGCCTTCAAATGATACACATGAAACACATTATGAATTCTTGTAGTAGATGGGGAGTAGATGGAAGTAACAATTGATAGGCAACCCTTCTCACCGCCTTAAATGGACTATAGAAACACATTATGAATTCTTGTAGTAGATGGGGAGTAGATGGAAGTAACAATTGATAGGCCACTTCACTAACCCTTCTCACCACCTTAAATGGACTATAGAAATGATGTGCAAGCTTTGTGTTAGTGTTTCCCTTGAGAACCATAGTGTGTCTTGGGAATCCTCAAGAATACATAATCCCCCTCCTTGAATTACAATGGTCTTCGATGTGCATCTTCATAATGCTTCATCTTCTCTTGAAACTTCTTGATATTCTCTTTGCATGTTTGCAAAAGAGATTTAATTCTTTCCACTTCATTCTTTGCATTAGGATTCACATTGTCATTCTTGAATTCTAGAATTGGCACATGTACCCTACACCATACATAGTCTCAAAAGGCGACATTCCAATGCTCACATGGTAAGTGCTATTGTAGCCAAACTCAGTCAAATGCAACCAATCATCCCAAGCATTTTGCATCTCATAGCAATAATTCCTTAACTAAGTCTCAAGCCATTTGTTTACCCTCTTGGTTTGACCATCGGTCTCCAGGTGATAGGCCATACTTGGAGCCAATTGAGTACCCATACTCTCAAACAATGTATGCCAAAATGTGCCCATGAATTTAACATCCCAGTCACTCACTATTTGTTATGGCATGCCATGCATCTGAAACACATATTCCATAAATTGACGTGCAACCATAGATGCTGAATATCTCAATTTTGTAGGCACAAAATGGGTAGCTTTTGACCACTACATAAATGTTGTCCCACCCTTTCTTGGTGGTAGGAAGACTTGTGATAAAATCCATTGCTATATGAGTCCATCTACCCTCCAAAATGGGTAAAGGCTATAAAGCAAATCATTGGGCTTTTATGTGGGATCCTTATTGAGTTAACAAGGCATATATTTGGCAACATACTCCACATCACTCCAAAGGCCTTTCCAATGAAAGCTCTTTTTAATGGCATCATAGGTTTTAAACAACCCCAAGTGTCCTGCCATGGGAGAAGCATGCATCTCATCCAACACCTTCTTCTTCTTGAAAGCCGAATGAGGTACAACATACACCTTTTCCTTGAAGTAAAGGAGTCCATTTTGCAATTAGAAATGAGGTAACTCTTCACAAGTACTAAGCTACAAATTTTGCATCATTTGTGAAGTCTCCTCATGTAACATATACTCTTCTTGGATGTCTTCAATCCAATCATTATGCACTTCTGTGATGGTAAACAATGTACAAGCCCACATTCTTGAGAGTGAATCAACCACGATAAGTGATTTCAAAATCATAGTTTTGAAGGGTTTCCAACCATCATCTTTGCTTGAGTGAGAGATTTGGTTGAGAAAGGAAATACTTAAGAACCCTATGATCACTTCTCACATAAAACTTGCTTCCATAGAGATAGTCATGCCGTTTCTCTTAATTGCATGTAATATAGCACTCATCTCTTGATTATAAACATACATATCCTTCTCTTTATCATCAAGTTTATGACTCTCAAAAGCAATTACCCCATGGTCTTGATACAACACAGCACCAATACCTCTTCCACATGCATGCGCTCTAATAGTGAAAAGCTTGGTGAAATCCAGACATACCAAAATTGGGGCCGAAGTAAGCATTCTCTTCAACTCTTGAAGAAATACAACAGGGGTATCAATCTGCAAAGGAAGCCGAAAGCAAAGCAGAAGGCGGGGATAATAAAAAATTTACTGATGAATTGGCCGAGTTGGATATAAAAGAGATACTGCTACAGGAGAGGAGTTTCGAGAAACAAATGCAAACAGTGACTAGGGCCAAGGAAGAGGAATTACAGACAGTAAATTTAGGTGAGGCGTCGGAAGACAAACCTATGAAGATTAGTGCTTCTCTTTCGGTGGAGTTTTGAAAGATCTGATTAACCTGTGTGGGAATTCAAGGATGTGTTTGCATGGGATTACTCTGATCTGAAGGGTTTGGACCCAAAGTTTTATCAGCATAAGATCAATTTGAAGCCTGATGTGGTACCTGTTAGGCAATAGAGATACAGAATGAATCCGCATGTGGCTAAATAGGTTAAGGAAGAATTGGATAGATTGCTGAGTGGGATTTATTGCTCCGGTGGATGAACAGATAGTAGCATGGCTGTGATAGATGCACCTATGGGAGTTCTCCATGCTAGATTGGGCACCGATCCCTATGCATCCTCTGGCTATTTTGCTCACACAGGAGTTGGCTGTGGGCGATGAAGTGCATAATATCAGAGGGGAGCGCCGATTGTTGACAGAAGAACAGGTGCACTAGGCTTTGTTCTTACCATTGGATGGCACCACCATAGTTTCCCACACCTCTACTGGAGAAGAGATGGAGGGATTTTTTAAAGCTAAGCAAGGTTCAGGGTACAAGCTTATGGGGTGCTCATTAGAATACCTATGTCAGGATTATCGCTGGTTTTTGGGTGGAAGCAAACTGGATGCAGGCTAAGACCTGTACCATCTCGATCAAGGAAAAATGTTATTTGGACATAACAGAATCAAGGTAAAATGTTATTTGGACATAACAAAATCCAGGCCTGTGGCATGGGCCAAGGTGCTCAGGCTAAGGATCCAGCAGGAAGCAGTGAGGGTGGCAGCTCAGATAGCCAGGAACACCACTGGAAACTCTAAGCTAGGCTAGTTTCTTACAATCCTATTTTTGGGCCTAGAACACTTTGTTCCATGGAGAAGATTGGTTGACCAAACTCCTGAGGTGGTGGTGGCAGCCACAATGAACTTAGAGCAACAGGTGGAGGCTAGGGCACCGATGCGACCAGCTGAGTCTGAGGAGACCCTATAGTCATCAAGACCAGACCAAGCTGCGCAACCAGCCAAGGTATTATGCCTATACCTTGGTCAATTCATTGTAGTATTTCTTGATGATATTTTGATCTTTAGCCGCACACTGAGGAAGAGCATTTGCAACACTTACGAATAGTGTTTGATTTGCTAAGGCGAAACACCCTTTACGGTAAAGAGAGAAAGTGTGAGTTCTTTGCCTCTCGGAGATCCGTTATTTGGGTCACATAATCTCAGTAGAGGGAATTCAGATGGATGTGTGAAAGTAGAGGCAATCCTTAAGTGGCCTCATCCAACCAATCTAGAGGAATTACAAATATTCCTTGGGTTGGTAAGCTTCTATCATAAATTCATCCGGGAGGATCATGCTAAGTTAGTGGTTCCAATGACATACTTATTAAAATCTAAGGGCCACAAATTTGCTTGGGTGCTAACCAAAAACAAAGTTTCGATTGTCTTAAGGTTGCCATAGCTACCACACTTGTGTTGGAAATAGTAGATCCCAATTAACTCTTTGTGGTTGAAACGGATGCTAGTGACCATGTAGTTGGTGTTGTTCTTCTTCAAGGAGGAAGATTGGTAGCTTTTGAGAGCAGAAAGAAGTTGGATAGAGCTTAGCAAAATTATTATGCGTATGAACGTGAGCTATATGCCATCATTTATGCTCTAGGGAAGTTGGATAGAGCTTAGCGGAAATATTATGCGTATGAACATGAGCTATATGCCATCATTTATGCTCTAGGAAAGTGGAGACATTATCTCTATGGTGCTAAGTTTGAGGCTGTCTTTGATCATGAAAGCATCAAGTGGTTGACAACTCAAATTGATTTGAAAGGTCGTAAAGCTAGGTGGGCATAAATCCTCCAAGAATTTGACTTTCAACTAAGGTGTCACAAGGGCCGATACAATGTCATGGTTGATGCATTAAGTCGCATGCCTTAAGTCAACTCATTGAGTTTCATGGAGTTGAAAAGTGAATTTTTAGATTCACTCAAAGACAAGTGCGAACATGATCACTCATATGCAAAGGTGTGGAAATTTGTTAAACGTAGGGATCCCCCCCATTTCGTAGTAGCACGTGATAGTTCCACATCCAGCTCTTCTCTTTCTAGGGATGAGCTTAATCATTGGAAGCATTTTTCCATCAATAATTGATACTTGTTACACAAAGGAAGAGTATGTGTACCCTCTGACTTAGATACTAGGCGCTAAATACTTTATGAGTGTCATGATAGTCCAAGTGCAGGACGTCCTGGAATTAGGAAGACCTATGCCTTAGTGTGAGAAGGCAATTCTATTGGCCTGGACTTCACAGGGACACCCAAGAATATGTTTTGCATTGTCAAAAATTCCAGGTCAATAAGGTTGAGCATCTTAAAATAGGCGACGGGCTATTACAACCCTTAGAGGTCCCTGATCGTAAGTGGGAATGCATCTCTCTATGGATTTTATTGTAGGTCTACCTACAACAAGTCTACAACTAGTAGAGGCCATGATGCCATTTGGGTTGTAGTGGACAGGTTGACCAAGATGTATCAGTTTATTTCAACTAAAACCACAGTGAAAATGCGAGAGTTAGCGCGACTTTCCATTGAGAATATCTATCAACTCTATGGGTTGCCAGCCAATATAGTTAGTGATAGAGATCAAAAGTTATGCAGACGAAGATCACAGAGTGGTCACGTTTGGAAAAGGTGATCAAGTATTTCTTAAGGTCCCCCTGAGTTCAAAAACTTTGAGAATGGGAAAAGTGCCAAAGTTGTCACCTAGGTATTGTGGACCATTCACAATACCGTGTAGGTGAAGTTGCCAATAAGTTAGCTCTGCCAGAACATTCCAAGGTTCACCCAATTTTTCATGTTAGTCATTTGTGGAAACGATTCGGGAAAGATGCCAATGTGGTGGATACAAGTGTTCTTGTAGATTTCATTGAGCCTTTGGTTTTAGTGACACGAGCCAAATCAGCACATCTTAGATTTTTAAGAGAAGCGAACTTGTCATAGAATTAGACAACAGTGTCTAGTTAAGTGGAAGGATAGACCGGAAGAAGGTTCAACTTGGGAGGATGTTCGTACCCGATACCCTACCTTTGTTCGTACCCGATACCCTACCTTTGTTTTTGAGGACAAAAAAAGAGGGGAGTAATGTCAAGACAAGGGTAAGGCTATGGGGAGTTGGGCGATTCAGCGGAGTCTGGACAAGTGTGGATAGCCAAGGTTGTAGTTAGTCGGCTAGGGTCTATATCCAGCGGTTGGGTGGAGAGTTTACCTATTCTCTTGTGGGAGGTCTCACAGCATATTGCCTCTTACAAAAACCCAAATCCCATCATGTTATCTAATCACCTTTATACTTAGTAAGTATCACAACTCACCTAAATCTTTTGTTTTAAACTTCCTCTTAAGGAGCATCTTCACCTCATACATGTCAACATCATTATCATTATCTTCACCTCATAAATATCAACATCACTATCCTCTCTGACAAATCAAGTCATCAACATAGATGACTAACTAGAACAATGCCCATATTATTTTTCAAATATAGTGACAAATCTATTGTAGATACATAAAATCCAATAGTGAGAAGAAACTCGCATGTCTTGTCTAACCATGCTCTAGGTGTGTAAATAAACTCTAGTTATGCATGGTCCTCATATCATGTACCATGTAGACCTCCTTCTCTAAAGCACCATGTAGAAATTCATAGTTTACATCCATTTGATGTACCATCTCTTAGTTGTAGTTGTAGCCATAGCATAACTACTCTCGTGGTTGCCATCCTAGCTACAACCATAGCAATGACTGCTCTCCTGGTTTCCATCCTAGAAATCGGGATGAAAGTCTCCTCATAGTTAATGCCATAGGTATGTGTATATCCTTTGGCTACCGATCTTGCCTTGTACCTACTTCAAGGCCCATCTAAATTCTACTTTACTTTTTGTAGACCCATGTGCATCCATTACCTTCTTCTTCTTAGGCAAAGGTGTTTCTCATTTGCAAACAACCAATGTGGCTAGCAACCACCAATGCAGCCGTCTCTTCATCCATGGCATATTCCCAATGCTTATCTCCAAGTGGGTCCTCAAAACGTGTGGCTTATACCTCTTGTAATTCTTTGACCATATATACATAATGATGGGTTGTATACCCATCTTATCTTAACATTTTCACTCAATATCTGACCCTCATAAACCTATGTACACCTGGAGTGTTCTCAACTATCACGTTACAGTAGTGAAAATGTGTCGACGGAGGAGGATAGCCCCTTGGATCACCACCCTGCCATAGATGGAATGAGGGTAAGGTTCCCCACTGCTGAGTGATATATGGTGGCCTACCTGCCCACATATACCTTACTACTTGTGGAACTTTGCTCAGACGCCCTCTCCCCTGAACCTCGGCTCGCTTGTCTCCCATGCTCCGATGGGTGGTCTCGAAATCCGGTCGAGCTCCCCTGTGCAGCTACAGGCTACGTAACACTATTCCCCCCTTAAGTAGAGTTTTTGTCCGTGAAAACGAACACTGAAAAGTTCTTGGTTAGCGTACTGAAGCGCTCCCATGTGGATGCCTCATCCTTGCAATCCTTCCAGTTAACAAGTTCCTCTCGGTATATAGTGTGCCTCATGTTCTGGTCTCTAAATCTGAGAATCCTCTCGGGTTCATGTGGAAGAGATGGTGTTTCTATCAACTCCACCAAAATTCTTGGAGAAACTACGTTCTCCTTATGATCAATGGATTTTCATAGTTTACTAGCATGAAAAACATAATAAACTTGAGAGCTCTCTAGCAACTCAAGTTTGTACACTAATCCACCAACCTTCTTAAGTATTTTATAGGGACCGCTGTATCTAGGTGAAAGTTTTTGACACTTTCCCATCTTTAAAGTCTCTAACTTCGCAGTTACTTTTAAATATATGAAGTCACCTTCTTCAAAGGCTACTTCTCTATAAGACCCTTGTCTCCATATGTCATTGCATGATCTTGTGCACTATGTATGCTATCTTTTGCTGCCTGTAGCATATCTTGCATGTCTTCAAGGAATCCCTTGGCAGACTGCAACTTCTCCTTCTCTAGCCCTACAGCCATAGGAGATCTTAGCTAGAAGTCATACATCAGCATGAATGGACTAAATCCAATCACGGAATATTTCGAACCTATTATAAGCATACTCCAAATGTGGCAAGTACTCCTCCTAATTGGATTTCTTTTTACTGACATATGCTCAAAGCAGGTCCTCTAACACCTGGTTGACTCTCTTAGTCTTACCATTAGACTACGAGGATGATAAGCTGTACTCATACTTAGAGTAGTGTCTTACTTTTTGAAGACATCTCCAAAAGTGACTATCGAACTTCCTATCTCTATTAGAGACTATATCTACCGACATGCCTTATAGCTTGTAGAGATGTTCGATGAACAATATAGCTAACTTAGGAGTCTTCACAGTTTTTTTAGTAGGTATATACTGGATTATCTTGGTCAATCGGTCATCAACCCACTACCCAAACCGAATCATTACCTCGATTCATTCTAGGTAAACGAGTGATGAAATCCATGGAAATACTTTCCCATTTCCCTTTGGGAACATCCAATGAATGCAGCAATCCTCAAACCTTGAGACACTCATGTTTATTGACCTGACACTTGTTGCATTTTAGCACAAATTCTTGGATGTCCTTAAACAAACTAGGCCAATAAAATTGTCTTTGACTACTGCATAGGTCTTCTATATCTTGGGATGACATGACTTTCTATAAGAATTTGGGCTTAAAAATAACCAAATAGCTGGTATGCAAACTCTACCCTTCTAGAGTAGGTACTCATAGTGTCAAGATTCATCCATGTGCCATTCATCCACAGAGATAATATCCGCTTGCCATCCATTTAATGTACATAAAGACAGTCTCTTAGTTGTAGCCATAGCAATAACTATTTAAATCATTCTAGCTACAACCTTAGCAATGACTGCTCTCCTAGTTTCCATCCTAGAAACCATATAAAAGTCTCCTATGGTCAATGCCATAGGTTTGTGCATATCCTTTGGCTACTACCAATATTGCCTTGCACCTACTTCAAAAGGCGGCCCATCTAAATTCTTTTTTACTTTATAGACCCACTTGCATCCAATTGCCTTCTTCTCCTTAGGTAAAGGCACAAACTCCCATGTCTCATTTGCATCCAATGTAGCCACTAATACAACCATCTCTTCATCCATGGCATCTTCCCAATGCTTATCTCCAAGTGTCTCTTCAAAAAATGTGGGTTCTATCTCTTGTATTGCTTTCACTATATATGCATAATGATGGATCATATACCCATCATATATCAACTTGTCCACTAGATATCTAACCCTCCTACACATGCATACAATTGGATCACTACAAGGTGTTCTCAATACTTCTTTGATTTTTTATACACAAGGCAAAACAATAGCTAGGATCCCAAACTCCTCATTAAGGCTGTGTTCTGAGCCACTTTCCCCATCAACAAATGAATGACCTACTAAAACATCAAGAATCGTGTAAGGATGATCTACCTTCTCTTTTCCCTTTTGTGTGATACATGTGATTATTTTGAATTTTCAGCACATGTAGTACCACTAAATGATGTGTCAAATTTCTTGGCATTCTTCCTCAACCTTCTTGAGCAAGGTCTAACAATAAACCCATTACTTGAGGATTCTCCTATTCCACTAGGCAGCACATGTGATTGCTTCTCTCCATTTCCCTCTAAATTCATTGGAGAAATATTGTCCCCTACTATTTGATCTTCCTCAAAATTCATTGAAGAAATATTGTCCCCTACTATCTAATCTTCCTCTAAATTCATCGGAGAAATATTATTCCCTACTATCTGATCTTAGGCATTTTATGTGCATACCTTTGTCTTTCTCAACCATAGTCTTACAACTCTAAAAGTGTATAAACACTTTTCTTTTTTCTCTTTCATGAAGTATATCCTCACTTTCCTAGTATGAAAACATCATTAAATATAAACAATAATGACATCCCCCTTTGATTGATTCCATCTTTGTTTCTCTTATTGTCCCCAAACATCAGAATACACTACATCCAATGGTCTTTCACTTACATTCTTATCATGTGGAAATGTGTTCTTAGACTGTTTTGCTAATTGGCATGCTTCTCATATTTTGTGCATTCCCCACACATTCTATCTGCAAGCATCACGTGCCTCCGTGGTGGCTGGCTCTGCTGAGAGCAGGGCTCTATAGAACTCAGTGGCAATGGCTCTAATCTCCTCGGGCTCAGTGGTGGCTAACGAGCCGTCCTGTCTCCTGAGCTGGCGTACACCTGCTCGAGCATGGCGGGGTTCGGTAATCTCAAAGAACTCCCCAGTCACTCTATCACCAAGCTGCATCCACTATGAGGCCTGGCGATGATAGTAGAACTCATGCTCCTCTGCCTCTCTAACCTCCTGGCGTGCCTGGCTCAGCTGGGATGCCACCCACTCACATGTAGGCTAGTGCTCCTGAAGGTGCTGGAGCGAAGCAAGGCTACGTCTCAAGCGGCGCTCCCGCTCTCGTGTCTCTCCCAGCCGTGTCAAGGCTACGGCGTGCAAAAAAGAGCTGAGCTCAATGAGTCCCTAGGCACACTGGCCTGCTGCATCCAGGTCAGAGCTCTGGCTATCATGCCATATCCTCTCAATGTCCTCATCCACTTTGAACTTTGGCAAACATGGAATAGTAGTTTACATATTTTTCAACTGACCAAATATTGACATGACCAATATTGTTATGCCAAATGTCAATGTCTGCAATCACACATGTACCAAACATTGTAGCCTTCACTTTAGGCATGTTTACATCCATTGTAAACATAATGCCACTTACGTTGCCCTTGTAGCCACACAAAACTGGTTTTTTAAATCTTATACACAACATCCATGAGGGCTAAACCTCACTTAAACATCCATGAGGACTAAAAATGATGAATCATGCTCACATAAACCATGTAGAGATTCCAAGATATCACTCTTGAAAGGTGGTGAAACTTAACTCGTTCTCTCACCATTGGCATGTGACTCAATGTATCTACTATTATGTTAAATTTACCTCTCTGGTAATGGAGTTAAAGGTCATACTCTTGTAGGAGCTCCACCCACCAAGCTTTTCTACCTTTTAGATCACCCTAACTAGAAATCCATTTCAAACTTTCATGGTTTATCTGGACAAACTTTCATGGTTTGTCCGAACCTCAAAAGTAGCACCATACAAGTAATGTCGCCACTTTTTAAGAGCATGAACAATGTCTAGTAACTATCGCTCATCATAAGCCGAGTAGTTCTGTAGGAAACGATCAAGCCTTTTGCTTTCAAATGCAACAAGGCATCCCATTTGTAATAAAACCACCCCAATGGCCTCCCCACTATCATCTATTTCCAAAACAAATGGCTCATTGGGGTCCTTAATGCCATCGCGGTGGCCACCTTGAGCTTCAAAATTCACCATTGAGCCCATTTTTGCAGAGAGAGAACGTGTAGCAAATTGCAATCCTTAAAGAGGGACCAATTTGAGTTCAATTTTTTCTTAATGAAAAATTAGGCAATTGAAGTACTGGTGGAGAATGTGTCAAAATATGCTTAAGCATGTTAAAGAATTTTTGTTGAGGAAAAACAATTTATTTATAGTCAAAGGTAAAGCAATCAAAGAAAAACTACAAACAAATTTTCTATAATAATTGTAAAGACCTAGAAAAGAATAAACCTCAATAACATTATTTGGAGTAGGCCAAGTCTTAATAGTATGAAATTTTTTGGGGTTTACCCTAATACATTCAACATTGTTGAAAATAGGGTTGCATGAATGCACGCGCACGCGCACACACACACACACACATAGTGGAGAAGCTCAAGGGAGCACACAATGAGATGATGGATAGATAATGAATGTGTGTTGTATAAAAGATGATAAGTATACCCCAAGATGGGTGTATACTAACATGGGAAAAAAAACCTCCTAAAGAGGGAAAAAGTGCTCTGGCTTCACACACATCACTACCAAATATGGCTATAAATTTACCCTTGGAGTGATGTGTGTTCACACACATCACTACCAAATATGGCTATAAATTTACCCTGGGAGTAATGATGTGAACAAGGGGTGAACTGGCACTAGAAGTACAGAGACGTGGCAGGCTCTTTGGATTGTGATAGGGGGCCCAGACTAGTCCCTAAAGGGATGTAAGTTGAAGCTTTAAACTTATCTCATGGGAGAGCCTTTGTGAAAAAATATAAGCCAAGTTGATTTCCCCTGTGTAGAGAATCTCCCTGACATAATGATAGTTCACCTCAATGTGCTTTATTTGAACATGAGAAAATAGATTCCTTGTTGTTGTGACTGTTATAGTGAAGATGGTAGTGAGCTCTCAATAGGGCTCAAATGAATGTTTGAGCCCAAGAATAAAGAAATCAACCTCTCCAACCATCAGTAGATTTAAATCTATATTTAAGCCCCATGGAGCATTGGTCACTTCCATATGTTCCACAAGGCTCAAACTAATGTTTGAGCTGCACAAAATATTGGGCTAAAAAATAAGCTTCCTAGACACGAATTATCCATAAACCAAACTTAGTTTTGAGCCACATTATACTCAAAATATCTTGTGAGTGTGCATTAGGGAAAAAGAATTGGTGTTCAATTATAAAATTTTATTCCAACATCAACCACACTTTATAGTGAATAATGATTAAATGAAACACCTTAAAGCATTTAAAATAATCTAGAGCATAATCTTGTGAATATAGATATTTTAAATTTACACTTGTTAGCATGAACAAACTCAATAGAACACTTAAAAACAATCTCTCAAAGCGCACTCTACACATTCTTCAACTAATAGTTTTTGCTATAGAATATTACAAAATGATATAATTCCAGTTTTGAATATTCAAGTCTATAAAATTTTGCCACTTGAATAAGTGCTAGAATTTGCAAATTGGAGTCACAAGCAAGGAATCTTGGTCATGAGGTTTAATGGTTATGTGGAAAAGTGTCTAGATAAGAAGCTTCTTTTTCGATGATAGGAAGGCCCCTTCAAGGTAAAGCAAAAGTTAAAAGAAAACACCTATCTTTTGGAAGTGTAAATAGCTAGAACATTCTTGGACATGCCAATGAGTACCTCCTAAAGATCTTTTACCTTTGCACACACCATGGCCAGCAAGCCACCCCAAGACACACACGGGGATCTATTTGGGGGGGGGGGGAGGGGAAGATGTGACAACAAAATGTAATATCTTTAATTTTAACTTTTGTATATATTTTGATAGTAGTGACATCAATACTTATATCAAAAAGAGATGAAGATTTCTATTTTTTTATAATTTGTAACAAGGTGAGAGAGGGTGATTCTCGATGTATAAAAGGAGAGCCCCTCTCCCTTACAAATCAATGAATGAGAAAGTCTCCCCATTTGTGTATTCTTGTGTCCTTACCACTCTATCCTTACAGTTTAACTCTATCACTTAGTTTTGTCTCTTTTATTTTCTTCTAAATCTAGCAGTTACATCTTATGCTTTAGCATTAGACCTCCATGCGTTGTCTATTCTCTTTTCAACGAGTCAAAGTAAGGGATATCTAGGAGTTGTTGATCCCTGAAAGACTAGTGACCTCATAAGGTACCTCTTGACATAGCCCTTAGCTTATTACCGCCCTTCGCCCTTCGCCCTTCGCCCTCCTTTAGAGGTACCTCTTGACATAGCCCTTAGCTTATTACCGCCCTTCGCCCTCCTTTAGAGGTACCAATTGCTTTAATGCTAGTGAGCATGTGGAAAGATATCAAGAACCAATGTCTACTAAGCTCACTGACATACCCTTGCTCTCTATTTTGATTTAGTGAAAAGCCATAAGTTGAGTATCTGTGAAAATGCAAGAGAAGAGTGCATTTAACCCCCTAACTTAAATGGCTATAACTTTTCACTTGGGTGTCCAATCTCAAAATTTTTCATATGGTTAGCAAAGTTCTCTTCATGCTCTATTTGTCTATGTGATTCAATCTTGGTGTAGCCATAGAGGTAAAATTTCTTTGTTATTGTTTTCAAGTCATCATAAATGCTAGTGGAAATGTCATGTGGAGAGAAAACTTTTATGTAACAACTTATATGAGTTGTTAACTTTTACAGCCCAAGTTAATGTTGAGAAAGCTATGGCATGAAATATTTGGGCATGTGAGTATTGTATAGTATTAAAATATATGCAAAGGACTGGGATTATGGCACATCCACCGAACATTTTTTGAGATGTATATGAAGCTCATATGAGGGCAAGTAGCATTGGCATGCATATCCACAAGAAAGCAAGAGCCATGCAAAGGATCCTTTAGAGCTTTTCCATGTACATCTTTGTGGTAAAGTGCCAACCACACTGCATTGGTGGGTGGTTTCTCCTAGTTTTTGTTGTTGACCTGATGTCCTTAGTAGAAAGATGTGGGTGTATTTTCTCTAAGATAAGACTAAATATTTTGAAAAATTAAACATAATGCATAGTATGATCGAGAATGGTACATGTAAGAGGATGAAGAAGTTTCAAACAGAATAAGGAGAAGAATTACATCAAGTTAATTCAATTCCTACTACAAGGAGCACGTGATCAAGAGAGATTTGATAGTTGCTCATACTCTGCAATAAAATGATGTTGCAAAGAGCATACGAATCGTGCATAGTTGTGGAGACGAGATGAAGTACGTTTAAAGGGAAACGAATGCTGAATACCTTTTGAGCCCTTAACACTACAGTGCATATCCTTTTAATAGGAGTTACACAAAGGTAGTGAATGGCATGGCACCTTAGAGTAAGAAACCTTTAGTTGAATATTTTAAGACATCTAGCTGTGTACATGGTCCTAGACTCATCTAGAGCCAAGTGGGATTTTAAGAGCAACAAGTGTGTCTTCTTGGGGTACAATATAGAGTCAAAGGGGTACCAACTATACATCTCATGATATTTTAAGTACAATGCAAGGCTCATGGTGAAGGATTTGGAAGGGTTTGACTTATAAGAGACATTTGCCTCCATATCTAAATTTACCACTATCATAGAGTACTATCCTTGGTCGTTAATATATTTAGTGGCCGGCGATAATGCAAATATATGTGAAGTTAGGATTTTTGAATTCCTATCTCAATGAGGAGGTCTATGTGGCATAAGCATGTGGATTTGAGATACCCGATTCACAAAATAAAGTGTGCACACTTTGAAATTGTATGGGCTGATAAGCTCCTCAGGCATGGTACTAGAGTGGATAGATGTTTTTGTTGTAAGAATTAGTCTTTCTAGAAGCCTTCTAGATGTAAATCTATACATTTTCTTCAAGTAGAGAAAATACATGATCAGTATCATTATGACGAGGAACCATCTAGTAGACACAAGACATGTTGAATTTTGAGTTTAAAATGATAGACCTTGGATTATGCATTTCTATTTGGGGATTGAGGTATGGCAAGAGCAACATAGACTCTTTATTTCTCAACCAAATTATGCAAGAGAAATTTTGTGAAAGCATTTGGCATAACTGAGTGCAAGTCATGAGTGGTTATACCCATGGAGGTTAATGCCAACCTATCTATGAAAGATGTTTCTCCATTTATGGATATGAAGTAGTACAAGAAATTTGGTGGGGAGTTTGATCGTTCTATGCAATACACAGCCTGACATTAGCTTTGCACTTGATGTCCTTATTAGGTTCTCAAATCAGCCTTGAGAGAACCATTAGAAGAAGGTAAGAATGTGGGTGTTAAAGTACATCAAAGGTACCATTGTGGGTATGGCTTCACTTACACATCAAGCGATGGCTTAACTGGATTTTACAGATTGGATGGGAGATCGTGATAACCAAAAAACTATTTTTAGTTTTACTGTTTTTTTATTAGGTCTGGAAATACATTATGAATGAGCAACCTATAGCGGAACTTTTTTCTATAGAGGCAACATGTTTTGCTTCATATGAAGTAGTTTGGTTGAGAAGGATTTTAGGATACATGGGTGGGGTTATACACAAAAGGAAGTGTTACTATGTGTGATAAATTAGAGCTACATGGTGATTACTAAGAATCCTTTCATGCTTGCACAAAGCATATTGAGATACTGGGAGTGAGCTTATCATGGATGGAGAGGTAGAGCTTCCAAACATAGAGAATTACGCATATATTTTCACAAAGACTCTTGGGAGAGATTTTCTAGAGCATCATCTTCATGGACTTAGTGTTGGACCGAAGAGGTAGTTCACCTAACATTGAGGGAGGTGTTGGAAAAGCATTTACTTAATGCTCTACCCTCATATTATCAGTACGGTGTGACGACTTTATTTTGTATGACCTCCTATAAGAGGAGAAGCCATTAAAAAGTATTACCCTACCAAGCTTCTGATTGATAAATGTTTCTTCATCAAGATCAAACTTAATTCTATGTGGACAAGGAAGAATTTTAAACCTAATACTATTCCTAAGGATATCATTTATAACATGAAATATTACTTCATAGCCTTGGTAGCTACTAACACCAACAATATCACATGCTATTTAAACTTCATCTTCATGCAAACATCTTATGGCATCCCCTATGAATTCATTCAGCGTAGCATGTTGAAGCCTCTCGAACTAAGAATAGATAGTATGTCTGACTACTTCACATATGGTTTCAAGAGCTTTAAACCTTCATATTACCCTTATCCATTGGCATCAGTGAAGGAATTTCTATAAGGAAATATAAGGATTAGAAAATGTACATCTATATTGGGGATGACTATAAAGTTTAAAATCCAAGTTGGTCACCTTAAGAAGGCATGTATTTATCTTATTTGTGCACCACCATGCATTGAAAGGATTCTGTCCTCTTGACTTTGGAAACCAAGATCAATAAATTCTTAGAGTTAATCCTGGGGAGCAGAACTATTGAAGTGTATCACCAAGCGTTCGCTCTCCTCCTCAAGTACTCGCCATCGCTGGATGAAGAACAGCTGATGGCCAGGTTCATTCAAGGAATGAATGAACCCTTGAATACCCTGGTGAAGAATGCTAAGCCAGTTTCTATGGCTTAAGCGGTACGTATGGCGAAGGATTTCACATTTTTTGTCAAAACCAAGAAAACCCCAGAGGTAGACCCTCTAACCAACCCTCAGTTTCAATCCAAAGTAATGCAAGACCACCGCGTCTCAGAATAAGGGAAGCCAAAGAGAGATGTTCCCAAATTGACCATCTACTTCCAAGGCAGTAACGCTGGAAGTGATTAAAGAAGAGGAAGAAGAAGAAATAGATTATCCTCCAGTTGCGAGATGAGGACATCTCGCATTTTTTAAGTGGGGTAGGATGTAAGATTCCTCCCTCCAGCTTTTGAGGTGTAAAGGTGTAAGAACCTCCCCTTATGTTCTTGTAATCATCCCCTCTCTGAAATAGAAGAAAGATCTTGTTTTACCTTGTTTTGGCCTAGAGAGAGATAATTCAAAATTGAGAATTCTTTGGATACAAAAATTCTCCTAGTGTCTAAAATGGATTCCCCTGAAATGGAAGTTCAAAATGAACTTTGCAATGTGCATTAGGAATTAATTAAAAATGGTATAAGGGACCTTAGTCTAAGGGTCTACATTTTCAAAAAAATTTAGATTATGGTCGAATTAAGGTTCCAATGAGCCAATTGGATTAATCCAAGTGTTGGGATGGGATAAATCCAAAGAATAAAAGAAAATACCCAAAAATGAGTAAAAGCTCACATAAGATGAAGAGTTGACTGAGTACAAGGTTTATTAGTTTAAAACTAAGAGATATTAGTTAAAAAATGACATATTTTGTAGAAATGATGCATTTTTGACACCTTGGTAGTAAGGAGAGGGAGACTCTTGAGGTAGGCACCTTTTTCACATGTGTTCTTGGGTTTTTTAATTCAAAAAAATGTGATATTTTTATCTCTCCTCTCTCCTGGATCAAACTAAATCAAAAAGGGAGCAAAATTGGTCCAAATCGTGTCCAAATCGGGACAAACTAAAACTGGAAAATTCTAGAACCTAGTTGGACTTGGTTAGTGGCCTCTCTCACCTATAAATAGACCCTCATTCCTTTGTATTTTCATATTGGAGCTATACCATGCCAGTATTATCTTAAAATAATCATATTTTTATTATACCTTAAATTTTCCTCTCTTGTTGGGAGCTTCTCTCTCTCTCCACAACAACTCTTGAAGTTTCTCTTCTCCTCTTGGTGGACCAATTGATTGCTTGGGGGCTTCACTGCTAATAAAGAATCAAGCCAAACTTGGAGGTAAAATTGATTTATATGGTTTTTTCAAATTATCTCAATGACTTTTTTCTTCTCAACCCCTATCAAGCTTGAGAAGCTTTCAAAATGCTAGTTTTTATTCAAATCAAGCTTTTTCTAAGTTTCTTAATGTTTAATTAGCATTAAGTTAATATTTATGCTTAATGTTTAATTATCATTAAGTTAATATTTATGCTTAATCATAACGCTTTCTTTAAGTAAATCTCTCTCTCTCTCTAAAAGAGTAGCCATCTTTATGGCTAAATCTCTTGGAAAAGGATGCTTCTCAATGATAGTCTCTTAATTCAAATCTAAACTCTAGGCTCGATGAGCTAGAGGATAAGAATTGATATTTTCATGATTTTGGATTGGTGAAAATAATGGTTAATCCTTTTTTAGATTGTTTATGAGTAAATAAAGATTACTTTAATTCATTCTAAATGAGAAAAGGATTATCCTAGTAAATTAGGAAAAGAGAAATGTGTAAATTGACTTAACCTAGTGGAATAATCATAATTATGTTTATAGTTATGGTTAAAATTATGATTTGAATACATAGTTTGATTTTAAGCATAAAAGAAGAACTTCTATCATATTTTCATTACAAGCTTTTATTCTTTTAGGAAAAATTGAGAATTATCAGTAATACCAGAGCAAAGCTATGGTAAATTTTTCAGAAAATAATGCATATCTTATTTTTATGCATAATGCTAAAAGAGGACTTCCTACCATATTCTAGGATTAGACATCCTATGCAAAAAGAATGATTTTCATCATATTCATGGTGGGAAATAATTTTTTGTATCTATACATAAATATTTAATTAAGAGAAAAAAGAAAATTTTGGTACAAAATTTTTTATGCAAAAAGAGGAATTCCCATGATATTCGAGATCCAAACAATTAAATGTTAAAAGAGGAATTTTTGGCATAATTCAAATTATGAGCATTTACCGAAAGTGGAATTTTGAGTATTTTTATTTTTACTGAGAAATATGGGTAGAATTGATTTTTGTAAATCCCATGAATCTTTTATTCAAAAAGAAGAATATTGAATATATCTTAATTGAGAAATTTGAGAAAGAATGTGAAAATATCCATCGAGAAAACTTGGATAATTCTTATTCAGAAAAGGGAATCTGGAATCCCTGGGAGGATCAAGGATCCATTGAGTAAACGGAAGTTTAGAATTAGTTCTCATTAATAAAGCTTAAGGAATGAAAATACAATACGTAAATGCTCTTTCTGAGTTTTTACTATTCAATTCTGATAAGGTTTATTTTCTCTTTTTAAACCTTCAACAACACTCTGATACTTAGATTTAATGGGATCGAGAAAAAGTACCTTTAACTAGGTCAAGCAACAGAAACTTAGAAAAGTCCTATGAGTATATCGAAAGTAGAGAAACTGTACTAAAAGTGGATGTGTGATAAGATGTGATGTGGATTTGAATAGACGTAGATGGATGTGATGTGGATGTGAATGAATGTAAATGGATGTGATGGGATGTAAATGGATGCGATGTGATGTTATAAGATGAGATGTGATGGGATGTAAATGGATGCGATGTGATGAGATGAGATGTCATGAGATGTGATGTGATGAGATGATATGTGATGTTATAAGATGTTAATGTGATGTGATAAGATGTGAATGTGATGTGAGTGAATGTGATGAGATGTGAATGGATGTGATGTGATATGGATAAATGTGGATGTGATGTAATGTGGATGGAATGAATGTGATGTGATGTGGATGGAATGAATGTGATGTGATGTGGATAGATGTGAACGAGATGTGATAAGATGAGGATGGATGTGACGAGATGTGAATGAATGTGATGTGATGTAAATGGATGTGAATGGGAGTGATGAGATGTGAATGGGAGTGATGAGATGTGATGAGATGTGATGAGATGTGATGAGATGTGAATGGGTGTGATGAGATGTGATGAGATGTGAGTGGATGTGATGAGATGTGAATGGATGTGAATGTGATGTGATGATATCTGAATGGATGTGGTGAGATGTGGTGAGATGTGAATGTGATGTGAATGGATGAGATGTGATATGGATCTGGTTAGATATGAATGGATGAGATATGATGTGGACATATGAGATGTGATGTGATGTGGATCTGGGTAGATGTTAATGGATGTGAAGTGATGTAAATAGATGTGAACGTGATGTGATGATATGTGGATGTGATTTAGATCTGAATGAATGTAGATGGATGTGATGTGATATGAATGGATGAGATGTGATGTGGATATGTTGTGATGTGGATAGATGTGATCTGCACCTGGATAGATGAGAATGGATGAGATGTGATGTGACGTGATGTGATGAGAATAGATGTGATGAGATGTAATATGATGTATGAAGGATGATGGGAATACATATGACTAGATGTGGAATAAGCAATGTGAATTGACGTAGAAGAATGTGGAATAACAAGAAATGATGTGGAACAATGTGGAAAGAGTTTGTTAGAAACTGTATTTATGAAACCTATTTTTAAATGACTATTTTATGTCAAGAATGTTGGGGAAGCATTTTGACCATCTTGTGAATGAGGTCGTGGAGACCTAAGTGATAAGGTTGCACAACAGCTGATGGAGAGTCAATGGAGGACGTCTCGCATAGCAAGGTCGGTCGAGGTCTTGACCAGCCTCGGTTTGATCTAAATGGTGAGCTTTTGGTGGTGGATGAGGGACCAAGGAAGCGGCCTATGCATGAAGCACTAGGTGACCTACAAGAAGGAGCCTAGAGGGTGCTGACCATATGGTGCTCGGGCTCTGGGTCGTTGAAGATGCCCATGCATGCGTCAGGGAAGAAAATGGAACAAGGAGTTAGAGTTGTTTTTTGAACTCAGGCATGGATCTAGTTTATTGGCCTTGCTAGTCCAACGGATGAGTCTATGGCTCTTTTATATAAATCTGTTGGTTGATCTTGCTGATCTTCAACAAAGAGTCCATCTGGATTTTTCTTATGTGATTATATTTTCGGGTACTATGAGCTAGGAACTATTGAACAGGCCCCTTAGCGAGCAGGTGGTGAGCGTTCTGGTTGTTGCCAATAATGCCATAGGTACACCGATGAAGGAATGATTGAAAATTTAAAATTCAAACCAGATATTTTGGAGGATTATAATCATTGATACTATGGTTTCATTAAAAGATTGTTTTAAAGACAGCTAAATCTGTGAAAAAGGCAATTTCATATTAGGTATGTAAGTGGTGTGACTATCTCGAAGTTTGCTTGAAGTACCGGCTAGGGGGCCTGGGAACTCTTTTCCTTGGTACCCGGGGCAAAACATAACCAAATTTTTAAATGGATCCTATCAATACAGTGGTTGGGCAGCTGGCTAACCCATGGGACTGGATGGGGTTATGCTGAACTGATGGATCCCTAAAATAATACTAAATTTTGTTAAGTTACGATGGTTGAAGTAAATCTCGGATAATCCTTGTTCTATGGAAAAGAAGAATCAACTATGCCTCTTAATGAGGAAAAAAGCGTTGGTCTCTATGATCCAAGTGAAAGTTCCTCCCTTGACCCGGCCATGTGACCTGTGGGTTTGGTCGGAATGTCAATGGGTAAATTTAAGGCTCTTGACTACGTTAGAATAAATTTTCCTAGAGGAATCGCCTATGCTTTCTGAGAGAGAGAAGTTTATTCCGGATTCGGTTTTGGAAAAATCGAGGGATTAGTCTCTTGTCCGGATATCCATGGGTGAGGCCCCCAGTGAGAGGCTCTGCCCTAACGTAGGAAGTACTACTCTTAGGAGTATTTGTGCCATTCTCCCCAAGCCTTCCTTTTCTAGCTTCACTTTTAGTTCAGCCTCTTCCAGAATTTGGAGGCACTCTGGGGGCTGTAGTAATGTAGGGCTACCTTTCCATGGGCCGTAAGGGCTTCTTTGTTGATGATGGCCCCATGGAAGCCTTGGGCATAAGGGCCCAAAAAATTCAGCTTTGGGACCCGCACAACACTGGTTTTTTTTTACTTGCTAGGGAGCCTGTGACGCTGGCTTGAGTGGCAGCTGGGGTCTCGATAGCTTCAAACTCTGAGGCCGACATCTATACATGAACAGCGCATCAGTCTTCCGACTGGTGAGGTAGGTACCATTTTCTTTCTTTACTTTTTCTTTTTTTCTTTTCTTTTCTTTTTAAAAAAATGGATAACCAGTTAGTTGAAGTGAGATACATGTGAATTTTTTAAATTTTTAACACATGTAGTACCACTAAATGATGTGTCAAAATTCTTGGCATTCTAACAATAAACCCACTGCTTGAGGATTCTCCTATTCCACTAGGTACATGTGATTGCTTCTCTCCATTCCCCTCTAAATATATTGGATAAATATTGTCCCCTACTATCTGATCTTAGGCATTTTATGTGCATAATTTTGTCTTTCTCAACCATAGTCTTAAAACTCTAAAAGTGCATAAACACTTTTCACTTTTCTCTTTCATGAAGTATATCCACACTTTCCTAGTATGGTCACATCACTAAAAGATAGTGACATCCCCCTTTGATTGATGCCGTCTTTGTTTCTCTTGTTGGTCCCCAAACATCAGAATACACCATATCCAATGATCTTTCACTTACATTCTTATCATGTGGAAATGCGTTCTTAGATTGTTTTGCCAATTGGCATGCTTCTCATATTTTATACATTCCATTCACTTTGAACTTTGGCAAACATGTAATAGTAGTTTGCATATTTTTCAACTGACCAAATATTGACATGACCAATATGTTTATGCCAAATGTCAATGTCTGCAAAACTGACCAAATATTGACATGACCAATGTCAATGTCTGCAATCATACATGTACCATGTGAAAACATTGTAGTCTTTTCTTTAGGCATGTTTACATCCATTGTAAACATAATGCCAATTATGTTTCCCTTGTAGCCACACAACATTGATTTTTTAAATCTTTTACACAACATCCATGAGGGCTAAACCTCACTTAAACATCCATGAGGACCAAAAATGATTAATCATGCTCACATAAACCACATAGAGATTCCAAGATATCACTCTTGAAAGATGGTGAAACTTAACTCGTTCACCATTGGCATGTGACTCAGTGTATCACTACTACGTTAAATTTACCTCTCTGGTAATGGAGTTTAAGGTCATACTCTTGTAGGAGCTCCACCCACCAAGCTTTTCTACCTTTCGAATCACCAAGCTTTTCTACCTTTCAAATCACCTTAACTAGAAATCCATTTCAAACCTTCATGGTTTGTCCGAACCTCAAAAGTAGCACCATACAAGTAATGTCGCCACTTTTTAAGAGCATGAGCAAACTCTAGTAACTCTCGCTCGGTCGTAAGCCAAGTAGTTATGCAAGGCACGGTCAAGCTTTTTTCTTTCAAATACAACAGGGCATTCCCTTTGCGCCCCAATGGCCTCCCCACTAGCATCTATCTCCAAAATAAACGTCTCATTGGGGTCCACAATGCTACCATCGCAATGGCCACCTTGAGCTTCTCAAAACTTCTTTATTGAGGATCCCCCCAACGAATAGTTTTATCCTTTGTCCTCAACTCATCGGTTCTTCATGTAGTCCTTTACATACTGTCCGGTAGAACCCGGACATGCCTCGAAAAATCTGCAGTTCCTCGAGATTTCTAAGTTCAAGCCATCTAACATTGGCATCCACCTTGTCATGATCCATCCATGGAGAAAATATGGCCTAAATAGTGGATCTCCTTAGCAAAAAATTTGAGAAAACTTTACACTTGGATGCCTTCCCAAATAGCTTATTTTCCATTAGGACCTCAATGGAAGGCTTCTTGGGCCCTTTTATTTGGCAGTTTAAGGAGTCAAACCTTTTCTCTTAAGAAGAAACGTTTTCTAATTAGAAGCTTCAAAACGGCTACTTTATTCAAATTTGAATTTTGGAGGAAAAATGGAATTTAAAATCTAGCGGACAAAACCATATCATGTAACATATCTATGGAAAGCTCTTGATGCGTAGATCACGGATCTATAATCTCCGCTCAAATTGGAGCTTGTATGTAGAAGTTATGGAGGTCCAAAAATTGTAAAATTGCCTCTCTCCCTTTTTGGGGAAAAAAGTGTACCCTTTGACCACTCTTACACCTCTCTTACAAACCCAATATTTCAGTCCACATGGCAACCCCCCATTTGGCTATTCCTTAATCACCTTGATTAGGCTTGGGCAAATTAAAGGGCCCAAGAAGACCCCATTCACTTCCTAATGCTTAAAGAGTTTGAACACTGAGCGCAAATGATGTAAGTGTTCTTCTTTTGAATTACTATATATAACTATGTCATCAAGGAAAACTACTACGATTTTTCTCAAACATGGACGTAAAACCTTGTCCATCAGTGTTCTTCTTTTGAATAACTATATATAACTATGTCATCAAGGAAAACTACTACGATTTTTCTCAAACATGGACGTAAAACCTTGTCCATCAGTGTCATAAATATGGCTCAATTGTTCGTTAAGCCAAACGGCATGACTAAGAATTCATGATGTCCAAAACGACTCCTAAATGCGGTCTTGGAAATATCTTGTTCCCTTATCTTAACTTGGTGATACCCCGATCTAAGATCAATCTTACAAAAGTATTTTGCACCATGAAGTTGGTCAAATAACTCATCAATGCATCGCATTGAGTATTTGTTCTTAATCGTAATTTGATTAAGAGCACGGTAGTCTATGCACATCTGCATAGACCCATCTTTTTTTAAAACCAAAATAATGGGTGATGCCCATGGTGAAGAACTCGAGTGTATAAACCCTTTCTTCATATACTCAGCTAACTGTTTTTCCACTTCCTTTACCTCAAGGTGGCTTAACTTGTAAGCAGGTTTGCTTATAGGTTTTGACCCAGGTGGCACATCAATTCCATGGTCAAACTCCCTAAATGGTGGAACACCATCTAGCTTAACTTCTTGTAAGCATGTTTGCTTATAGGTTTTGACCTTGGTGGCACATCAATGCCATGTTCAAGCTCCCAGATGGTGGAACACCATCTAGGAGAGATCATTGTTGGGAAACACATCCCTAAACTCTCGTAATAAATCACTCAAAGAAATTACGTACTTTTGTTTTGTTGTCGTAGTGGTTTTAGCCTTGGTATTTACATTTTGTTCACATGAAGACAAAATAGGACAAACTTGGTCTCTGGCAACCATAACTTAACTAGTGCGTAGTTAAGGAAATTGTGGGTGGCTCCATCATTTGTCATGATGGTTGCCACATCGTCTGGGTGTAATTCAGCAAGCATGGGTACTATCTATATGTCTGATAGTTATCTCTCTAAACTTTGTGGAACTAAGAGGTAACCCTTGAATAGTATGCAACTGCTTGAGAGGATTTACCACCCTTCTTAGCATCACTAGAACTACCTCTAGCTCACAGCCTTCGACATGCTGCTTTGCTATGTCCAGCCTCAAAATAGTTAAAGCATAGATTTTATTTTCTAGCTTTATCATATTGCTCCTTCCTTGTGGATTTAGATTGGTTTTTCTCTTTAAAACAATGTGGTTTCTTCGACCAACGCCCACTATGTCCTCTCTATTCCTTGCCCTCTATTGCCCCAAAAGAATTTCCTCTTAAAGCTCGAGCCCTCTTTACTCTCAGTTGTCTTGCTAAGAGCGACGTGAAATGTCATCATAAATCTTCGCATATTTTATGGCCTCACTGAAATCTATCGATTGCTTAGGCTCTACAAAAGCCTCATAATCTAGGTGTAAGTCTCATGAATCCATGGAATTCATTGATTCCCTTTAATTTTAACATAATCTCGCGTAGTTGGAGATGTACTAGGTGAAAGAAATGCAATGCATCTAGAACTTATCCTAATCACGCTACGACCTCTGCAACTCGTTCATAGGAAAAAATTCTTTTCGAAACAACGTTTCTACCTAGGTGCTCAGAAGTCTGGCGCTCTTGGCCAAACTCATCCACCATTTGTACGCCTTGCTTGTCCAACGACAGGCTGGCCTCTACAGGCCTCACATCCTCTAGCGACTGCCTGAGGTTGTGAATATCTGACCATTGTTGGCAGTAAGATATTTACTGAGTCCTTTTTGTGATCTTTCTCCTCTTCCCCAAAGCTCGGTGGCTTGAGATCCTTGTTGAGAAGATTAGTAGTCGCCTGTGGACTACATCACATGCCCTACAGCCTGTGACCCTACTCGAGGCACTACGTCCTCTGTAAAAGAAGAGAAATTTGCCCTCCTCTGTGCAGATCTCGGCGCAACTACACTCCTTGCAGGAGTACCAGGACTGGTATCCAAATGGGCATGAATGCTCTATGCCTTGGGCATGAATGCTCCTAGGCATAGATAGAATCGTAGCTTGATTTTTCTCAGGTGTGCTGGTCCTAGCAAACAACTAGGTAATGGACCCTGTCGAGATATCTATCTCCTCATCCTCTACACGCAATCACGAAGAGAAAGAGGTTGTTTTGCTACACCTTGTTAAAGAGAGAGAGAGAGAGAGAAATGGCGGCTATGGCTGAGTGTGGCTTTAGAGCCCTTGTGTGGTGTGTGTCTCCGGAGATATCACACGCTTCAAACCATTGCACCTTGTGTGTTGGGGCCAGCTGCTGCACATGCAACGTGGCCGAGAGGATATGGCGATGAGAGCTTCGCTCAATATGTCATGTGCGCCTCGGTTGCTGTGCATGAACAAAGAGAGAGAGAGCGCTGTGATAGAGCTTCATGATGGCAAGAGCCTGTTTCCCTCCACCCCACCGACCTATGGCTGCTGCTCACGTCTGTCAGTCTCCAGCTACCAGAGAGTAAGCCCAAAACTTAGCCAAGCTTGGTTATGGTGGCTTCTTCTTCCTCCTCCCCACACCCTGTCGTGCAGCAGAGAGATAAGATGATCCTCCTCCACCACACAAAAAAATTATCTTGCTAAGGTTGTTTAACCTTTGTGGGCCCAACCCTCGTTCATGCGGCGATGACGAGAACCAAGGCTCTCATACCAATATCAGGTTACGGTAGAGAAAACGCATCGACAATGGAGGAGGATAGCTGTGGATTCCCACCCATCCATAGAGGGAATGAGGGTAAGGTTCCCCACTGCCAAGTATATATGGTGGCCTGCCTACCCACACATACCTGGCTGTTTGCGGGACTACGCTCAGGTGCCCTCTCCCCTAAACCTTGGCTCGCTCGTCGCCCATGCTTCAGTGGGCAGTCTTGGAGTCCGGTAAACCTCCCCGTAGCCACTATGGGCTACGTAACATCAACATTGCTTTGTTATTTTTGTACAAACCAAGTGTAACAATCCAAGAGCAAACTCCTCATCAAGGCTATATTCTACACCACTATCTCCATTAACAAATGAGTGACCTATTGAAACATCAAGAATTGTGAAAGGTTGATCTACCTTCTCTTTTCCCTTTCGTGATACATGTGAATTTTCTGAATTTTAAGCCCTTGTAGTACCACCAAATGATGTGTTAAAACTCCTAGCATTCTTTCTCAACCTTCCTGTGACTAAGGTCTAACAATAGACCCATTGCTTGAGGACTCTTTGGGTGGTCTACTAAGCACATGTGACTACTACTCTCCATTCGCTATAGCGGCATTGTTTTTTACATTAGCGTTTATGGAATCCTTTACTAGTGTGTACTCATCTCATCAAACATAACATCCTTGGTCACTTGCACCTCATGCATAGTGGGGTTATAGTATCTATAACCTTTTTGATCAAGGGAATATCCAATAAAGATAACTACCATAGTAGGGAGTTTGAAAAAATCCCCATACTTAGAATATTCGATAAATCTAAATACCATATTAGGGAGTTTGGAAAAATCCCATACTTTGGGAATTCCAAATGGCGATGCTGTTCAATCTACTTATTAGAGTATCTTGAGCACACCAGCTCCAAATTTGTCAAAGATTAGAGCCTACACATCAAGAGCTTTACAATGATATGTCACATGAGGGGGTTTTGATAAAACATTGATAAGGTTTACTATGCTCTCCATTTGTGAATCTTTTGCAAACTAGGAATTGGAAATTTTCCAAACTCTATAATATTATCTTGATCATATATTTTTCTTCTTGGGATCTAATTTACTTCACACCTCATCTGGTACATATGTATATGAAATGCACCCAAACACTTTGAAGTGCACCAAATTTGGTTTTCTACCATTAAATTTCTATTTAGGCATTATACCATGAACTGTTACAATGAGGGTTCCATCCACAATGTAAACTGCAATTGCTTCAGCGCAAAAATAGTGAGGTATTTCTTTTCCATTTATCAACACATGGGTGCATAAACACTTTTCACTTTTTATCAATGGTCTTTTAACTTACATTCTTATCATGTGGAAATGCATTCTTAGATTGTTTTGCCAATTGGTATTCTTCACATATTTTGTGCATTCCATCCACTTTGGACTTCAGCAAACTTGTAATAATAGTTTGCATATTTTTAAGCCTACTGAATATTGGTATGACCAATACGTTTATGCCAAATGTCAATGTCTACAATCACACCTATACCATGTGCAAACATTGTAGCCTTCACTTTAGGCATGTTTACATCTGATGTAAACATTCTGACAATCATGTTACCCTTGCCAACCATGTGGTACTGATTTTTAAAATATTCTATATAACATCCATGAGAACTAAACCTCACTTACAGACTCCGATCAACCATTTGTCCAAACATGAATCCAAGTTCTTTGTAATGTTTTTGGAACATGAAGTACATCAGCGAGGTTCTTCATTTTGCCATCTTGCATAGACAATGACACCTTACGAGCATGCGTAATAGGATGCACAGTATCATCTCTTATTTTTACATATCCTAGTTTTTTTGTTTTTCACCAGGGATTTCATTAACGTCTTCACAATTTCGTGATCACGTTAATAAAACCTATTGTTAACATATTAAAACTTGTGATCACATTGTATATTCACATGACCTGAGCAATGACCTGCCAGAACCCACTAGTCCCGTAACCCCTCCGGGCTTTTGATTTTCCCAGCGGGCCCGCCGGAAAAAGTGCTTACCCTGGCGGGCCCGCCGGGAAAACAAGGGAACACCGACGGGGTACTATTCTGTTTATAAACACTGCCCGACACCCATCGTACAACTTTTGGAGAGATAGGGGGGCGTGATATCTCTCCTCAAAGTACTTGTAGAGCTCTCGAGTTGCTAGAAGTGTCCTCTTGGGAAGAAGGTCCTTATCTTAGGGGCTGTCATCTTTCCTTGTAGGCACTCCTAAGGCTATTGAGCCACTCGTCCTTAGTTCTTTGAACTGGGGGCAGGGTGTGGTTCGTAGCTAATACTTGCAGAGATTTAGGGACAAATTTGGAGTCATTCAGCTTTGCATTTGAGCCACGTACGTAATCTACCTCATTCTGCTTTATGAATGGTTTGATGGAGCCAAGAGTCCTGCTTAGGGGCTTGTATTGGTTCTTGATACTTGATATAGTTTAGAGTAGACAAGGGTCTATTGTCCTATACTAGAGTATTGGGCAAGCATAGATCTTTGATTTTCTTTGTGAATGTTAGAGAAGGTCTATTGTCCTATACTAGAGTATTCGGCAAGCATAGATCTTTGATTGTGTAAAGTATCCTTAATTGGGTACAAAAGGCATCCTTCATTGGGGGTGCAATGTGCATGATAGTTTCGAAGTAGTTTTGTAGTAAGACCTTCCAAGATAGTTTGAAGTAGTTTTGTGTTATGTGATGATCTTTTGTCTTTGTCAAGATAGTTTCGAAGTACTTTGTCTGCTAATGTATGTTTTGTAATACGTGAGTGATTTGTTGTTTTTTCATTTGTGTATTCATTGTTATATGCTTGGTTGAATAGGTTATTTGTTGAGATGGAGGACAATGTTGGATCCAGTGATACCAATAGAGTCCAAATTTCAAATAGCAGGAAAAAAAAGGCACCTGGGATAGAGTGGCAATATGCAATTAACATTGGTGATCGATTCATAGATTGGGAGTGTAAGCTATGCCATGCAGTAAAATCAGGTGGGGCGCCTCAACTAAGAGAACACTTTTTAGGCGGACCGAAGAAAAAGTCATGTACCCACCCCTCTGCACCTATAGTAGCCAAACGCATAAGAGAAGAAATTCAAAAGAAAGATTCAAGAAAACATGACACTCCTACCGTTAATGTATCACGGCAGCAAGAACACTGTTGTTCTAATCATCAAACTCCCGCTACATCGCCTACTTGTACCCCGAACGGCAATGTGCAACCAGAAAGTAATCTACCCAGTGCATCTTCCTGCAAGCGAAACTTTGACGTAGGAAATATACCCATGTGTCAAACTTCATTGCAAGAAAGCCTACGTCAAGGTCGACTCGATGATGCACAACTCGCCCTTGCTGAAGCGATTTAATTTTCTGGGAGTGCTATGATGATGGTGGACAGTGAGCATTGGAAGAGAGCATGGAAGAAAATTGGTGAGTTTGGACCAGGGTTTTCACCGCCTACGTACCATGCTATGCGAAATGATCTATTAGAGAAATGTTATGCGCAAGTAAAAGAACGTGTATAAAGAATAATTCTTAGCAATATAGAGCTTTCTGGATGTAGTATAGTAAGTGATGGATGGTCTAATGTGCAAAGAAAACCATTAATTAATATAATGGTTATTTCACCTAGAGGTGAAACTTTCATCCGTGCCGTGGATTCAGCTGGTTCAATCAAAACTGAGGCTTACATTGCTCAAGTCATTAGCTCTGTGATAGAGGAAGTGGGTGCCAAAAATGTAGTCCAAGTCGTCATGGACAATGCAAAAAATTACAAAAATGCATCCAAAATCCTACGATGACAATATCCACATATTTTTCCGGTAGGCTGTAATACTCATAGTTTGAATCTTGTATTAAAAGATTGGTATAAATCTGATGATACCAAATGGTTTGCCTCAATCGTCGACACTGCTCGCCAGCTTGTGAGATTCATGCTCAAGAGACAGAGAGTGTTAGATATTTTTCGACCTCGCATGTCAGTTATGTTAAAGCTTCCAGCGGAGACTAGGTTTTGCACTCACTTTTACACTTTTGAGTCTCTTCTTAGAAATAAAGATGCAGTTTGTGAAACATTTACATGCATGGCATTTCATGACTGGGAGAACACTCAACTTGAAAAAGTGAAAGAGAAAATCAAAGTCTTGAAGGCAGCGCTTACGAGAAGAAGTTGGTGGAACAGTGTGATGGATGCATACCACGTAATGATGCCTGTTATGTATGCCGTACGAAGTCTTGATCAAAGAGCGCCTAATCTCGAAAAAGCATGGATGCAATGGTGGACTGTCCAGCAGAGTTTGGAGTGTCCTAAGAAATTAGAGCATTCAGTGGTAGAAAAGCAATGGCGTGTACCATTCTCCAGTAGACAAAGAAAAGTTCTATTGAAGTACTTTCATGCTAGATGGATTGGAGCGCATTCACCACTACACAGTGCTGCTTACATGTTAGATCCTGAATATTGGAATATGTATTTGATGTTCAACGTTGAAGTGGTGCAAGATTTTTATAAAGTGGTAAACACTTTCTATAATAATGATGATGATCGTGTAAAGTGCATAAAGAAGATGACCTCATTTCGATTGAAAGAGGGTTTATTTTCCAACTCCCTTGTTCAACAAATGGCTAAAGAGCAACCTGCATGGAAGTGGTGGATGATGAATGGTGGTGAGCATTATGCTTTATTGCGCAACCTTGCGATGAAGGTTCTAAGTCAGTGCTCTTCAAACTCAGGCTCAGAAAGAAACTGGAGCATGTACAAATATATTCACAGTACTATTCGCAATCGACTTCTTGCAAATCGAGCAGATAAACTTGTTTACATGTATTGCAATGAAAAGATCTTGCGAGACATTGAAAGCGAAGAGTATGAAGAAGATATGCCCAGATGGATGTACAATTGTGATGATGTAGTAGACGAGAACTTTGATGTTGGACGCACGTTGTGCACCACCCTTGAGATAGAAGACAATTTAGACATTGACTTAGATGAGCTTAATTTAGCAGACGAGAGAGTTAACGGTGAAAGAATTTTGGAGCAAGATACTAACATAGAGGAAGAAGTCATTTCATTAATTTCATAAAAAGTACTTGTACAAATGATCGTATTTGGAGAAATTATCAATACAAAAGTAGGATTTGTCTTTCTTAGCTTTCATCTTGAAATAAATTACGAATTGCACTAGGAGTTGCATCTAAAGGTCCTGGTGGTTTATATTCGCTAGCCATGCCGAACACTGTATAAATACCTTGATTTATTGGGACACTGCACAATGCACATGTGGAAGTATTTTGCATTTGCCTCACTAAACATATTAAGTGGTAGTAGTGTCCACAGGGTAGTATATACTGGCCGCTCCACCCATCGAATACTTTGTAACATACAGGACATTGGGGGGTGGAGGAACTAGTAGCCTCAGCAGCAGAAACTCCCACAAGATCAGGATGTATCAAAAAATGAGAGATGTGGTTTCCTTGGCGCACAGGAGCAATACGTGAAGAGATGCTCTGTACATCTTGGCTGATCTTTGTGAGCTGCTCTTGAATCCCTCTATTGGCCGGGGGAGGAGTTGACGCTTGAGATAATCGCTCAGCTTCTTTCTCCTTCTCTGCTAGCTGTGCCCCTAAGCTTTCTTTGACCTTGTTTAACTCCAATCCAGCGTCCTCCACCATGAGAGCAAGTTCTTCCCTTGTGAATGTCACTGTCTCTTCACGTATGTCGTGGGTGTTGACAGTGGCCTCTCTGGAGGCGAAGTCCACTGGAGTTTCTAGGATAAATTGAGCATATAGCATCTTAGCAAAATAGAGTGGAGCGTCGGCATTATGGAGAGGACGACCGTACACCTCCAAGAAAATGCGCTCGGCATTAGTTTTGATATCATTGTGAGTGCAACGTGAAATCTTCCATCTTCCCTTCTTAATCTCGCCATCTGGACATGGCCATATTTCCTTTATCATCTCTGTGGTTACGCGTTTGTTTATGTCTTTCCATTGGGCATAAGGAGGATTTGTCCATTTCAACAACCTGCATGCTATTCTTGTAGCTTCGCGGGCTGTCAGGCCATGTGCAAGGGCCTTCATTCGCTCATATGCCTTCTTGGCTAACTCTTGATGCTCGTTTGCTTGCGCCTCTGCCATATCTGCATGAACATAAATGACTTTAGGATTTTAATGAACTGTAAAGATCAACGTAAGATAAATTGACCATTACCCTCAAAAACTTAAAGTTTAACACCACGAGAGGAGATATGTATTGCAAAGACTCAATGAGAAATATCCACTTGACTCCAAAAATACTTCAAACAATGCGCGAACATCAAATTTTGAAGAGAAAACATAAACTTAAACACCACAAGAGGAGAGAGATATTGCAAAGACTCAATGAGATAATATTTTAAACAATGGACACATCAAATTTTGAAGAGAGAAACAAAGTGCCATTCCTGAAACTTAATCTCCTGATACTGTATCATTACAAAATTGGGGTGAATGACACCGATAGCTCTACAAGAGGACGTTGTGCCCTCGTTGGGTCAGTATTTAGTGATCTAAAAAATTCAACTACTTGCAAAATTGATTTTCGCTCATCGCGATTAGGCAGAAACATCCAATTTTTGACTCTATGAATAATAGTATCCATGGTAACTTTGTCATAGGAACTATTATCCATCCACAACTCTTGTACTTTCTGCCAAAAGTCATATAAAGTTTGTAATAAATATCCCAAGGCAAAAACATCAGATGCAGGAGTGTATGCATTTGCCAAAAACGGATCATAAAGCTCCGGGGCTATCCACGGCCGTTTATTTCGCTCTCTGTCTGCGTAGGAGACCGCCTGTGCCACCTTCTCTGGGTTCTTGTCTGCTTCAAATACAAAATTGAGAGACACCCATTTTTTGGGCGCTCTCAGCAGTAACCCCCAATCGATAATACCTATGCGTGGCTTCAACTCTTTTGTAAAATCCAACACTACATTGAATGGATGTAGGTCGGTGTGTACAATTCCTGCCAGATGTACTGCCGCTAGCAGGGCATGCATAATATGTGGCATGGTTATTACTATTTGTTTTATTTTAGAAAGTTCTAGATGACTTAAAGGAATATTATCGGGCGGGGGTTGTCTCCATCCTCGATCCAAACGGAAAATTGCTCTGGTGAACTCACTGAATCTGAAGGGAACCTTCAGAAGAGTATCACCAAGCGAGCCGCCATTATAGTACGGGAAAATTGTGATCCAAGGAGATTCTTTTCTGAATGCAATACACCTGACAATCGATGGGTGTAGAACCTGCATGCCCTGCTCTGCCTGGAAGCTCTCGAACTTGGCGCTGCCTTCTCCTTTGTAGTGCTTTCCGCAAAAAGTAATGTGCTCCGGCAAAAATGATATACCTTTAACTGTATACTCCTTTATTGTGCCAAAAACACCAGAGCCTATTGTTCGCCCTTCGAACAGAGCCTCGTGCGGGATGCCAATGAGGTGTGTGCACATAGAATTGTAGATGGTACGATTAATGACACCTGTACCATTTGCATCTGCCTGGCTGGACGTTGCAGTGACGTCCTGGGCAATGCGCACTCTTTTGGGGAGGGACTCTACATCCAGCGCCTTCATGCGCTTGCTCTTGGCTCTTTGCTCGCTCCATACAACGTCCCATAACTGTAGACGTTGCATATTAGCTTCAGGCGGGGCAGCATCTCTAAGATCACTGCATGCTACACGCATGCTCCCCAAAATGGTTCGTGTTATATGTTGATGGTTGAAATCTGCTATCTTCTGTCTATCAAGCAACTCAGCGTTGCCTCCGCTTCGAAGCCGACGCTGTGCATTTTCCCATATCTGGTCTATTAGATCTCGCATGAGTATCTCAGACTCATTGATCTTTTTGACGACATCATCAGCACATTGTGACACTGTGATGACTGCTTCAATGCGAATTGCTCGTAGAACGATTTTACGCTCTTCGGGGGAAAGCATGTTGGTCGTCTTCGTAAATCTAGCAAATATCACTAAACACAAAAAAACAGAATATCAAACATTACTGAAATCAACATCAAGTAAACGTGAGAGAACAGCAACAAGTGTATCATTACTTATCAATGTTCAAACAAAAACGGAATATCAAATAATTTTAATGAACTCAACATCATCCAATACATCATCAAATGTGAGAGAACAGCAACAAGTGTATCATTACTTATCAATGATCAAACAAAAACGGAATATCAAACAATATTACTGAACTCAACATCATGCAATACATTATCGAACGTGAGACAACCGCAACAAGTGCATTATTACTTATCAAGTGTATACATTATCGAACGAGAGAGAGAGAGAGGGGGGGAGAAAGAGAGAGAGGTGTGACAGATAGAGAGAGAGGAAACATTAGATGACATTTTTAATAGTTTTGTGAGTTCCTAAAGAGAGGAAAATAATGTTTTGTAATCCTAAAGTACTCCTCATCTACACACCTATCGTGATAGAGAGAGAGATGTGAAGTATATTATGAGAGAGAGAGAGAGAGAGAGAGTTGTGAAGTGTATCATGAGAGAGAGAGAGAGAGAGAAATGTGAAGTGTATCATGAGAGAGAGAGAGAGAGAGAGAGAGAGAGAGGAGAGGAAGAGAGAGTTGTGACAGATAGAGAGAAGAAACATAAGATGACATTTTTAATGTTTTTGTGAGTTCCTAAAGAGGAAAATAATGTACTGTTTTACTTTTTAAGTAAATAGAGGGAGAAAAAAGAAATTATTAGGAATTATGTATATTTTAAGAGAAAAAAAAAGAAATCCTTATGTACACATCTATCGTGTTGTGAAGTGTATCATGAGAGAGAGAGAGAGAGAAAGAGTTGTGAAGTGTATCATGAGAGAGAGAGAGGGGGGTAGGAAGAGAGAGAGAGATTCATTTTTTCGAGTTACGAATCACGATATTATAAAATAAAACGTTTAGACAATATGATGTAAACTTTGATCCATGAAATACTCATGCCGCGTTAGCAACCAAGTATCGCATGGATCAAACACAATAAAAACAATACAAGTCAAATCAAACAAATTTACGACATTTTTTCGACCGCGTTAACGATCATATGCCGTAATATGCAAGCAAATTTAAGATATTTTTTCGACCGCGTTAACGATCAAATGCCGCAATATGCAAAAAACAATTTATGGTCATTTCTTCATCCATGGCATCTTCCCAATTCTTATCTCCAAGTTCCTCCTCAAAACATGTGGGTTCTATCTCTTGTATTACTTTGGCCATATATACATAAGGATGGGTCGTATACCCACCTATCCACGAGATATCTAACCCTCCTACACCTGCATACACCTGGATCACTGCCAGGTGTTCTAAACAATGCTTTGGTTTTTTTGTACACACAAGGCATAACAACATCCAGGGTCCCAAACTCCTCATTAAGGCTGTGTTCCGAGCCATTTTCCCCATCAACAAATGAATGACCTACTCAAACATCAGGAATTATGAAAGGTTGATCTACCTTCTCTTTCCCTTTCGTGAGATACATGTGAATTTGCTTAATTTTTGGCACCTATAGTACCACTAAATGATGTGTCAAAATTCTTAGCATTCTATCTCAACCTTCTTGAGCAAGGTCTAACAATAAACCCACTACTTAAGGATTGTCCTGGTCCACTAAGCACATGTGATTGCTTCTCTCCATTTTCCTCTAAATTCATTGGAGAAACATTCTCCCCTACTATCTGATCTTAGGCATTTTATGTGCATAACTTTGTCTTTCTCAACCATAGTCTTACAGCTCTAAAAGTGCACAAACCCTTTTCACTTTTCTCTTTCATGAAGTATATCCACACTTTCCTAGTGTGATCATTTCATTGAAAGATATATAATAGTGACATCCTCCTTCTTATTATATATCTTTCAATGATCACATCACGGAAAGATATATTATAGTGACATCCTCCTTTGATTGATGTCATCTTTGTTGGTCTTGTTGGTCCCCAAACATCAAAATACACCACATCCAATGGTCTTTCACTTACATTTTTATCATTAGGAAATGCATTCTTAGATTGTTTTACCAATTGGCATGCTTCTCATATTTTGTGCTTCCATCCACTTTGAACTTGGCAAACCTTTAATAGTACTTTGCATATTTTTCAACTATCACATGACCAATGATTATGCCAAATGTCAATGTCTGCAATCACACATGTACCATGTGCAAACATTGTAGCCTTCCCTTTATACATGTTTATATCCATTTTAAATATTCGGCCAATTATGTTTCCCTTGTAGCCACAGACACTGGTTTTTAAAATTACCACTAGCCCTCATGTCAACCAAGGCTGGCCATGTTGCTAGGTGATCTTCTTGGGGGGACTCCAATTTAAGGGTAGATCTATCTCTTTCCACCCAAAGAGGTTGCACGCGCCTGAAACATAATAGAAGAAAATTCAGCCATGCATCTCTCTTATCTACTTGTCTACTCTTGTGTATGTGTGTTTCCTTACAAAGAAGCTCAAGCTCACCCTTTCCCTTGAATTCTTCTCAAGAGGCAAGCAAAGGAAGCAGTATACAGGTAAGTATAGATCCATCTCTTTCCACCCTTTCCCTTGAATTCTTCTCAAGAGGCAAGCAAAGGAAGTAGTATACAGGTAAGTATAGATCCATCTCTTTCTACCCAAAGAGGTCGTAGGCTCCCAAGCATTCTTGTCAAGGTATTAGAGCATTGGTTAGCATGAAGAGCTCAAGAGGCAAGCAAAGGAAGCAGTATACAGGTAAGGGTAGATCTATCTCTTTCCACCCAAAGAGGCAAGCAAAGGAAGCAGTATACAGGTAAGGGTAGATCTATCTCTTATTTTTATTTAAACTCACCCTATTTGGGTCTGTTTAGAATTCCTTTTTATGTGACCTGTACTCAAAGTCTGAGAAGACCAAGAGAATAAAGTATTACTTTTTATATTACACTTTTTGCAATACAAATGCCGAAAAGTTTTGAGGTCTTCTCCCAAAGCATTAGAGAAAGAGAGAAGAGAGAGTTCTCTCTCCTTTCATTGGCGCACTTGTGCTACTATACCTACTGTGGGCTATCATAGAGTGTACATTGTTGCCTTGTGATGTGGACTCGTCTTATGTTGTGCATGCCATTGGTTGCACTCATTGGCCCTTGTGCCTTGCCAATTGTACATGTAGCCATTTGCCAAATCTCACTTGTGTGCACCTAATTATGTGATTAAGCTTAATGAAGTCCACCTTCTAAGGGATAGCTCCTTTGCAAGGGTGTGTGTTATGGACCTAACTCACCCATATGGTGTTTGATTCAGCTTGGTTGGGTGAGATCCCCAACTCCTTGTGCATGTCTGTGATCCACTGGCATTGTACATTGCATGCACCTCCATGAGTCCCGTAGAGGGCTTTGAATCATTAGCAAAAATTCTACTCGCATTGCTTATAGCTCTTTCATCTTAAGATTATGAATGACTTTATTGATGGATTCACACATTATGGTGAAATTGAGAGCCTTTTAGCTCTATGATATGTCTGCATGAATCAAAAATTTGATATAATTATTGACATGGTTTGAGTATATTCCTCCATTTATTGAAGTCAAGCCATTGAGAGAGTTCTTAGCGTGATGTAGTTAATGACATGGCCTTAATTAGTTAAGTGCTATTTATGCCAATGTGATGTATGTGTATAGCACTCTATAACTAGTGAGGGACTAAGGGTCACGCGCATTTTTTGGATTGTGGTGTTGGTGTTTGGGTTTGTTTGCTTTTTAAAAAAAATTATGGTTGATGATACAATGCTAATAACAACTCAACCAAGTACCTACTACCACTCAATGCCCAAGTGCCTACAAAGCCAAAGTTTAAGATTGTGCTTCATATAAAATATTCTCTCATATCCTTTCAAGGAAGGAGGAAAGAAGGTTCTTTGGTGGTGGTTACTATACTTCAAAATCTGCATGTACCTCAAGGTGGTTTAATCAATTTAGTTAATAAGAAGGATCATCTCTTGTGAGTTGGTGCAATATGTATATGATTATGCCAATGTAGAGGCAATGTTGACAAGTGAGAAATCTAGAAGATGTATTGTTAGCACATCCTTCCACCGTGAACACAACATAATTATCTTCCACGATGCCAATAGTATAGGTGCTCTCGATGTATCAATAGAGACGTCTACAATTCAGTCTGCTCTTGACAATGTTGACTTGGATGAATTGTTGGATGACATGGTAGCACACTGTGCTAGAGATAGAGGTGTGCTAGAGATAGAGCTATGCAAAGATCTCATGTAGCTATGACAGCATATAGCCCCACAACCACCCACTACACGCACACTGGTGAGGGGATAGAGCACGCTGCACAAGGCAACAGCATATAGCCCCAAAACAACCCACTACAAGCGCAACAACACAAGCACACCGGTGAGGGGAGAGAGATATCTCCCCTCTTTCTACAATGCTTTGGGAGAAGACTTTGCCTCTAGTGGTTGCCCCCAAAGTGATACAAGGATTATAAAAATTTTCCCCTTCTAAGACAGACACGTGACAGGTTATCCTCTCCTCCCAAAAGAAGACTTCCCCAGTTAGTTTGTAAATGCATGTTTTCAAGAATGTTTTGGCCATCTTGGAAGGTGACTCGAACCCCTTCCTCCTGGAAGTTTTAGATGGATTTTTGCATGGTTCATGTTTGATTCGGGCTTTATATATGAGGTATTGGTGGTGGAATCAAGAGCCTTTTAGCCGCACCACAGGCATACTTGGTTTATTTGGCATAGAGACATGCATCCCCTCTTTGATGGGGAAAAAAATCTCTCTTACAGCAGTATCTAGCTAAGCTTACAACTTTTCAACATGCACACATTCGCAAAGTTTTCATCAACATGATCTCTTATTTCTATTTCATCAATCTTCCAAGAGGATTCCAGAAAGATGACAAAATTAATTTTGTACAAAGAGTTGAGGTAGGATCTACATGGGTACATGAGCATAATACTGCTGTAATTTTTTCTCTATGATGGGAAGGCATCTTTGATGAAGTCTCTCTCAAGGGTTTTCTTCGAAAAAACAAGTAGGGCTGTGATTGCCAACTTGTGCCTCATGGAACATGGATCGATATTCTCTCCATGAAAAGGACTTGTACTTTGCTGGACTTTCCTTTGTCACAAGCTTCGAAATTGGGGCTATCATGCTATCCTCGGAAGGATTATAGAAGAAAACAAAAGAAAGGCGAGGCTGGGAGCTATTTACCAGAGAGCGATGTAGCATGCTCTTGTACCTCACATTGCTCAAAACCTGCAGAACCAAAAAATGTAAAAATCCCGAACAAATATTTGTTCGTATCAATGGTCCAAAATAAAGACAGCCAAACACGTGGGACTGTGATAATGGATCTTTTTATTCAAGCACACAGCTCCAAGCCTTTGATACAAAATATGTTGAACCTGTTTTTTCTTCACTTGGGCATTGATGCCCAAAGCACAACACATTTGTGGGAGTCCAAATGAGTTTAAGGTTAGAGAGCAAAGTAATACCTGAATGATATCTCCAATGTTGACAATTAGATGCCCCTTCTCAGGCTTTACAGCAGCCCACTGTCCATCCTTAAAGACCTCAAGGCCCCCCACATCATCCTGGTGGAGTATGGCAAGCCCTCCATAATCCTTGTGAGGAGGCGACCCATACGTGAGATTAGCAAGAGGGCAAGCAGGGTAGTGGTTGATTCTCAAGGTGGATGCGTTCATGGAATTGAAGAGCAGCTTGACCTCGTCAAAATCGACTTGAAGGCCACAGAATAGAAGTTGTATGATACGATCTGCCAGGACTTCCATTGCACTGAAATACTCACTGAGATCCGTGCTGCTTTGAGCAGTGAATAAAATCTATGAGGACACCCAAGTGCAATTTGCTAATCCTAGAACCCCAGAACTCAAAACACCACATGGACTACGAAACCTACGTTTGGACTACAAACCATAAAGCAAAGACAAATGTATTGGGCTTAAAAGAAACTTATTCTTGGACTAACAACCATAAAGCAAAGAACAAATGTATTCGACATACAAGAAAGGCGCTCATAGTCTATAAAACCATGACTTCAACTACAAACACTTGGCAGCAGCTTCCTTCAAGGTCTCATGGTACATGAGCTGCCTCTCCTTCATAGGGTCTTTAAGGGCTACCATGATGAGGAATTTAGGAAGACGAGTATCTTCGTAAGCCATAGATAGGAGGTGCATAGATTTGCAAGCAGGATCATCTCAGTCTGGCCCTGCAAGGATGCCATTTTTCCAAGAGAGGATTGGGCTAGAAATCCTCTATGTAGGAACCCTCTGGGTGGGACTAATCCCCTCCATTTGAAAAACTCTACTTCAAACCCTCTATGTGAGACTAATCCCCTCTATTTACCAGTAATCTCCTATATGTGGGACTATGTGTGAACCCACTACGTGTAACCAATTCCCTCTACTAGGGAATAATCCTCTATGTGAGACTAACCCCCCTCTGTAAGGATGATTGTTCCTCTTTAATCATCATTACTCTACGAACCCTTGATTTACAATTCGCTGATGTAATTAACAGAGTTGCCCTCTATTTGCTTTAGCAGCCTTAAATAACAATTAGCTCACGTCATTAACAAAGATGCCTGCCATCTGCTTGAGTAATTATCAGAGATTGCCTCTATGGGACTGCAGTTGATTGTTACCTGAAGCTTTGACGCTGCTCGAATGAGGGTACCCTCTCCAGAAGACCGTGGATCCTGTCTTTTCCGGGCATCACATGCAGAGCTTCGCTCCAGGACCTGATGGCGGAGCTTCGGGTGCTTCCGGTGTAGCCGAGCGGGAGATCGGAGGTTTTGGCGATGGCGATCTTGTCGGGGGACGGAAGGTGGAAGAAGCGGAGGGCGTGGGCGGAGACGGCGTCCAGGAGGGTCTGCGAGACGCCATGGTTGAAGATGCGGAAGAAGCCCCACGATGCAGCGGCGGAGTGGATGATGGGAATCAGCTCCTCGTCGGGAAGGGCCAAGTCCACAGCAGGAAAGACCTCTCCACCCAACAGGGCGGGGCGCGACGCAGAAGACATAGAAGGCCGCTCATTCTCCGCCCACACGAAATCATCAACCTTAAGATCGGTGCCCGCCAAAAATGCAGCTTCTCCCATGGGGAGCAGGAACTCTTAAGCTTCAAGTAGCAAAATGTCCTGATCTCCCCTCTCTCTCTCTCTCTCTCTACAAGTGAAGTGGGGCAGATTGGCTAGTGGGAGGGCCCTTAGAAAGGCCATGATCCACCCGAGTACAAGTCCTACCGTTGGTCGTATATGCCCTCGTATTGCATTCTACCAACGTTGATACCTCTCTCTCTCTCTCAACAATATTCTGACCCTCTAGATGAGGAAGAAAGAGCCTCCCTAGGGGGCTGTAGTGCCAAAGATGCCTTTGTCCCCCCTTTCATTGGACCTAAGGGGGGGACAAAGATGCCTTTGTCCCATAGAAAAGGTCCCGGACCACAAGTGACGAAAATAATACTAACCATCCACGACCACGGAGGTTGTGGATGAGGTCTTTTCAAATGAATGCCTTTGTCCCCCCCTTTCATTGGACCTAAGGGGGGGACAAAGATGCCTTTGTCCCCTAGAAAAGGTCCCGGACCACAAGTGACGAAAATAATACTAACCTTCCACGACCACGGAGGTTGTGGATGAGGTCTTTTCAAATGAATTGGACAGTCTTCAGTGGAGGGCTGACACAAGCAACGGAGGATATACAATTGTTCACACCTTTGTCCCCCCTCGGGTTAGAAAAGGTCCCGGACCACAAGTGATGAAAATAATACTGACCCTTTCATTGGACCTAAGAATCGCCCCCATGACCCCGGAGGTTGTGGATGAGGTCTTTTCAAATGAATTGGACAAACTTCGGTGGAGGGCTGACACAAGCAACGGAGGATATACAATTGTTCACACCTTTGTCGCTTGTCCACAAGCATATGGTCTACTAGCTTCTCCTCCAATTGTTCACACCTCGGTTGCTTGTCCACAAGCAACAGAGGCATATGGTTTACTAGCTTCTCCTCCAATCACTCACCCCTCTATTGCTTGTCCACAAGCAAACAGAGGCATATGGTCTACCAGCTTCTCCTCCAATGGCAAATCTCCAACAAGGAGAGGTCTCCAGATTTCCTCTCTTTTCATGAGATGTGCAAAGGGGAGAGTCTAAAAGTGTTTTATTCGTGATGATGGACATCTTGGCACCTTTTTTGCCTCCAATCAAGTTCAGCCATGTCAAGTTTAGGACATGATCTCCACTACGTTGGACCCCTAACTTAGTAAAATTAGATGTAAGAACTAGCCTTCCCTTGATAGTTGAAAGTGTGATTACAACTCTAAATTTAAAGTTCATCACCAAAAATTAGATGTAAGAACTAGCTTGAACTAGCCTTCCCTCGATAATTGAAAGTGCGATTACAAATCTAAGTTTAAAGTTCATCACCCAAAAAAAAAAAATAGATTCGACTTGGTGGTTAGTGAGGTTACTTTTCTTTTTAATTTCTCACTAGTGTTTGAGTTTTGACAATAAGCACTTATGAACATCATGTTCTTTTGTTTCTTGTCGTTTGAATCTAGTTTTGCCACACAATGTTATAGAATTTTCATCAAGTCCTTGAGGAAGGGCTTGTCTTAAATTGTCGTCTCCAAGGAGGAGGCAAGAGGGACCCATGATCCTCAATTGTTTTTCTTGTGTCTGATTAATTTTAGATCTTATCAACATAAGCACAATGACACAAAGTCAAAAGATATACTCGCCCCATAAGCATTGTCTTGAAATGTCTCTTTTAAGGCAGACATCATTTGACACAATCAACTCTAATCCATTATTCCAAATCCATATAAAATGAGATATATATATATATATATATATATATATATATATATATCGTTTTTTCTTGTGTCTGATTAATTTAAGATTTTTTCAACATAACACAACTTCTTTTAACACAAAGTCAAAAAGCTATACTTGCCCCATAAGCATTGTCTTGAATTGTCTCTTTTAAGCCGACATCATTTGACACAATAAACTCTAATCCATTATTCCAAATCCATATAAAATGATATATACCTTTGTTTTTTTAAGTATAATCAATTGATATATATGTTTTTTTAAAGTGTAACTCTATTAACCTTTTTTTCCTCCTTATAAAGTGTAACTCTATTAACCTTTTTTTCCTCCTTATAAAGTGGCAATGTCTATGCAACACAATATCTTTCCTCTCATGACCTTCTTGGGTGCTATCAATCAAAAAGAAGGGAATAGAAGCCTATTATAATGTGATTTGCCTAGTGTAAACAAAGGTTTTTTTTCTTTGAAACCAAAAAAAAAAAAGGCATTACTTAATTTTGGTGATTATGATATCTTGTGTGGCATGCCTGTAAGACACCTTTCTCTCTTTCTCATATGGTAGAAAATCTCTCTCTCTCTCTCTGTCTCTCTCTCTCTCTCTCTCTCTCTCTCACACACACACACACATTCTTCACAACCTATACTAGGCTTCCATTCATAGTTTGAGGAGTGAAGGATATAGACCCTAGTCGACTAACTATAGCCCTGGCCGTCCACACTAGACCAAACTCCCCTGAACCGCCCAACTCCCCCTAGCCCCACCCTTGTCTTGACAACACACTTCCCATGAAGTGCATATATCAATAGCATCCCAATTAAGCATCATATTAGCCTCCAAACAGTGAATCTCAGAAAATTAAAGCAAACATATTCACTGTTACATAGCTCAATTCTCCCCATCGAATGCATTCAATAAGTGCTCATATCCTTCCAATATGTGGGCATGCTGCCATGTTACTTCATCTTGAGGTAATCCCTTCCATTTAACAAGGTATTCGCACAAAGAACGATTTGTGAAGTACCCTTTCCCTCATGCCCAACACTCTCTCGGGTATTCCACCATACCATTCTCTCAGGAATGGTATTCTGCCATGATCAACACTCATGCCCAACAAAGTACCATTTCCCTCATGCCCAACACTCTCTCGGGAATGTATTCCACCATACCATTCTTATTCATAGGAGGTAGCTCATCCAAGACTTTCAATTCTAGTCCAATATATGCCTTCAAATGAGACACATGAAACACATTATGAATTCTTGTAGTAGATGGGGAGTAGATGGAAGTAACAATTGATAGGCTGCTTCACTAACCCTTCTCACCACCTTAAATGGACTATAGAAACGATGTGCAAGCTTTGTGTTAGTGTTTCCCTTGAGAACCATAGCGTGTCTTGGGAATCCTCAAGAATACATAATCCCCCTCCTTGAATTCCAATGGTCTTCGATGTGCATCTTCATAATGCTTCATCTTCTCTTGAGACTTCTTGATATTCTCTTTGCATGTTTGCAAAAGAGATTGCATTCTTTCCACTTCATTCTTTGCGTTAGGACTCACATTGTCATTCTTGAATGCTAGAATTGGCACATGTACCTTACACCATACATAGTCTCAACAGGCGACATTCCAATGCTCACATGGTAAGTGCTATTGTAGCTAAACTCAGTCAAATGCAACCAATCATCCCAAGCATTTTGCATCTCATAGCTTAAGTAAGTCTCAAGCCATTTGTTTACCCTCTTGGTTTGACCATCGGTCTCCGGGTGATAGGCCATACTTGGAGCCAATTGAGTACCCATACTCTCAAACAATGTACGCCAAAATGTGCCCATGAATTTAACATCCCAGTCACTCACTATTTGTTATGGCATGCCATGCATCCGAAACACATATTCCGTAAATTGACGTGCAACCATAGATGCCGAATATCTCATTTTTGTAGGCAACAAATGGGCAGCTTCTGTCAACCGATCAACCACTACATAAATGTTGCCCCACCCTTTCTTGGTGGTAGGAAGACCCGTGATAAAATCCATTGCTATATGAGTCCATTTACCCTCCAAAATGGGTAAAGGCTAAAGCAAATCACTGGGCTTTTGTGTGGGATCCTTATTGAGTTAACAAGGCATATATTTGGCAACATACTCCTTCACATCACTCCAAAGGCCTTTCCAATGAAAGCTCTTTTTAATGGCATCATAGGTTTTAAACAACCCCGAGTGTCCCGCCATGGGAGAAGCATGCATCTCATCCAACACCTTCTTGAAAGCCGAATGAGGTACAACATACATCTTTTCCTTGAAGTAAAGGAGTCCATTTTGCAATTGGAAATAAGGTAACTCTTCACAAGTACTAAGCTGCAAATTTTGCATCATTTGTGAAGTCTCCTCATGTAACATATACTCTTCTTGGATGTCTTCAATCCAATCATTATGCACTTCTGTGATGGTAAACAATGTACAAGCCCACATTCTTGAGAGTGAATCAGCCACCACATTATCCTTCCCTTTCATATAAGTGATTTCAAAATCATAATTTTGAAGGGTTTCCAACCATCATCTTTGCATGTAATATAGCACTCATCTCTTGATTTTATAAACATACATATCCTTCTCTTTATCATCAAGTTTATGACTTTCAAAAGCAATTACCCCATGGTCTTGATACAACACGGCACCAATATCTCTTCCACATGCATCCGCTCTAATAGTGAAAGGCTTGGTGAAATCCAGACATACCAAAATTGGGGCGGAATTAAGCATTCTCTTCAACTCCTGAAAAATTTTATGGGCTATTGCATCCCAAAAGAATGCCTTCTTCTTCAACTTATCAGTCAATGGAGCCGCTATGTGAGCATATTTCTCAATGAACCTTCTATAGAATGAAGAAAGTATTGAAAGATGTGATCTACATTAGTTGTAGGCACACTACCTTAGGTGGGTGGGTTTTAATACTTTGTAAGATATGGGACTATGATATGATTAATCATAGTCGTCCAAGGTGATCTTAGGTATCTTAGGTACCTTTTGGGTAAGTGGTGCATGATCTTATGTATCTTGGGTATGTGGTGCATGATGATATTGTGGAAGCAAGTGGCATGCCCACTTGATCTAGGCGCCTCCCCTTGGCTTGAAACACCATATTAGAGAATTTGAAAATCTCCCAATTCCCAATTTTGAATACTAAAAAAGTGGAACCCACTTAACATGCCTATAAGTTTTTCAAAACCCTATCATGTGACCTATCATTAGAAGCGCTTAAAAAATGGAATCTAGTGAGCTATAGCGTGCTCAATTTAGAGTAGTAGTGTTCAAGTTATGCCAAATCCAAAGTTTTGACCATGTGTCCCAAACTTGTGAGAAATTCCCATATTCCCCAATATAGTGTTTTGATGTATAAACACCCCCACACCCTATGTGGGTAGACACTTCTTTGTTGTAGCCTTTGTGGTGTATTCCTTTGGAGAGCAATAGAGAAGTGAGCCTTTGTGGCAACAATACTCTATTCATTGTCTCTTGCTTATGCAAGCTTCATTTCTTTGTGAGGTCATCTATTTTAGAGGCAAGCCTTCTATGCTTGCTCTCTTGTGAATAGATTGGGAATACTCCTTGTTAATGTTTATGTTGTATCTTGTAATCAAGTAGACTAATATTTGTGATTAGCTTATCTTATGATGTTTGCTAACCACTCTTTTAAAATGGTATCAGAGCTTATTTCCTAGACCTTCATTTCATGTAAGGTGATCACGGGTGAAGTAGTAGTGGGATGTGTTGTTAATCTTCTTTGTGAAGTTTTTTGTTATTTGTAACTAACCCTTTGTGAGTTGAGCTTGTCATTGTTTGTGGAAAGATTTGGCAAGACAACTTGTTGTGAGAATAGCTTTCATTTCTCTCACTAATATCCATTTGAGTGGCACATGTTGGTATTAGGGAAACCTTGTGAAAGTGATACTAATTCTCATTCATCATAAAACTAACCTCTTAATCATTGATTAGTGGTAAATCAACAAGATGGAGAGAGAGAGATTTTGTTTGGGTAACACCGTTGTGGGTGTTGTTTTTCTCATAGGTGAGCTACATCTTATTTTCTCGTAATGATGGTGGCAATCAAGAGAGGAAGTGAGAGAGAGTTTTTTTCATTTATTTGAGAAGAGAGATTCACAATTTCTTTTGTGAGGAGAGAGAGAGGAGTCTCTCAAGATCTATGTGATCATATCATTGTATGATGAGAACCTTCTAGAAATCTGATTGAGAGAGGGAGCATTTCTATGTGAGTAAGAGCAAGAGGGAAAGAGTGATTGTGTGTAAATATTCTCTTTTGTGCAAGAACTTGTGTGAGGTGGGAGTGAGAAAACTAAGGTTATCCTCAATATCAAGTAAACTTTCTGTGAGTTATCTAGCTCAATATCAGTTCTTCCAACAGGGTGACTGTGTGAACACCTGGCTGCAGTAACACTTAGTCAAATATTCCTATGGTGACCAACAAAGTAGGAGAACCAAACACAATACCTTTAAAGTGGAAGAGGCAGCAAACTACAACTAGTGTACCTTTGAAGTGGTTGGTGTACCTTTGAAGTGGAAGAGGCGGTGATGGCTTCGGGAGATATTGCCTCTATAGCTCCGTCCAAATCACACCACTGTGAGAGGAGAGTATTACAAGCCCCACAGCCCAATAGAAACAACACTAGAAGGCGCCAGCATGCCCAGCTAACATCCCCTAGTCCTCAGCTGCCCCAATTGGATACTTCAATACCCTCCTAGCCTCCCTACTCAATCCAGCTCCTTACTTAGGTTGTCCTCTAAGGTCAGCTCCTACTTCCAATACCTCTAATCTACCACCTAACAGCCTCTCCTGACAATAGCCAACATCCAGTTGACTAAACTCATCTCCAGCTCTGCTGGCACAGAATTGCTTAGATTCTGCCTCCAAAGTTCTCTCTTTGTTTCCTATCAAAAATCTGCCCTCCGGAGTCCCAAAGTCTCCTCCACCATCAGCAGAGATAGCTCCATTTTTTAGTCTTAAAACCTCTCATAACTAAGCAATTGCCCTCGGCTGACTGGCTCTAACAGTAGTCCTCTCTCTATCCACAAACAAGTCAAACACTCACTGTTACCTGCCTCTGAATTCTGATGGCTTTCCCATTCAATAATTGATCCTCCAATGTCCTCTACGATCCTCTAGTGTCCACCACTTTGTAGCTACACTCCCTAGACCTTCTTGATTATTCTGCCGACCCTCCTCCGACCTTTCCTTGATCTTCCTCTCGCAGAGTTTTGCCTCAGAATTCTGCCACAAAACCATCTTTCTCTGAAATCTTATTTGACACAGAAACTTCTCCAAACATCCTCAAAATTCTATAGTCACTTCTAAGCTCAACAAAAGATCACCTTACAAGCTCTCTGCTAGCTACTGCAAACCCACAATTGCTTTCGAATAGATTGTTTCCACCCAACTAGCCAAACTGACCTGGCTGACATAGATTCTCTCTCCTTTGAGTTAGCTAACACCATAGGAGCCTCAAAACACTTAAAAAAACCAGAACCAAGTCTCAAAAACTCTCAGGTGACCATTAATGTCAAACTACTTTCAACAAAAACCCTGAGACAACAAGCCTTCTAACAGCTGTCCTCAGACAGACCTAAATCTGTGCTGTAGAATTACTTCCCTTGAACTCAAACAAGACAAAACAGGACCCCAATACCCCTTGTTGACTATCCTGATGTCTGGTTGACAATGATTTTCCCCAACGCAGATTGACTGTCCTAGCACAGACTCAACCAGAGTTAATTCTTCACCTGCAGCCTTTTCTTCAAAAGAACTCCATCCAAGTAGCACAAAATTGAACCAAAACCACAGAAGAACTCTTACTTGATTCTCTGTGTATATTTAAGAGGATTGTGCACCACGCAACCAACCTTGAGACTTGAGAAGATGCATGAAACTAGAAACATATCAAAAGAAACTCTCACATAAATGACCACAAAAGAAACCCAAACATATATTCTCGATTTTAACAAGATAATCAACAACTATATAATCTGCAGCCACATCTTTCAAGCTTCAATTGGCTAATACAATTGGGAAATGCTTGTGAGCAATCCTTAATTTGGCCCAAGTTCCAAACAACAGTATTGCACTCTGTGAGGTTCTGGGACACAATCTCCCACACAGAACCCTCAACCACTCGTACAATTCCTTGCTCTGGATAGATCTAAGTCTTCTCAACAATCACCCGTCGCCTTCTACACAGAACAAGCCCATAGATAGCTAACTAGCTTCACCACAATCTTCACATCCAAACACTAGCTCTCTCAGGCAAACTCTTCTTTAACACACAGAACAAGCCCATAGATAGCTAACTAGCTTCACCACAATCTTCACATCCAAACACTAGCTCTCTCAGGCAAACTCTTCTTTAACACACAAAAGCTCTCTCAATGCTCTCTACACAATCCTTACTCAATGCCAAAACGCTTCTTGCACAACTACACTCTACCCAGTTATGCACACCCTCACCTACCCTACCCAATCATGTCAACTATTCACCATGCAACAGTCCTAACAGCAGCTTATTACAACTAGTTACAAGTGCGCAACTATCCATGCAAGAATCCTATGTTTCCTAAGATCCCTAACCATACCCAATTTATTATTTTCTTCTCTTAGGGTTAGAGTGGGCATCTCCATTGAGCATGGCAAACTACAGCTGGTGTACCTTTGAGTGGAAGAGGCGGCAAACTGCAGCTAGTGGTGGCGGCGTCTGGTGGTAACCACGGCTGGTGTGCAAGGGTGTAAAGTGGTGACGTCTAGTGTGGCAACCAACCACGATTGGTGTAAGGTACTCGGGCATCGCTCTCATCAGCTAGTAAGCCAGTTGTGTGAAGTAAGCAGGTAGCTTCAAGTAGCATAGTCTCTGCACAGCTGTGAGTTGTGGTGGTGGTGGCAGTTAAGAGGGCACGCGATTTCATCAAGGCCTACAATTCTGAGTCGGCGACCACTAAATCGGCCAACTCAATTCTAGGCGCACACTTCCTATTCTTGGTTTTTTGATAAATTAGCCTTAGTTGGCGATTACAACTTTCATCATTAATTTTTTCAAAAAATTATGGTGTGAAGCTCACTCTTTTCAAAGAATTCGTGTTCACACTCTTTGTGAGTGACGAGAAATCATTGTAACAAAGTTCCTCTTTGTATAAAGGACTTTCCCTCATTAGTGGTGCATTTTTTCATGGAGAGAAAGGATTGCATCCTCATGTGAATCCACCAGTGTGGTAAAATCAAAAGAGAGATCTAGGTGCAAATATTTGAAGAAATCAAAATGCTTGGTAACTAAGGGGAGGAAAGTTCCATCATATTACAGTGCAGCTAGGTCTTAGGGATTCACTGATTTTTTAAGTAAAAATTTCGACTTATTTGGTAAGGGAGATTTCTTTGTGAAGCAGGAAGAGAAATAGTACTCTTATCATTTCTTGTTGTATAAACCCTCATTTATAAAGGGTTTAGAGAGGGTAGCTTTCTCATTTTTTCAGCAATGGGGAGCAATCTAAATGGGTATTTTAAAAGGGGAGATAGGTTTGATGGATCTAAGTATCTCACTTGCGCCATCAAGATGCAAATGACTTTGAAAGATAGAGAGATTTGGGGAATTATGAATGGAACCGAGAGGAAACCAAATCTAATGAATCTTGAGATGGTTACAAAATGGGAGAGCAATAATGCAAAGAACCTCTCATACATTATCAGTGGCTTGAGTGATAACCAACAAATACATAAAGTCAGTTCCTCCCCCACCTCTAATGATGCTTGGCTAAGGTTAAGAGAAATTTTTGGTCAAGTAAATGCTGCATCTCATCTTTTCTTAAGGAAAAAATTATACAGGTTGGCTTCTCACATTAATGACATAAGGTGTCAGGTATTCGATAGAACAGCTTACTGGAGCTAGTGTGGTAGTTCAAGAAGAAGAGGTTGTTTTCATTTTGCTTGCAAGTATGCCGACAACATATGAGCAATGTGGTAGTGTCATTGAAAATCAACCTAATCACTGTATCCTCTTCGATCATTCTCAAGGAGACAAGATTAGAAGGAATGAAAGTCTCTACTTCAACTACTTCTCCTACCAATGATGTAACAGACCCTCAGCACTCAAGTGAGCGAGCTTTGTTGATGGATTGTCAAAAGAAAAAGCTCAAGACTACAAGGTCTTATTTCTACTACAAAAAGAAGGGCCATGTCATCAAGTATTGCTACAAGAAGAAGAGAGATGAGGTGAATGAAGCTAAAGGCAAGAAAGAAGAACCTACAAATCATGAAGAAAACTACATACACCTTATTCTAAAGGTGTACTATTTGATCTTCATTATTGTCATTGGACAATTGTATCTCTGTGATAGCCAGTGGTTGGGTAAATAATCTTTTTTATTTTTTCACTTTCTGTGAGTCTTGGTCTATATACCCTATGAGGTATGTACGTAGATCAAGAGAGGGTATTGAAACATGTGATCTACATTAGTTGTAGGCACACTACCTTAGCTGGGTGGTTTTAATAATTTGTAAGCTATGGGACTAGGATATGATTAATCATAGTGTTCCAAGGTGATCTTAGGTATCTTAGGCACCTTTTGGATATGTGGTGGAGGATGATCTTGTGGCGGCAAGTGGCATGCCCACTTGATCTAGGCACCCCCCTTTGGCTTGATGTATAAATATCAGGCTACACCCTATGTGGGTAGACACTTCTTTGTTGTAGCCTTTATGGTGTATTCCTTTGGAGAGAAATAGATAAGTGAGCCACAATGCTCTAGTCATTGTCTCTTGCTTATGCAAACTTTATTTCTTTGTGAGGTGAGTAGTCATATATTCTAGAGGCAAGCCTTCTATGCTTGCTCTCTTGTGAATAGATTGGGAATACTCCTTAGTAATGTTTATGTTGTCTCTTGTATAATCAAGTAGACTAATATTTATGATTAGCTTATATTATGATGTTTGTTAACCACTCTTTTAAGAGAAAGCCTTAAGAATCCCCTTAATTGAGTGATGTTCTTAGGTATAGGCTAATTCTTCACACATTCCACCTTCGTTGGGTCCAATCTAATGCCATTTTCACCCATAATGTGACCAAGATACTCAACTTCACTTGCCATGAAAGTACATTTACTCTCCTTTGCATACAATTGGTTGGTTCTAAGTTCATCAAAAACCTTGCGAACATGAACCAAATGCTCCTCTTCACTTTTGCTATACACTAAGATGTCATCAAACAAGACCAAGAACAAACTTGAAGAGGTATGGTTGTAGCATTTTATTTATTAAGGCTTGAAAAGTAGTGGGTGCATTGTATAACCCAAACAGCATCGCCATATAATGATACAATCCCCTTTAAATTCTAAATGCCACCTTAATCTCATCATCACCACTCTTCATCCTTATTTGATGATAGTAGCCAGACCTCAAGTCAATCTTTGTGAAGAACTTGGCACCCGTCAACTCATCTAATAGATCATCAATCCTTGGGATAGGATACCTATTTTTTATTGTGATCTTTTTCACATCCCTACAATCAATGCACATTTGAAAGGCACCATCCTTCTTCTTCACCAACAACACCGACGATGCAAATGGTGATTGACTTGGTTCCATCCATCCCATATCCATTAATTCTTCAACTTGCTTAGCCACCTCATCTTTCTCCACTTTTGACAATCTATATGGTGGCTTGTTAATAGGCATAGAGAGTTAGGCTCAAGCTCTATTCCATGATCAATCTCTCACATAGGTGGTAAGCATTTTGGCATTTGGAATATATCCTTATACTCTTCCAACAACTTTGCCATGCAACACCATATTAGATAATTTGGAAAAAATCCCATTCCCATTTGAAAAATGGGATCATGTTGGTGAAATTGTCCAGAAAACTTTCAAAACGCCCTCATGTGACGTATCATTGGAAATATCTTGAAGAGTAGAATCTAGATCTTCAATCTCTGAAAAATTTGGAGTTGGCATGTTTAAGATACATACAAAATTAAATGGAGTGATTGATTCCCAAAATATGAGATTTTTCCCAAATTATCTAATATTGACTTATGCCATCATGTGCAACTTTGCCTTCGTTGCCAATGTCATCCTCCTTGCAAAGCTATAGCACATATACCATACTTAACTTCTTGAGTTTCCTTTTGAATTGAGTGCAATTGAGAAGGTTTAGCTTTGGTGTATGATTGCCCCACAAGGTGACAGTTCTTCCTTCATGCATAAACTCCATGTAACCACATTGCAAGTTCATGGTTATGCATCCAAGAGTAGAGAGCCAATCACAATCCAAGATCATGTCAATGAGACCCATGTCAAGCATCAACAAATCCACTCTGCAAGTGTAGTCATGTGAAAGCACTAATGCCACATCATGGCATATCATTTTGCAATCCATTTCAGCCCCATTTGCCACTTGTCCTTTATGCAAATTTGTCAAACACACTGGGCCTGTAATTTGAGACTGTATATGGATTTTGTATTCAGAAATCTATGTGTACTTCCACTATCCACCAACACATGAGCAATTCTTCCATTGATGTATGCCTTAACTCTCAAAGTGTTTGCTAATTTGCACCCGGGTATATGAATCATGGGACAGTGTGTATAAGGTTGGTTCGATACAAGTATCCTCCAAAGTACACATAGGTAAGCCATCATCATAATCAACTTGTGTGATCGTTGTTTAGTGCCATTGGGGTCGAAAGGAAATTCACCATCTGGCTCATAATCATGGTAACTCTCCTCAAAGTCTTGACAATCATTGAAAATTTCAGCCTCTTTCTCATTGTCATCTTCTAAGATTTCGGAGTACACCATATTAAGCTTGACATTCCTTGCTTTGCAAACTTTCTAATTCTCCTTGTTCCATTTCTTTCCACATTTGAAGCACAAGTCTTTACTCCTCAATTCATTCATGATGCGGTCCTCCTTTATGAACTTGCTCTTGGTAGCACCATTAGGAGGCTTCCTATCAACATTAGTAGACTTTTGAGGAGCATGAGAGGGATTGCCAAATCTGTAATTTGATTTCCCTCCACTTCCATACAATGTTGGAAATGGACACAAAAAGAGTAGATTTGGCATCTCTCATAAACTTCCCGTAAGTGTAAGGAGTTGAATCATTAAAAAAACTACCTCGATTTAACCATTCATTTGAATACTTCTCCTCATATATCTCCGCCAAAGCATGGCTTCCTTGAGAGTAGCCTTTGTTCCTTGACATCCACACCGATGTTGGTCCTCAAACCCTTCATGTACTTAGCCTTCTTGAATTCTTCACTAAACCCATGCACATGTAGCATAAACTTCATGAACTTGTGGTTGTAGTGTGTAGTCTTTGACACTAATTTGCCTTTGTTTGCAAGTCATCCAATCACACATAAGCTTGTCTTGATGCGATTGAGAGATAAAGATGTCTCTCATTTCATCCTTGAAAGCATTCCACAAGGTAACTTCATAAGCTTTGTTGCATTTCATTGCCCACATGAAGGAATTTGATCCATATGAGAACCTTGCAAAGGTGTACCATCATGACTATGCCCCCTCGTATCTTGATAAGGCGGATGGACAACACCATTCATTGACTCACTTCTCAATGAGGCCATCTCACTTTTGAAAGTGTTGAGAAATTGATTTTGCGAGTTGATGAGTTGGCCTTGAAATCTGGATTGCTTATCATTGAAACTATTCAACATTGCTCTCATCATGCACATAATTTCATACATGTCATTGGAGACGGGTGGTACTTCTTTGGCTTTAGAAGGTTCTACCCTTGCATTAGCCACCACATTTGCATAAGTGACCTCCTCACAAGCATTCTTGCCTTTTCCATCTCCAAGCATTTTATTACAAACCACAACCCATGTACCGGCATTTTCTCAACATGTGCGTTGTCCCCAATGTCAAATGCACCATCAATGTCTTCCACAGTGCCCCTTGATTATGTTCCAACATCTCTGGAGTTTCATCCACAATCTTGTGTGGTCTTCCCTTTGGCATAGATGGTCTTCCCTTTAGCATAGCTGCAACTTTTTGGATTTGAGTTTCATCCACACTCTTGTGTGGTCTTCCCTTTGGCATAGCTACAATTTTTGGATTTGAGTTTCATCCACACTCTTGCGTGGTCTTCCCTTTGGCATAGCTACAATTTTTGGATTTGAGTGGATGAAAGGTCAAATAAGATTGAGATTGGGTGTTCAAGGGCTCTATGGAGAGCTAATGATGTTTACTAACACAATATGCAAAAATAGAAAGTTTTCAAATGAGATAAATACTCTTTGTTTTAGGGTTTATGAAGTACTGTTGAAAATGGAAGGTTGGCTATAAGATGACCAAAACTACACTAATTTTGAAAATGGAGTACTCTTGAATACTCTTTGTTTTAGGGTTTATGAAGTACTGTTGAAAATGGAAGGTTGGCTATAAGATGACCAAAACTACACCAATTTTGATAATCTTTAGCTTGTTAGAACTATCTTAGCAAGTACTATCATCCCCCCAAATTTTTTGGCCAAAGTCAAAGTGTAAGTCAACACTTTGACCAAAGTCAAAGTGTAAGTCAACTCTATTTTAACTTTTTGTCAAAAAGTCAACTACGTCACTTTAACCTAACAAATGATACTGAAATTGAAGAGTTAAAGACTCGATTGGAAGGTCTAATGAAGTACTAAGAGGATATGTAAAGACACTTGCGACAAAATGTAGGGTTTATGACTGATCTTACAATTTCTGGTAAACCGTAATTTGACCCCCAATATGTTGGAATCAAGATCTTTAAGGCTTGATGTGGAGTACTTATGGAGCACTACAAGAGAGTATAAAGTCCTAGGCAAGACCTAAAAACCCTATGATTGAATTTAGGGTTTAGGTTGCATGTATTCAAGGAAATTTTAGAATTTCGACAGCATTTTGTTTGCTTTTAAAGTCGAATATCAATATAAGCAAACAAAATTATTGATTCCCATCAACTCCTCTTGTAATTTCCATCACAAGGAATTCATAATGCATCAATAGGCATCTAAGATCATCCAATTAGGATCTCCAATTGCATCCAATGCATAACACTTTTCCCTTTGCAATGCATCCACTATCCAATGTGTCAACACTGTGCCCAATGAGAATACATCATTTGCCCCACAATTGGTAGTCAATGAAGCAAAGTTGAAGAAGTGTGTTGAAGGCTAATCTCCTAGCCAAGCTCTTCCAACCCTTGTACACAAGTTTGAATTCTGAGGGCACAAGTTTGGTCCATGTCTTCACCACCCAGACCTAATCCCTCACCGTACTACTTTCTCAGCAATCACGACACGGTGAGTTCAAGCCATTCTCTCCCCAGTCTTTCCTCCACATAGCGAGGTACCCTCACACATCACTAGTGGTGGCTAGAAATGAGAAGTGTAGTATGTCAATGTGATGTGGAGAGTGATTGAATCTCAAATAGATGATTGAGATTACTTATGATTTGATTTCAAGCATGACTCATGCTTATCATTTCATCATTATAATAGCATATTTCTCATGCTTTATGTACTTGTCCATATCCCATCACATCCAACAACACAAAGCAACAACCAACAAGCACCAAGTGATGATGGACAATGCCAATTGTAATCTTGAATCACACCAAGAATATGCCACATATGCCCATAGCATCCAAAAAGCATTCAACCATCAACATGCCATCAAATGCCAATGTTCTTCAAGAAAATGGGACTTCCAATAGCATGTGAGAAGCCATGGTAGTCACCATTACATGAAAATTACTTAAAAATTGATCAAACTTCCAAGATTGAGAGATAGGATTTGATCAATGGCTTATATGAAGCATTAGTTTGCATAATAGCACCATTAGTGAGTCTAATAATGATTAAGCAACACTAACTTAGGCTCACAAACGGGCTAAGAAACAAGTAGATTTGGCTATGGAAAGCCCTCAAAATATGAGAATTAACAAAAATGTGGTGATAGGATTAGTGAAATTTTCCAAATTTGGTCTTGCAAATTTTCCAAATTTGGTGCAATACCCCCAAATTTTGGTCCACAGTATTTCCAAGCCCAAAGATTTAGGAATTAACCAAAGGAATGGGAATTTCACCTTTCAATGTTGTTGAAATATACAAGTGAATAGGGTGTGTGCGGGAACAAGCCCTTGGCTAGAGGCTGTAAAAGAGAATCTATAAATGTGAGAGAACCTGTGAAAAGGTGAGAAGAATCTACTGGGAGAGAATAAAGGGTAGCATGAGAAGATTTAGGAAGTGTGGAGATATTCTGGGAGAGGTGGAGAGAATCAAGCAAAAGAGGTGGAGTGAATCAAGGAGAAATCAGTGGGATTAGATGCTTGGATGTAAACTCTATAAATTGAGGCATTGGCCTAATGAGAACTAGTTGGTTTTTGATTATCCATGCCTACATTAAGCTATTAGTTAATTGCTCACTAATCACATCTTAATTATCATCTAATCTCTTTGTTAATGATGTTGATTCTAGCATTTGATCCACCATAGCTCATCACATTGCTATAATTTTAACATGGTATCAAAGCCTAGCCTAGAATCCATCAATTTGTGAGCCCATTATCTTGTTAATCACTTGGCTAATTAGGATTAATAGAAAATTAATATTTTTCACCTCTTTTTCAACTAACCTCTGCACCCCCAGCTAGTGGAGGATCTCCCTCTCCTTGTAGGCTCAACATTAGCTCAAATGCTTCTAGCCCAACATAGCTAACTCAGTGGTGCTTCAGCCAAGTGAATCAGCGCAGCAAACCGCCGCCCACAGCTCCCGATTTTTGCAGATTTGCAGGCGTTGTTTTTTCTGAGGAAAATTGACATCTTTTCTTCTCCAATTGCAGTGGGTTTAATTCCTCTTAGCCCCAGGGGTTTTCAAGCATGCTCTACAAGAAGCTGGTGAAGTCAGAATTTGATTTGATCAAGTCTACAGTTAGATCTAAGCTCTTCATCAAATCTACAGGTGACTTTGGTAAAACAGAGATTAAGCATTCAATGTTTGGTCAAATCTTGTGTTTCTTGGCTTAATCCTCTACTAGATTAATTGCTATTGATGGCCTTGAAAGGATTTGAGCTCATTTGAACTCTAAGGCCTCAGATCTCGGCTCCTTGCATACTCTGTTTTTTGCACACAAAACAAAGTATTAATTTGCTAATCAGTGATTAATCAATGCTAATCACTATATTTTGGTACAATTAAGGATTCAAATTAACCATTAGGTATCTGATACAGATCTCTATAACTTCAAATTACAAATTGGAGATGGTTTGATACTCCAACCATTTCGTACAAATTGGTTACCCTTGATTTAATGTAATTTCTGGTGATTTTATGTTGATAAATCTGTTGTTGTAATCATCTCCTAAAAACTAGATTGAGTTGTAAAAGGGTAGACACTACCCTTGAATCTTGAAATTGGATCAAGAGGTAAGACCCCCTTCATATTATCATGAGTAGTACAGCACAAGAAATAGCCAAAATTAATGGGGAGCAGTTTTACACATGGCAGACAAAAACCATGTATCTGCTGATGAGGAAAAATCTGTGGGGGCTAGTTGAGGAAGGAGATGAATGCCCAGAGGTGAGAGGGGAAAATGAGTGGAAGAGCAGGAATGAAAAAGCATTGGGACTTATTGCACTCAGTTTAAATGATGAAATCATTCATCACATCACAGGGATACAATGGGCAAAAGATGCATGGGATGAACTCAATAAATTATTTGGCACACAAGCCAAAAATTCAAAGATAAATCTGTTAATGTAATTCTAAAAATTGGATATGAAGAAAAGTGAACCTTTAATCACACACTTGAACAGATATAAAAGCATTAAGCAACAACTGGCAGCTATTTGCAAAAAGGTAGAAGATGATGAGGCACTAGCAGTGCTTCTGAAGAGTGTGGACAAAGGTGAATATGAAAATATTGTAGCAACACACTAAAGAATGTACCTGAATTGAAGCTACACGAGATAGAAGGAGCTCTACTAGAGCAAGAAAGCAGAGGCAAAGAGAAGAAATGGCTCGACTCAACAGCAGGAGAAGAAAAAATATTCTTCACCCGAGGAGGATTCTCTCGAGGACGAGGACGAGGAAGAAGCAGAGTAGGAGGAAGGACCTTCACTTGCTACCACAAATGTGGAAAGCCAGGACACATGGCAAGAGACTACTACCGCAAACCCAGTGGAGAAGGAACGACATCGGCAAACTTCATGGAGGCTCCTAAGGAAGTGGAGTCGGATCATGTTTTTTTTTTGAGAGAGAGAGAGAGAGAGAGAGAGAGAGAGAGAGAGAGAGAGAGAAACCCCACAACCCAATGTAACCTGCTCCAACAGAGTAAAACCACCTCTGAGCCACCGATGATGTAGGCCATGTGGTAGATGTATGTGTGAGCACTTTAGTCAAGGTCACGAGCACTTTAGTCAAGGTCACGAGCACTTGTAGTAGCCTTGGACACATAGAGAGAGAGAGTGTCAAGGACTATGAGTTTAGGGACTTGAGGCACTGGTCGCGGACTATCAAGTAAGAGGGAAACTTTGTATAGGGTCCAGGTATGCTAGGAGTATTCACTTGAGGGGAGGTGTTAAAATATACAAGTGAATAGGGTGTGTGTTGGAACAAGCCCTTGGCTAGAGGCTGTAAAAGAGAATCTGTAAATGTGAGAGAACATATGAAAAGGTGAGAAGAATCTACTAGGAGAGAATAAAGGGTAGCATGAGAAGATTTAGGAAGTGTGGAGATATTCTGGGAGAGGTGGAGAGAATCAAGCAAAAGAGGTGGAGTGAATCAAGGAGAAATCAGTGGGATTAGATGCTTGGATGTAAACTCTATAAATTGGGGCATTGGCCTAATGAGAACTAGCTGGTTTTTTATTATCCATGCCTACATTAAGCTATTAGTTAATTACTCACTAATCATATCTTAATTATCATCTAATCTCTTTGTTAATGATGTTGATTCTAGCATTTGATCCACCATAGCTCATCACATTGCTATATATTTAACAAATATCACCTTAGTCATCTCCTTGATCAAAAAATAAAGAACATCAAGAAAATGCAGAAAGTGATAAGAAATGATAGAAAATAGAAAAAATAATGTATCAAACAAGAGCTCTTATACCACTACAAGAAGAAGGTCCACTCATTACATGGAGTAGACAACATGAGTGTTGGTCACCATCCTAGATCTCATGTGGGAGAACCTCACCATGGATAGTTGTGCCATAGGCATCAAGGTAATGTGTATTCATAAAAGATATCAAAAGGTTCTCTTACAACTATGAGCCATTGTCTTATATACCTTGGCCCATTTCACACTCAATTATTATGCCCACGCCCGTAAGCCTAGGCCCCAAAGCCCAACATATGAACATGCCCATGGACCCATGGCCACCACCACATTACACTATGAGGCAAATCAGACAACTCCCAAGTATCATTGTTTAGTAAAGTATCATATTCAGATTACATAGCACTCATCCATTGTTCTGAATCCTTTACTTCATGAAAGGAGATAGGTTCCTCTTCATTACGTCATGGAGAGAATATATGCAGGGGAGATCATCATTATGTCAAGGAGAGGATATATGCAGCGGAAAACTCATTATCTTACTACTCTACATAGGATAATGTTGTAAATATATTCACAAAGGCGATGCCTCGAGAGAAGTTTGAAGCTTTCCGCAAAGCTTTGGGCTTACTCTCCTACAGAAAGTGATTTGCTACCGACCTTGTACAAGTTTGCATTGCCACTACAGGAGGAATTTTATTGGCATATATTACATTGTTGTAGTGCCACATATGAATAGGGCATAACTAGGGGCATTTTTTCTCTTTGGGTTTTTTCCCATAGCACACATGGTGTGAAAGGACACCCACCTTTAGGTTTTTCTCCCTAGCACATATGGTGTGAAAGAACACCCACCTTATTGTTATATTTTGATATTATATGTGGGTTGACTTCTCAGCTCCACACATTCCAATGCAATCTACAATTTTGCATCTCTATCTATCACCATCTTTGTGTACATGCTTGCTTCTGTGTGTAACCCTAGCTCCCCTGGGCCAATAAAATGCTCCTGTCGTCACATACATATTTGACAAGTACCTCAAGCTAGGTGGGGTAACTCTGACACCTTCTCTTGCCTTTTAAGACATAAGAAAGTTCAAGTGACCAAAGCGAACATGCCATAGCTCCACATCACTCATCATAGCATGTGGCAATAACTAAACAAGAATTATGTGTCAATCTCTCATACATGTCCAACCTGTAAATCGCATGGCTTAGAGTATCAAATACCACGGTGATGTCTCCGGTCGTGAACTGTACACCTGTCATATCAACAAATATGACCATTAGGTCTGCCTAGTAATGGCAAAGACTAACATTGGTAGAGCAAATGACACCTCTCATTAACAAATATGACCATTAGGCCTACCCTAGCAATAGAAGAGACTGACATCAAGAGCTTTTTAATGCCTAGCACACCGGTCATCAACAAATATGACCATTAGGTCTGCCCTAGCAATGGCACAGATTAACATTTCTAGGGCACACATCATCAACAAATATAATCACTAGGCTTCCCCTAACAATGGTAGAGACTGACATCAAGATCTTTTTAATACCTAGTACACAAACAAGACTTTTGAAAGAGTGGTTGTCTCACCATTTTCAACAATGAGCATAACCTTACCAACTTCTTTCACTAGATATAAGGAGTTGTTTGCACATATGACTATGCCTCCTTGAGGACCAGACTCAAGAAAGAAAAATAACTCACACAAAGAAGTAATGTGCTTGCTAGCACTACTATATCAAAATACCAAACATATTGATCTATCATTGACATCTATACATCATGGACAAAAGGGTCATAACTACAGTGCACAATGAGAATGCCCAATCATCATGTGTATAATTCATTGACTCCTCCTTTTCAGCACTTAGTGCTAATATATCAGAGCCACTTCCATGCGTGAATCTTTCTTCTTCTCGTTCTCTATCCTTTTATAACAGCTTGGCTTCCAACAACAATTGCATTTATGTTTCTTCTTAGGCTTATCACCCCCCTTTCTCGACATCCTATTGCGAGGATTGGACTGATTCTTTCTTTGGCCTGTAGCCACTTTGAGAGAGGATATCTTTTTACCTTTTTGACCGCCGGCAATGAATGCCTGACTCTTTCTTTTTCTCCTTCTCCAGTCTTTTGCTACATTCGTTGATATAATGGCATGTCTTCTGACAATGGTTGCATTTGCCTTTCTTGTGCTTATCACCCCTCTTCTTGGCATCCTTGCCGAAGACTGGACTGATTCTTCTTTTTTCTTGTAACCACTTTGAGAGAAGGATTTGCCTTTACCTTTTTGACCGACAGTGAATGCTTCATCTCCCACACACACATTAGTTTAGTTTTACCAAGATTTCTCTTCTTGCAATCACCTCATTAAATGTAAAGACATTGGGATTATCATTCGGATGCAAACCCCTACTAGTATAAATCTGGTAAAGCTGTGTGAATAGTAGACAACAATGAACTGTCCAGAAGGCCTCATCAATACATGCAAGCTCTTTGAACTCATCCATGAAGTCTCCCTCATTTATATACTCGAACTCTAATTGCTTGCACAAGTAGGCCACACGTATCTCATTACGCACCCGGTAAAGGCATCAAAAGTACATCCCAAGTCTACTTTGATAGTTTTACATGAGCAATATAAGGAATAATGTCCCTTTTCACAAAAAGTACCACAAATGCATGTGCATGTATATTCTTACCATTCCACCTAGCTTGTTCCGATGTGAGGTGTGCAAAGACAGATGCCACAGTTATATCTGAACTAGTCTCACCATCTAAAGTACATGTACTATCCAATGCTGAGACAGGATATGCCTCAATGTCAATAACAACATTCCAAGACCCTTCAATAACCAACCAAACCAAGTAGTAAGCTTATCCTCAACAAAAAGCATCCAAAATACATCACTGCCACCGATTTTAGCTTGCAAATAACGAAACTCTAACACAAAATACAAATATTCCAACAGCCTGCAGTACTATCAATGCTCACTGAATACAAGCGAGATGGCTACTAGTAAATCACTGATGACGAAAACACCTACAAAGTCTATAAAAAATGTGTGAGTATAGAGTGTAAAATGTTACTAGTAGTAAGGATGCAAAAGTCCATGACAATGGTGATGGTGATGATGATGGTGAAGCTATTGATGATGAGCTCAAAGATGCAATGTCGATGACAACCGTAGAACAGTTATGGTGTATGCACATAATGTCTGTATACCACATTTATGTTGTTGCACTGTAGAAATCTAAAATTGAACAAAGTTCAAATTAACGCTCCCTCGAGACATATACGGATATCTCTTGCAGCTTGGAATGAGCCCCAAAATGCACCCGAAACAACTTAAAAGTCACAAAATTTTACCTCAACCTTGTTATTAGCACACTAAAGCATATACCTTCTCCACCTTTGAGAGGATAGTACAACCTAAGAAAATTAGAAGAGTAGCTCAAGGACGTGATGAGGAGTGCAAACGATAGAGGTGAGAGTCAAGAGAGAACCTACTCTAATACCAATTGTTAGAATGGGGACAAAGGTAGCAAAACACATATACACATGTACCAAGTACACAAAGATAGAAAAAAGCACCACTCGGAGGAGGATGAGTGAAGTACCAAGTGAAGTGACATAATAAGGTCACACACTCTCATGAGAGTGTTCGGGAGAAAAAAATCCTAAGTCCACTATTAGCGTACATCCACACATCACCACCATATAAATGGCTACAGAAGGCTCTAGAAACATTGTTATTATGCACAATAGCACCATAGTCCTCACGATAGTCATACTATAAGCATTTCCTCTATACACTTTCCTTGACATATATGCCCGGTTCCTCGTGTTTACAATGGGCCCAAAATGGACAGCATCAGATCAGTTACAGCTTGTTTCACACTTCTCAAAATCCTTCCTTTAGAAGCTATCCATGCAACGCCATCATGGAAGGTTAGTGACCATGATATTTATTTTACTTGTATGAGAATGTATAAATGCTTTTGTTCATATGCCAGATCTCTCGTCAACCAAACCCGTTGCAACAACATGTCCCATCATTGAAATTATGAACACAGTAAGCATCTGTTACATAAATTTCTCGCCTCTCAACCTTTGATAATACCTTTGCAAAATTGTGGCAGTCCACACACATGCGAAGGTTCTTTGCCACTCGAATTGTCATGCCACTTGGCAAAGAAAGAAGCCCAAAAGCCATGGCCAGCTTTTCAGAATGCCCAAAAAGTGCCTCTTCCTTCTCCTTATCAGATATGGAATCCATAACCAGATCCAGTTGTGGCTTATACCCTTCATCCCACATTTGAGAGCTCAAAACTTTAAGCTTTTCTCGAACAACTTCAATTCTAGGATGTACATTATCCCCCACTCTAAAATCATGCACCCTATTATCTATCTCAATAAACGCCTTAGCAGGCTTTTTCCACACATTTGCATGTTTCCTCATCTGTTCAACATTTTCAGCATCACATAACATGCCAGCATCAGCATACATACTCGACATAAGCACAAACCCTGTGGCACTTGCATCTTGAACTGTTACCAACTGCTCGAAGCAATGTCTTCCTAGACCGGTGTCACCATGCTTCTTACAAGAGCCAAGCAATGATGTCCACCCTACAATATTGGATTGAAAAGGAAGCGTTTCAAGTAAGTCTTCTGCTTCTCTCAAATGGCCTCCTCTGCCAAGAAGATCAACCAAAGAGTTCTGATGATCAAGTGACAGCTCTACTCTATGCTCATCTCTCATTTTCCTAAACTGAGCACACCCTTCTTCTACAAGTCCAGCACGACTGCAAGCTGAGAGAAGGCATAGAAATGTCACACCATTTGGCTCCACGCCTTTTCTAAGCATAGTCTCCAAATATTTCAATGCCATAGCATAGTTGTTATGCTGTGCATAACCTGCAATCAATGCACTCCAGGTCACGACATCATGTTTCGGCAATCTGTCGAATACCATGTCTGCCACTGCAAGACACCCACAATTGGCATACATGTCAATGAGAGAACTCCCAATGAATAGATGTGATTCAAGCCCACATTCAACAATCTGTGTGTGAATCAGCTTGCCCTGCTCTAAAGCTGCTACACTTGAACATGCTTTCAGAAGACAAGCATACGTAACACGGTTTGGATCCACATGAGCTTTTTGCATCTGCTCAAAAAGTTGGAGAGCGTTTTGCCCTTGCCCATGCAAAGTATACCCCTCCATTAGTGCACTCCAAGTGATCACGTCTCGCTCGGACATATTGTCAAAAACCGTATGTGCATCCTCTAAGCTTGCACACTTGCTATACATGTCAATAAGGATGTTGCCAACAACCAGATCCAGCTCCATCCCACTTTCAATTATGTGCATATGGATCTGTTTGCCCTGCTCTAGAGCTGCTATATTAGAACAAGCTTGCAGTAAAGAAACAAGCATGACCTTGTCTGGTTTCAGACCCTCACTTTGCATCTGCTGAAAAAGTTGCAGTGCCACTTGACCATGCCCTTGTTGGGCATACCCTCCAATCAGGGCACTCCAAGTGACTAAGTTGCGCACTGGCAGTCTGTCAAAAAGCAGGCGAGCATCTTCAAGTTTCCCACACTTGGCATACATGTCAATGAGGGTGCTACTGATAAACAAATCAATTTTGACCCCCGTCTCCATGAGATGTGTGTGTATCTGTTTGCCCTCTTCAAGAGCTGATATGCTCGAGCAGGCTTTCAAAAGATGAACATACGTGAGATTATCTGGCTGCAGACCCTCCTGTTCCATCTGCTGACATAGCTGGAGGGCCTCCTCACCTTGCCCATGGTCAACATAACCGGCAATCAATGCACTCCATGTAACCACATCTCGCCTTGGTAACCTGTTAAACACCATTTCTGCATTACCCAAGCTCCCACAATTTGCATACATGTGAATAAGGGTATTTCCCACGAAAGCATCTGATTCTAGTCCAACTTCAACAATGTGGATATGTGTTGTCGTGCCCTGAACTAAATCATTTACACTAGCGCAGGACTTCAAAACAGCCGCAAAAACATGTCCATCTGGTTCCAGGTGTGCCTTCTGCATCAGCTGATACAGATCGATAGCCTCCACCGGCTGTCCAAGTTTGGCATGGGCTGAAATGATTGCACTCCACACAAACACATTTGGTTTAAAAATTTTGTCGAATACTTCATTTGCTTCAGCTAATCTCTCAAATAGAGCAAACATACGGATGAGCCAGCATCCCAAAAATGAACCTGAGGCAAATCTACCTCTTCCAATAAGTAAGGACAATTCTTTCCCAATTGCCAAGTCTTTCTCTTCCATGCATCTCTGAAGCAGAGTAAAGAAAATCTCTGAGGGAACAAGAATTCCTTGCTGCTCCATGCTAGTGACAGCTTGAAGAGCATCACTGAGCCGCCCATCAACACATAATTTACTGAAAGACCCAGAAGACACAGGAGCCATAAACATATCATCATTTCCTGCCTTTTATCCTGCATGATTGAAACAAAATAGAAGCCATATGGTATGGTTCAAAATGCAGGGTACTAAAGAGAATAACTTAATATGGCTAACTATTTGCCACTCATGGGGTGCAGCCATGGAACCATAAGTGTTTGAGCCTCCATGCATGTGTGACTATCGCCGCAAAGGTGTTGAAGCATGGATGTGTGCATGTGTGCAGGCGTGCTGGGGGTACCTGAGATGCTTGGAATCAAATGCATCAAGGCCTGTGCATATCACCTCAATGCCCATGGAAGGGATTGATTTGAGCCATGGATATGCCATTGATGGCAAATCAAAGCCGTCCATGCCAGTGCCCATGAGACTGGGAGGAATATATGTGTAAGCAGCCGTAGGTCTCTCCTTGGAGCGTGCCTCCCTCTTTTCCTCATCAAATTGGCTACCTTGCTGCTGCTGCTGCTGTTGCAGGGCAGAGAGCTCCGATTCCAAATTCAAAGCAGGGCACGCCCCCTTGTGCATATACTCTTTGTTAATCTGTAACAAAAGAAAGGCAAAACACACACACACACACACACACACGAAAGAGTCATCTACCGAGTAAATGTAGAACTTTTAGTAGAGATATGCACCCATACTTACTGTTCTAAGATTTCTTCTGTTGTGGGCACTGCCTGCTGTGGGCTTCTTGCAATTCTCTGCAGATGGAAAACCATGGTCCTCATATTCGAAAGGAGCACTTTGGGCCCTGGGAATGCATATGCAGAGGCTGCTGCACTGTGGCCGGCGAGGCGGAGTTGCATCAACGATAGTTTGGATATGGGAGCTCCCAGGCTTGCAGGAAAGCTGAGAAAAAGCCATTGGCGTCTCGCACCCAGTAAGGTACAGATTAGAATATCACTCCCAATAGAAAAAGGAAAAAAAACCTGCACAAAAAGCTTACAAATCAACCTAACCCAAGATTAAATTTAATTAAAACAATTGGCAGAAAAATATCATATTATATAAGATGGCCATGCTATCCTTTTACAAAAGCATGACCTCCCCATACCTTGCATCAAATTATAGAGTTGAGTGCCTAAAATTCCACATTTACAGGCTCCTCTAATTAAATAGACCACACCATTTTGACCCCAACATTTAAGTAATGTAAAGTTAAGATTAGTCTCATGAGCAATTCTAACCGATCTGCCATGTAGCCAATGAGCACAATAAAGTGGTCAATGAAAGATTTTCCTAGCCCATTGAGATACCTTACTCAGAGGACTTGGTCGTTTGGCGTGCCCATCTCTTGGGCCTTCCAAGGCAATGCCTTAAGGAAGTAGTGAAATCGTCTCTATGACTGGGGACGACGAAGCTAATGACAAAAGCGTTTCTCTGTTCAAGTCTCAGAATGAGCCTGCTCGTCTCTAACCTCGGCTCGAAAAACAAAAACAAAAAAAGCAATGTAAAATCTACCTAGCCCATTTAGAGCCAGAAAGCTCTCATATTAGATCACTTTTAGAAGCACTAAAACGTATCTTCATTGGGAGAGTGGAGGCACATATTAATACTTTCCAAAGAGAGCATTTGATGGTTGTATGGAAGACCACCTTGGGAGGTAAGTCTACTCTCCATAACCTAGTGCCAAGTGGGAAATTGTTCAAACCTTAACAAATAGATATGCTAGTCATGAGTGGAAGTGGACATCATAGGGGAAATCCACTAAGCCATCTCCAATATTTAAGCCATGCATTTGGGTTACTATTAATGTTAAAATTGAGTGTAGCCAACTTTATAGAAGTATTTGTGCTCCATCCCTCTCAAATCTACAAAACCATACATTACAATGAGAACTTGATCCATGTCCATCCATCCCAAATGTGGGCTACCCCACACACCTTGTACAAGTTGTACACTTCACATAATCTCGCTCCTTGACATTTTGTAAGGCCTTTTTTTTTGGGGGGGGAGGGGATAGAGAAATACTTAAAAGAGTTCTCTGATGTTTAACTAAAAACTTCATGAAAGGCAAACTTGAACTTTTAAGAGTTGCCAATGTAAAGTATTTGTTCCTCTGGTTCAAATCTTCACATCACTTTGCCAAAATAATCAACTTGAAAATGAGAGGCAAAGAGAGAGACCATGAAGGTTTTTTTTGAAGCAACATGTGACCAACAACTTACCCTATCTAGCCTTAGCATGTTGCACCAAATTTAACATATTTTTATCAACTTGAAAATGAGAGAAAAGGCGAGACACCATCAAGGTTTATTATGCAGCAACATAGTGGCCCAACAACTTACTGTATCTAGCCTTAGTATGTCACACTAAATTTAACATTCAACCTAGCATCATGTTTAATCCTAGACTAGGTCCACACAAAAAAAAAGTGATTATGGCACTAAAGCTACCTATGCACAATTGATACCGGGGGCAGCAAACACAATGATTAAGGTTCAAGGGAATGAAGCAATTAGGATTGCTTGCATTGTGGTCGAATGCATAAGTGATTAGGATACCATTATAATTTCGCAGATCGCCCATAATCTAACCAATCTGATACTGAAATTGGCTACCAAGGTGGAGTACTACTTACATGATATAAAACTCTATAGAATGGTGTTGTCCAAAAAAAATGATAGTGTTAAATGTGAGATTATACCTTGAATTCTATCTTAAATGACTCGTAAGGATGAGCAGGTTCAAATTTTTCATGGTTTCTTAGGACAAGGTGTAGATCATTTGATTGCTTGCACATAAAGGAAACATTTGTATCCTAATGGTAGTTTATATATACAAACTCCTAACTTAGGCTGATTTCCAAGGTGTTTTAGCAAGATAATGAAACAAATCCAAGTGAATGCCAAGGGTCAAAGTGTTTAGAAAGTAGCCAATGGAACAAATCCAAGTGAATGCCAAGGGGAACCTTCTAGTGATTTCATTAGTTTGTCATATAATATCAAAGAGATCATTCTTTTAGTCTAAGATTGTTGAGATTTACTATAATAATTTCTTAAATTGAAGCCTACTATATAATCATTCTATGTTTTGAAGGACATGCTTGTATTTACAAATGATTAGGAGTCTTTTTGTAGTTCGCTAGAACTATCTCCCCTTGATGCATCTAGTGAACGATTACCTTGTTGGGATCAAGAACTTTAAACGAGCTTGAAATCTAGTTGAGATTGTTGAGCTCGGCTTCAATTCCTTGTGTTGAAGTGGAGACAAAGGTAGCAACACACACACAGATGTAGCAAGTAAGCAAAGATTGTAGAGCTCAGCTTCAATTCCTTGTGTTGAAGTGGAGACAATGGTAGCAACGCACACATAGATGTAACAAAGTAAGCAAAGATACAAAGAAGGATAACACTCAAAGTAGATTGATGAGGATGAGTGAAGTACAAGTGAAGTGATATGATAAGGTCACTCAAAAAACATCCTGAGGAGGGAAAACATGGCTCAACCCATTATTAGTCTATATCCACATATCACCACCATATAAATGGTTATGAATATCCCCTGTAATGATGTGAACATGTATAGGGATCGTGTGGCTAATCAATCCCCAAATGGTAATAAGCCTAAAGCTTTGCAAAAAGCTTCTAGCTTCGTTCATGAGAGAGACTTCGTGAACATATATGCCTCTCATGAGAGAGAGAGACTTCGAGAACATATATGCCTCATTGTCGTGTGTAGATACATAAGCTATGTTAATCTCTTGTACAATGAGCCGCTCCCTGACATAATGATAATGGACCTCAATGTGTTTTGTGTGAGCATGAAACATTGGATTCCTCGTAGCAATAGCCAATGCACTCTAGCTATCAGTGAAGATGTGTTAAATTTGCAGCAATGTGAGCTATGTTGGATCAAATGCTAGAATCAACATAATTAGAAAAGAGATTAGACGATAATTAAGACGACGTGAGCAATTAACTGATAGCTTAATGTAGGCATGGATAATCAAAAACCACCAAATTCTCATTAGGCCAATGCCTCAATTTATAGGGTTTACATCCAAGCATCTAATCCCACTGATCTCTCCTTGATTCACTCCACCTCTTTTGCTTAATTCTCTCCACCTCTTCCTAAAATATCTCCACACCTCCTAAATCTCCTCATGCTACCCTTTATTCTCTCCCAGTAGATACTTCTCACCTTTTCACAGCTTCTCTCACATTTACAGATTCTCTTTTATAGCCTCTTGCTAAGGGCTTGTTCCCCCACACACCCTATTCACTTGTATATTTTAACACCTCCCCTCAAGTGAATAATCCTAGCACACCTGGACCCTATACCAAGTTTCCCTCTTACTTGGTAGTCCGCAACCACTGCCTCAAGTCCCTAAACTCATAGTCCTTTTGACACTCTCTCTCTCTATGTGTCCAAGGCTACTACAAGTGCCCGTGACCTTGACTAAAGTGCTCACACATACATCTACCACATGGCCTACATCATCGGTGGCTCAGAGGTGGTTTTACTTTGTTGTTGGGGCAGGTTACATTGGGTTGTGGGGTTTCTCTCTCTCTCTCTCTCTCTCTCTCTCAGAAAAGATGATTTGACTCCACTTCCTTAGGAGCCTCCATGAAGTTTGCCGATGTCGTTCCTTCTCCACTGGGTTTGCTGTAGCAGTCTCTTGCCATGTGTCGTGGCTTTCCACAGTTGTGGCAAGTGAAGGTCCTTCCTCCTACTCTGCCTCTTTCTCTTCCTCGTCCTCGTCCTCGAGAAAATCCTCCTCGGGTGAAGAATGCTTTTTCTTCTCCTGCTGTTGAGTCCAGCCATTTCTTCTCTTTGACCCTGGTCTCTTGCTCTAGTAGAGCTCCTTCTATCTCGTGCAGCTTCAATCCAAGTACATTCTTTAATGTTGCTACAATGTTTTCATATTCACCTTTGTCCACACTCTTCAAAAGCACTGCTAGTGCCTCATCATCTTCTACCTTTTTTCCAATGGGGCTGACAGTTGTTGCTTAATGCTTTTAAATTTGTTCAAGTGTGTGATTAAAGGTTCACTTTCCTTCATATCCAGTTTGTAGAATTGCATTAACAGATTTATCTTTGAATTTTTTGCTTGAGTGCCAAATAATTTATTGAGTTCATCCCGTGCATCTTTTGCCCATTGTATCCCTATGATGTGATGAATGATTTCATCATTTAAACTGAGTGCAATAAGTCTTAATGCTTTCTCATTCCTGCTCTTCCACTCATTTTCCCCTCTTACCTCTAGGCATTCATCTCTTCCCTCAACTAGCCCCCATGAGCAGATTTTTCCTCATGAGCAGATACATGGTTTTTGTCTGCCATGTGTAAAACTGCTCCCCATTAAATTTGGCTATCTCTTGTGCCGTACTCATGATAATGTGAAGGGGGTCTTACCTCTTGATCCAATTTCAAGATTCAAGGGCAGTGTCTACCCTTTTACAACTCAATCTGGTGTTTAAGTGATGATTACTACAGATTTATCAGCATAAATTCACCAGAAATTATATTAAACCAAGGGTAACAAATCTGTACGGAATGGTTGGAGTATCAAACCGTCTCCGAATCGCAATCTGAAGTTATAGGGATCTGTATCAGATACCCAATGGTTAATTTGAACCCTCAATTGCACCAAAATACAGTGATTAATACTGATTAATCACTCAATGGTTAATTTGAACCCTCAATTGCACCAAAATACAGTGATTAATACTGATTAATTTCATTGATTAGCAAATTAATTCTTTGTTTTGTGTCCAGAAAACAAAGTATGCGGGAGTCTAGATCTGGGGCCTTAGAGTTCAAATGAGCTCAAATCCTTTCAAGGCCATCAATACCAATTAGTCTAGTAGAGTATTAAGCCAAGAAACACAAGACTTGACCAAACATTGAATGCTTAATCTTTGTTTTACCAAAGTCACCTGCAGATTTGATGAAGAGCTTGGATCTCACTGTAGACTTGATCAAATCAAAAATTGTCTTCACTAGCTTGTAGAGCACCCTTGAAAACCCCTAGGGCCAAGAGGAATTAGAGCCATTCCATCTAGTGTAGACAAGATCTCCAATTCTCCTCAGAAAAAAAGGCGCGAGTGATTTAGCAAAAATCTGCACTTGTAGAAGGCGGTTTGGCGATTCGTGTGAATGGGCTGAAGCGTAAGGCTTGTGGCTATATGTGGCTAAAGTGGTTTGAGCCAATTTTATGTATGAAGGGAGAGAGAGCTCCTCCACCAGCTAGGGGTACAGAGGCTAATTGAAAAAGAGGTTAAAAAACTTAATTATCTACTAATCCTAATTAGCTAAGTGATTAGCAAGATAATGGGCTCATAAACTTGATGGATTCTAGGCTAGGCTCTAATACCATATTAAATATGCAGCAATGTGATGAGCGATGAGCTATGGTGGATCAAATGCTAGAATCAACATCATTAGAAAAGAGATTAGATGATAAATTAAGACATGATTAGTGAGCAATTAATTGATAGCTTAATGTAGGCATGGATAATCAAAAACCAGCAAATTCTCATTAGGCCAATGCCTCAATTTATAGGGTTTACATCCAAGCATCTAATCCCACTGATCTCTCCTTGATTCATTCCACCTCTTTTGCTTGATTCTCTCCACCTCTTCCCAGAATATCTCCACACCTCCTAAATCTCCTCATGCTACTCTTTATTCTCTCCCAGTAGATACTTCTCACCTTTTCACAGCTTCTCTCACATTTACAGATTCTCTTTTTTTTTACAGCCTCTTGCTAAGGGCTTGTTCCCGCACACACCCTATTCACTTGTATATTTCAACAAGATGGAGGTGGGGATTGTCCAACACCAAGATCTACCAAAGGCATTTGTACCATACACACTACGTAGTCTCACTTTAAAAGCCTCCATTTACTAAGCTTTATAACTCGAAGTGGCCACTGTTGCGACTGCTCTTCTTGCTAAACCATGATATACGTGAATCACTTTAAAAGCTTCCATTTACTAAGCTTTATAACTCAAAGTGGCCACTGTTGGCGACTGCTCTTCTTGCTAAACCATGATATACGTGAATCACTAACATAAAAGCAAAGGTCACTAGTGGACACTCACCCTCCTTAGGAAGGGAGTGAGTATCGTACCTAACAACATACTGATAAAGTGATACATCAAATGGTTTACCTGTATCTTGGAGACTAAGAGCTTAGCACCTATCTCTATTGGTGTAGTGACATGCTTATAGTCTTCAAGGAGAAACCATGTAAGTAATCTCTGTATGTACTTTGATTGCAATATCATAATACCATCATCACGTTACATAATTTATATACCCAAATAATAATGCAGCAACAAGCCCAAATCTATTATCTCAAATGACACATATAATTCAGCCTTGATGAGACGAAAATTTTCTCCACATTAAGGCCTATGAGTAACATGTTATTAACATATAAAGATACAATTCTTACTCCTCTCTTTACATAGAGGGTACTCTCCAACTAGACTATTATAAAAACCGTTTATAGCCTAGTATGAGTTTATCTTCTCGTTGCATGCTCTGGTGGGAGCATGCTTAAGGCCATATAAAGATTTTCTTATCATGCATACTTTATACTCTTTTCCCTTCTAAAAAAAACCACGAGGCTGAGATACATAAACTTCCTCATGTAAATCACCATTCAAGAAGGCAATCTTGATACTAATGTACATTCTATCCATGATATGCTACCAATGCAATAGTACACCGGATTGTAGTCATATGAGATGTGGGGGAAAAGATCTCATTGTAATATATACCCTTCTCTTGAGCATAACCTTTTACAACAAGCCTTGCCTTATAGTGATGCTGCCATTAGCTTTACGCTTAAGCTTATAAACCCACTTTGTACCAATGGACTTTTTACCATAAGACAAATATACCAAGTCATTTTTGAGAATTGAATCATATTTATCCTCCTACATGACTTGCCTCCAATGATCAATTTCTTGTGCTTCCTTAAAGGAAACAGGTTCATCTTCATTACAATACTAGCAATGAAAACACTATCCATATAATAGCTTGCATGTGTCATGTTAGGCAAAGGAGTAGCTAATTTGTTATCCCATAATGTCAGTACTAGCCATTTTGGCATATTCTTGGACGTCTTTATGGCTGTCTTTTCCTCATCCACTGCATCATCCATAATTTCCTCATCAACAAGCTGATCTATGGGTTGAACTTTAAGTGGATTTTCAAATGGACTGATTTTTATAGCACCTTGTTGAGCATTCACTTATCTGTTGGCATGTTGGAGTGGAGACAAAGGTAGCAAAACACACACAAGTACATCAAGTAAGGAGAGATACAAAGAAGCACAAACAGTCAAAGTAGATTGAGTGAAGTGACATGATAACGTCACTTACACACTCACTCATAAGAGTCTGTACACACGCTCGAGGTGAAAAAACTTCCTGAGAAGGGAAAAAGTGCCTTGGCCCATTATTAGCCTAACGCCACACATCACTACCATATAAATGGATAAAAATCCCTCCTCTAGTGATGATGTGATGTGTGTAGGATTGTGTGGCTGATCAATCCCCAAATGTCACTAAGTCAAAAGCTTTGCGAAAAAGCATATAAATTCCCTCTTGAGAGAGCTTTCATGAACATATCTGACACATTGTTGTGTGTAGAGACATAAGCTAGGATAATCTCTCCTACAACAATGAGGCTCTCCTTGATATGCTCCTCAGTGTGAAATGCTGGGTTCCTTGTTGCAAACGGCCCCAACGTATGATTGATGTTAAGATGGAGGTGGGGACTACTATCCAACACCAAGATCTGCCAAAAGTCATTTGAGCCATACACATTCCATAAAAGCTGCCATGTACTCACCTTTAGAGCCCAAAGTGGCCACCACTAATAACTGCTTCTTGATGAGCCATGATATACATGAATCACCAAGATGAAAGCCAAATCCACTAGGGGACACTCATGTATTATAACATCCAATATAATTAGAGTCACTAAAATTATGCAATTGAATATCACCCCCCTCAACATAGAATATTCCAAGGAATTGAGTGTCCTATAAATATTGGAATACTTGCTTGATACCTTGCCAATGTTTACTTCAAGGTCTATGCATAAACCTGCTTTACTAGGAGACCCCAAACTGAATATCTTGCCTTGTATTGCATAAATAGATGAGGCATCGCGAACAATCTGCTGATAAAGTCTGTTGATAAATTGATGCATTAAATGATTCACGTGCATCTTGGAGACTGAGCCTAGAACGTGTCTCTATTGGTGTAGAAATAGCCTTATAATCTGCAAGAACAGACCATATAAGAAATCTTTGTATGTACTTTGACTACAACATCACATTATCATCATGCTGCATAAACTTTATGCACAAATAATAATACAATGAGCCCAAATCTGTCATCTTAAATGACACATATAATCTAGCCTTGAAGACTAAAATCTTATCCTTACTAGGGTGTGTGAGAAGGATATCATTAACGTATGTCATTAATGTATAAAAGAATGACTGAAAAATAATTCTTACTCCTCTTTACATAGATGCTACTCCCAGTTGGTGGGCTGTTACAAAAAATATTTACAACCAAGTATACATTTATCTTCTCATACCATGCTATGGGAACCTGCTTAAGGCCATATAAATATTTTCTTAACTTGCTATACTTTAAACTCATGACCTTTCTGATCAAAACCACAAGGCTTAGATACATAAACCTCCTCACACAAATCACCATTTAAGAAGGAAGTCTTGAGTGTGTACATTCCATCCATGGTGGATTGCTAATACAATAATACACCAGATTATAGTTATATAAGACCTGAGGGAAAAGATCTCATTATAATATATGCCTTTGTCTTGATCATAACCTTTACCACAAGCCTTACCTTGTAGCGGTGTGAACGGTACCATCAGCTTTATGCTTAAGCTTATAAAGCCACTTTCGCATTTTCACCATAAGGAAAATCTGCCAAATACCAAGTGTCATTTTTAAAGATTAAGGCATACTCATCTTTCATCCAATGATCAATTTCATGTTCTTCCTCACAAAGGAAATAGGTTCCTCTTCATTATAAATATACTGGCAAAGAGGAAATCGGTTCCTCTTCATTTGTAAATATATACTGGCAATGAAGAGGAAATAGGCTCCTCTTCATTGTAAATATAATGGATGAAGAGAAAATACGTTCCTCTTCATTGCATATATACTAGCAACGCAAAAAAATAAGATGCATAATGATGAGAACTTGCACATGTCTTGCTAGGCAAAGGAGTGAGGTAAAGGAGTGGCTAATTTGCTATCCCACAACCAACCATTTTGACATATTCTTGGACACCTATATGGCTGCCTTTTCCTTATCCACTGTGTCATCCACAATTGCCTAGTCAATAGGCTAATATGTGGGTTGAAATTCGAGCTAATTTTCAGGTGGTGTGGATCGATTTATAGCACCTTGTAAGCATTCATTTTCTCCACATATGGCTATCTAGTATTATATAAAGGGTATACAAAGGTAGGAGTGTATCAAAGACGGCATAAAAGCTTTGGCTAAAGTGAGTACACAATAAAGACATCTCTACTCACCAAAATCCTCCTTGTGGTTGGATGGTAGAGTCTATATCCTTTAATTTCTTAGTTGTATCCCACAAAAATGCATTTTACCACCTTATCATCCAGCTTATTACATTGTTACTCAGGCATAAGAGTATAAGTAAGATAACTTAATAGCCACACATAGGGATATTAAAGCACATGGATCTAGGCATGGCTATGGTGGATTAAGGTGTGTAGAAGTGGATTAACATCAACATCGTGACATACAAAGAAATGTAAAAAAAGAGATTAAGGCTAATGACAAAGTCAATAATAAAACTAGAGCATAATGAAAAGAGGTTTACATGACGTTAATCCATTAGGTAGAGTGCCTTTTTATAGCTTGATTACATCTCCATTATAGCCATTCATCATGGACCATAAGCTTGATTAAGCTCACCGTAATCTTTTTAAGACCATCTCCCTTGAAGTGAGAACCCATTTGGAATCCTTTCCCATTTCTTCTAGAGGCACCTAATTTTGGCCTCCACATGTGTTGGTCATTCCACAATTCCTTCAAACTTTGGGCTCCCTTTGACCCTTTGAACCATACTCTATGACTTATGCAACTCATACAAATGTTTGAGGGTCACATATACTCCCCCTTGCTCCAAACATTTACCCCCCCACATCACTTGCTTTTTCAGCACTCCCCCTCAAGTGATGAACTTATACCTACACTCTTAGTCATTTGTTAGAGTGGTCTATTACAAGTGCTTCATAGGCTACAATGTTGGCTTAGAGGCTATAGTTTTACATAAGGGTAGGAATACAAAAAGTGGGTTTAAACACAAGGTGAGAGGGTTTCCCTCTTCCATCAACTAGAAGAGTCTATGAGATTGGCCTCCTTCTTGAGAAGCCCCTTCATTTGGCTCTTCTTTGGTCATGATGTTTACTGACTTGTTCCTCGCTTCAGATTGAGAGGCTTTAAGCTTGGTCTCCTTGTTTGTGAATGACTTAGTGGTTTTGCCCCCACATTTTCTTAAGAGTTCTTCACACATCCTATTTAAATTTTGGTTCACAGCACATGCATACTCATAAAGGTTTTTTACAAACAAAGATTACAATGGTTTTTCTAAAAAGGAAATCCTAATGATGCCCATGGAATAGATAAATGAATCATGGAGATGATGGTTTTATCAATTTTCCCCTTGTGAACAACTCCTAAAGCTCTCATGATTTTGTCCATGTGAGTGCACCCTTATAGCAACTAAGGGTATAACCCTTAGGGTTTTTTTTTCATTTTTATAAAAAAAAGAAAAAGACAAACTTGCTACCGCTATTATGGTTGCCAACAAACGGACTGTATTGGAAGGGCACTAAGTTTTGCTTTTCTTTGGATCTATTGGGTATTACGCCTTTCTATAGAGATGCCTCTTGCTCTTCTTCTCACTGCCTTCTTTGGCTATGATGAGCTTCTTGTTGTGGGCTTCTTTCTAGCAAGTTTCTTGCCGACCTTGGTGGCCTTGTGAGTAACTCACAACATTGAGGGTTTTTCCTTTTACAAGCATGGTAGGTTGGCTTTGCTAATTCTTACTAAAGATGGTCTTGAAGATGGACACTGTCTATTTCTACAAGGAAAAAAGGATTAATAAAAAAACTAATCAACCCCTAATGAATTACTATTTGAACTTACAAGGCGCCTAGCTATGCTATCTTGACCCTATCATAGACGTATGTATAGCTAGCTCTGATACCATGTTAAAACACATGGATCTAGTCATGGTTATGTTGGATAAAGGTGTGTAGAAGTGGATTAACATTAACATCATAACATATAAGAAATGCGAGAAGAGAGATTAAGGATAATAATAAAGTTAATGATAAAACTAGAGCATATAATAATAAGAGGTTTAGGAAAAAACTCACACGCCAATCCATTAGTAAAGTTCCTTTTAAGTACATCTCCATTAACCATTAATCATGCCCCATAAGCTTGATTAAGCTCACCCTAACCTTTTTCTAGATTTAAGAACCATCTCTCTTGAAGTGAGCACCTGTTTGGCATTTTTTTAGGCGTTTACTTTTAGCCTCCATTCCACATTTTCTTCAACATTTGGGTTCCCTTTGACCCTTAGTCTATACTTATGCAACTCATATATGAGGGTCACATACCACTCTCCCTTGCTCCAAAACATTTTCCCCACATCACTTTCTTTTTTAATATCTTACACATGTTCAACCTATAAATCCTATGGCTTAGAGTATCAAATACCACAATTATGTCTCAATCACTCCGATCATGAACTGTACACTTGTGAACAAAAAATTTAACCACTAGGAATACCCTAGAAATGGTACACACTGACAGTAAGTTCTTTTTAATGCATGGCATTATCCCACCATTTGGACTTACAAACTCCTTTCACTAGATATGAGGAGTTGTTTACAAGTTTGATTATGCATCCTTAAGGAGTAGACTCAAGGGAGGAAAACAACCCGTAGTGAGAAGTAATGTGCTTGCTAGAAACACTATATTAAAATATTTGATTTATCTATGACATGCATACATCATGGACAAAAGGGTAATCACAGTGCAATGAATGCCCAATCATCCTATGTATAGTTTGTTGACTCCATTTTAGTAGTTGGTGTTGATGCTTTAGCCACAACCATGACTAACTCCATCTTCTTCTCCTTCTCAAGTATTTTTCTACATTTATGACCTAGATTCTGACACTCATTACATTTTCCTTTATTCTTAGGCTTATCACCCCCCTTCTCAACATCCTTGCACTAGCTTGATTCTACCTTTGGCTTCTAGGTAGTCAGAGAGAAGGCTTTACCTTTACCTTTTTCAATAGTAGCGAATTCCTCATCTACCACATGCATACTAGTTCCTTTTTATTGGGATATCTCTTCTTGAGTGTAAAGAGAATGTGGGGTAGAGGGAGCGATTTAGTTCCTTGTAGGCAAACATGCACATGCAAGAGAGAGTAAAACACAAGAGAGAGATGGATGGCTGAATTTTTTTCTATCTTCTTCTCTTCTCCTACAACCATAAAATAAAGAGATAAGAGTACATAATATAAGGGAAAGTACTCTCCTACTATAACCTACTATAACATACAATGGTCGGTGCATAGTGTGCACTCGACTATATGAGTTGGTGCTATAACTATGCCATAGTCTAGTATCTAAATACGATACACTCACTCCTTTGAAATAGTCCTTTCATAAATGAACACATCATACAATTCTTTTCATGTCATACATGATTCCCTATGTCCAATTACATATCACAAGGTAACACCATCAGTGTCAATGTATATCTCCTTGCACCAAGAGCATGACCATCAAACCAAGATATCATGCACCATTGAGCTCAATCACTCCTAGACCACTATGTTGATAAGAGGAGCATGCATATCTCACATCCATCTCAACATACATGCGCCATAATCCTAGGAGTCAATTCTACCAATCCTCACCTATCCCAGAAGCATGAACACTTTAGGTACCAGTGCTGCTAAGAGCCACACATATCTAGTACCAGTATACATACTTAGCCACCATCAGGCATTACCCTACATGTGTTTAACTAATAAAATTAGTGATATTAACCCAACTTATGGTTTAATAAGGTTGTCGCACCCAATTATATGCCAAAGCATGAGTAATCTACATTAAATGTCAAGAATGGACATACCAAACTCGTGTACAAATAAGTCATGAAGCAATGGTATCCAAATCGTAAACTTGGACAGGTGCCCATAAAGGTCTGATGGATAACTAATGGCATTTTTTGATCCAAGAGCATGTGATAGTGAGCTAAGATGTTCTCCCTAGTGTTGTAATGCATCCATGTATTATGAAACAATGTACAAGAAATAGGCCAAATAGAAGGTTTGAGCACCTACCTGACTCCAATTTAAGTGTGTGTGCGAATGCTTATGGCCATTGTAGAAAAGGTAATTTCTCTCATAATGCAAGTACACTCACTTTCCTATTGTGAAATTGATATTTCCCTCTTGCTTGCTAAACCTCTCTCTAATCTTCTCTCTAAGGCATGCTAGTGAGTGTATGTGAGTGATTTGAGGTGAGAGGAGGGAGTAGTGCCTATAGTGCAACACAATGATGTGACAATGCTAACGAGAGAAGGCAAATGGCAACCTACCCATGGTAGTGTTGAGCCTAGAGGCCTCAAGGGTTATTACCTCTATTACCTCAACCCCATTAGAAAGTTCCCATGGGAGTGATTATGGGTGTTGGTAGAGTATACACATAAGTAGAATTAGGCTTGGATTGCACTTGGATTACACTAATTGCATCAAATGATGGAGTAGTGCTCATTGCATTTTAGCTCTCTTTCGTGTTTTGACATGGAGCTTGTTGCTTAATTTTTGCATGATTAGGCAAGCATTTTAGTTATTTAATTGGTTAGGATGCATATTAGGTACTGGATCATCAAAAAAATTCCATTAAAAATGCATCTCAATTCTTGATTATGGCCTAAATTCACTAATTCGACTAGTTTTTTGGATTAAAAATGTGATTAGTGAATTTCAAGAGTTGAGAGATTCAAAAAACTAGGGACTCCAATGGACATTGGGATTAATAGAGGTGTTGAAGTGAGGAGCTTTTACCCTCTCTCATCTCTCCTCCTTTCTCTCTCATTGTCGACGTTAACAACCTTGCTGGCCTATGAAGGAGTCAGAGAAGGCACACGAGCCAGTGGTGGTGGTGGCACTGACAATAGCACCACGACATCATGCACTACCATGATTGGCAATGACTTGTTTGTGGCAATGACCTGTTTGTAGACGTGGGCACCATGATTGACTTGTTCAATGTGATTTCATACGTCAACATGTGGCAATAATTGATGTGAGCCTTGCCAGCGTGGCTGTGTGATTACTGCTGACGTGAATGTTGTGACGTGGTTGGAGTGCCGTGGTCCTTCATCTCACAAGTGGAAGCCTAGGCTGCTCGTTTCACATTACCATAGAGGCTTGCTACCATGCACTTGTGTCATGATTAATGTGATCCTTGCCAGCGTGGCTGTGTGATTACTGCTGACGTGAATGTCATGACGTGGTTGGAGTGCCGTGATCCTTCATCTCACAAGTGGAAGCCTAGGCTGCTCGTTTCACATTACCATAGAGGCAATTCCCATGCTAATGTGAAAGTTCAAATGACCACGATGATTTCAAAGAGGTGGAAGAGGTTTTCTAGTTGCATATGTGTAGTCATGAAGTGGCTCAAGCTAAATTGAAGAAGGCAACATGGAGTGTAACTTAGGATATCAAGTTTTTGAGCTAAATATTTGACACAAGTCCTTGGAAATCAGGAGGGATGTTCATGTTTGGTTCATGTTTCCCTCAGCTTTCAAAGGTATATAGGGCTAAGCATTAGGAAACCTTTGGACATCTTTTGGGCCCTTTGCTGATGACCTTTATTCTAGCAATGGACCAATAGGAAGAGAGAAGTGTGCACATTTGGTCTCCTCCAAAAGTAGGGGGCAACTAGGCTTGTCTCCAAAAGTAGGGGGCAACTAGGCTTGTCTCCCTCATTACTACATTTGTGAGGTTCAAAAAGTAGGGAGTGACCTTCATAAATTAGGGAGGTGGAGTGCAAAAAGTAGGAGGGTGCCATAAAGTAAGGGAGTAACTTCTAAAAAGTAGGGGGCTCCACCAATTTCAGCCCGATCAATCTCGTGGGTCAAAAACCCCTAAAAAATAGGTTTTCTTTAAAAAAAATTCAAAAGTGCATTTTTCCCTCACAAAACCCAACCCAAACCATATTATATCAAAAACTTCTTTTTTCATCTCAGATTTCTCTCCTTACACATTATTCTTCCCTCCAACATCATCCTCTTCACCCCAAACCTCAAATCTCAATAGCTCATTCTCTCTCTACTATGCAACCTTCTCTCTCTCTCTCTCTCTCTCTCTCTCTCTCTCTCTCTCTCTCTCTCTCACACACACACACACACACACACACACACACACACATTCAAATCTCCTCACACCCACATCTACCTCCCTCTCCCCACCAACCTCAAATATGTACTGTGCAACCTTCTCTTTCTCTCTCTCCCCCCATAAAACCTTTCTAGCATAACACACCATGGAGGGTAGTGCATCTTTGTCGATGAGAAGGCCAAGGGACGAGGTTGAGGCTCTGCTCCTACATAATATGAGGGATGAACATGGTGCTTGGGTTGAAAAACAATTTCAAAAGGAAGATTGGGTGTATTTACAGCTTAGTGCCACTGGACTACATCGAGTTCGACGTCGAGATGTGGTTGAGCACCATTGGAAGGGGCGTCTATTGGGATTCAAGGAAATAAGACGTGATGGATTGGTGGCCCTAGTGCAACATGTGTACTCGGCATCAGAAATTTCTTTGTGTCCACATGGTCATATTCCTCATTTCCCTTGCAATTGTATGCTTTCACTTTAGTACGTTAGTGTACATGGTCTGTGAACTATTCTTTTCAACTGTATTTGATAGTTTCCTCATTTCTAGATATTTTCCCTTCCAACATCATTGAGGAGAATCCCCTAAAGAGCCTAACAGAAACATTCTATGCCGTACACGCGCACATTGGGAATGGTGTATTCTTTGACAATGCCCCTTCTAACCTTGCTAGTCAAAAGATTTTCTTCTACGCCCACAACTATGTAGTCCCGACATAGGTCAACGAGTTTGGTAAGCTTGAAGAAGTCCCCTCTCCTTCCCTCTCTAGTGCTGAATGCCCAATGCTTGATGTTTGGACCACTGCTGCTACTCTTAAAGAAGCAAAGATGTCCAATGATATACATTCTTCTTTGAAGTACACAAAGGCTTCAAGATCGATTGGTCTTAGCTGGGGTATGCCCTGTGCATGTGTTTGCCCACATGTTTCGGGCCTTTACTTGCACACGAACGCCCATAATGTACATGTGAAAGGTGGTAGACGTTGAAGAGATTGTCAATTTTCTTGGCCAAGGGTGGGATATTGTGGAGAGGGAGGGGAGCACAAAGGAGAGAATTTTAAGTGCAATGTAGTGCATTCTAGTGTCTCCTTTGTATACTCGTTTCTGTTACGAGCGGTGGATGAGGAAGAAGGGTGCATGGATACCCTTACAAGCTCAAGAGGAGCTTGTAGATCCTATATATCTCTCTATAGGCCTACCTAATGTGGGGGTAGAGATTGTCCAAGCAAGTAAGCATTGGAGCCTTTTGAATGTCCCTGTGATCACCTACACATTTTGGGATTTGAGGGAATCAATATTGCTTGCTTCAATGTGCAGGGTAGGAAGGTAAGGGTTGTTTGTGATATTTAAACCTTTGTATTTACTCATCCCTTTCTGGTGTCACTTACTGTGTTGGGTGTTTGGATAGGTTGGAAGGAGGATGGAAGCAAACATCAAGGTGTCCTTGGATTGGGGACCGGATGATATCACCTTGGTTAAACGAACCTAAGCTATGAGTGTCCTTGCTAGGCACTTCCATTTTGTAATCACACTCCATACTGGAGTAATTTTATAATCTCACTCCACTGGAGTTTTGTTAAAAAAATATTTTTTGAGATACTTCAGTGTTTAAAATATGTTGTTTGGTTTCTTCGTATAGTTTCTTGAAGAGGTGGTTTCATCTTTTAAAAAATCAACATTTTTTCATGTTTTTTGGTCCAATGTGAAATGGATGCTATCTTGTATAAATAGGACTTTCAAGGCTTGATGTGTCATTTTTGCACTCATTCTCAAGAGCACAAGGCACCTCCACACTTGAGCTTGAAAGTACATGGATGCCTACAATCGCTTCATGGACTTCCTCTATGAGAGAGAGTTTCTAGAGGCCACACACTTGCATGTAATGTTCACTTGCGAGATCAATTGGACCTCCACACTCCACCTCCGTGAAGTATTATTTGAAGACACATTATCATACATGGACAGCCACATCAAGCCTTACTATGTCTCTCTGGCCACCAACGATGATAGATTGTGGGTGCACTCCAACCTCCTAGAGAAAGGTCCTTCCAAAAGCGGCTTAGAAGATTTGAAGTAATGACAATGAAATTTAGACCCTTCCTAGAGCTTGACAAGAAGCAAGTATGCAAGCTCAACAAAGGTGCTATTAGCCATCACTTCCTATTATTTTGGCTGGCCTACTTCGTTTTCTTGCTTTCAGTAGAAGGAGAAGAGGTCGAAATGCCGCAACTGCGCCTTGGAGGATTCATCCATGACAAGAAAGAGCCTAAGAGTGTAGTGCACATAGGTGTAAGTGAAAGCCTGATCGTCGCACAACAATTTCCAGCAAGTACACTAGGGCTCATAGAAAATTCACGCCGCTTTAAGGCCATGGAAGTGGCAAAGCAATTGAAGATGAAGGTGACTCTGCCCCCCTTCCTGAGATAGAGATTAACTCTCTATGTTCGGTTGTGGTAGGGAGGGATCTTTTCATTTTTTTGCATGATATTGAAAAGTCATGTGGCCTCCACATGGATAAGTGCTTGAGCATGCTCAAGGTGAAGACAAAGTTCCCATTGGATGACTCCAATACAGGTAACATGGAGGAGAGCCTCCTCCCACTCACAGACTCGGTGGAGGAGACAGTCGTCATTTCTCTAGAGATAGCGAGGAATGCAAAGCAGGCAAATGTCATCGAGAAGGAGTTCCAACCGGTGCAACAAAGTGTCTCTCATGCAATCATGCCTTGGACACCAACTCCAACACAAAATATCGATGAGTCCAAGTCCAACATTGACTTGGAGCGAAACGTTGATGCACACGAGGATAATAAGCAAGAGAATGTGCTTGAGATGGATAGTTATGCTATGTGGGCAGGGGAATGCGTGCTACTATAGGACCATATCCGGCTCTTAGCCACTACATTGAACACCTCCCAACAAATGACTTTGTGATTATTCACAAGAATTCACACCCAATGCCAGGTTCCCCCTTTTTGCATTAAAGACCTTGTCAAAGCAACTCTGTGTGGCCACTATTGGCCAGTCGGTTAGCTTTGTAATCCTAGTTAAAAAGTCACTAGTTATGACCACTTTTGGGAGCGGCTATAAAGGCAAGGTGCTTACCCAATTAGGAATTGCCACATTGCTTGGCCATGACTCTGGCCATGACTCATCGTCGCGAGAAACAGCCATTGCTATTCTAACCGGCAAGCTCCTCGTAGCTAAGAATCGATGAACCTCTCTTGTAGAGAGTATTTCCAAATCTCACATGTAATTTTTTCTATTAATACAATGCTGAAAGTGGCTTTTAAGTACATGTGATTGATTTCTAATTAAAAAAAGAGGAGGGCTAGAAGGGTGCGAGAAAGGCTTGTCTAGGGGCCTCGCATAGGACATTTTTGCACCCTTCTGACCATCATGAAGAAATATGTGCCATTTTATTTTCGTTGGTTTTGAAGTCAAATGACCGTGTTTTTTGTTGACATGGCCACAAAATGTGTGGTCTTTTTAAGTGACTCGTTTGGAGAGATTCTGTTCAAAAAAAAAGGAGGGCTAGATAAAAAAATTTAGTTAAGCCACAAGATAAATTTTAAGGGATTTATAATTTTGTTGAAAAACCTTTAAATTTTACGAAAAAACCTACAAAAATTTGAGGTTGAAGGTTTTTTGAATTGTTGGAAAAAATGTTTTCTGCAAATACTGCGCCTATTGCTCAAAATAGTCCAATGTTCCTCTCTTCCGCCTCCACCACCCATTAGTTTAACGCCCCTACCGCCACAAGACAATATGCCACAAAAGAAAGGAGGGCCATAGGGGTACGAAAATGCAATGTCCGAGGCCCTCGTACACAGCATTTTTGCACCCCTCTGGCCATCATGATTTTCCTACTCTTACACCCATTTGAGCCACCCCAAGCCCTTCGTGAGATGAGACTATCCGGAATTGAAACATCTTACTAGAAAAACCATGTGGGCCAGAAGAGTGCAAAAATGGCCATTACACGCGGCCCGGAGGGGACTTTTTTGCACCCTTCCGGCCCTTCAGTTTTTTTGTTATCTCTTGAAACGTGATTGAAAGCACATACGCTTAAACCAAATAGACAAATTTTAAGGGATTTTAGTTATAATTTTGTTGGGAAAAATGTTTTCTGCACACTGTGCCTACTGCTTGAAATAGTCCACTATTCCTCTCTTCCATGTCCACCACCCGTTAGTTTAGTGCCCCTACCACCACAAGACAATGTGCCACACAAGAAAGGAGGGCCAGAGGGGTGTGAAAATGGCCTATCCGAGGCCCCCATAAAAAGCATTTTCACACCCCTCTGGCCATCACAATTTTCTTACCCTTAAGCACATTTGAGCCACCCCAAGCCCTTCCACGAATGAGACTTTATCCAAAATTGAAACATCTTACTATAAAAACCATGTGGGCCAGAAGGGTGTGAAAATGGCCATTGCACACGTCTTGGAGGGACCTTTTTCGTACCCTTTTGGCCATTTATTTTTTTGTTATCTCATGAAACTTGATTGAAAGCACATACATGCTTAAACCAAATAAAAAATTGCAAGATAAAGTACACATCGATAGTTGCAAGACGTACACATTGACAATTGCAAGATATATTACACATCAAAAAGTCATTAATATTGAAAACAATACATCAAAAATTGAGATGCATTATTGAACATTCCTCATTTTTTGATCCCCTTTTCTATGCGAATACCACGGGCCAATTGCATATCCTTTACCATTATTGTGACCAGCTTTGCATGGATGGCACACAAGTTGGTGTCCTCAAAAAGATTTACAAGGTACACTTCAGCGGCTTCCTGCAAGTCCTCAAGGGCTACAACTACATCCGACATTCCATCTTGTACTCCCATAAAATTTATTTGCATGTTCATGAGAAAGGCGCCCTCCTAATGAGAAGCTCTACTGACTTTTGGTAATGGCGTATCTCTTGGAAAGCCATGTACCCTACGCATTTCCTACGAGCGGGGCCATGATGAGGACATTCGACAGGACGTGCTTGTCCTTGGCGAGGCTTGTAATAGTTTGACTTTCTTCTGTGTCTCTTTGGGGCCTGTGCTTCTTCCTCTTGCTCCCCTTGCTGCTCTTGATCTTGTTTTTGCTCTTGTTCTTGTTCTTGCTCTTGCTCTTGCTCTTGCTCTTGCTCTTACTCTTGCTCTTGCTCTTGCTCTCTTGCTCTTGCTCTTGCTCTTGTTGCATGGTGATGTGTGGCAAGGTCTTTGTTCCTACAGCTGGGTGGTTGGGAATCTCCATGTGCGCCCATGTAGGCTCCCTCCGAATTCTTCTTTGCGTTGTCCCTTCAATCGGGTATGTCGTTCTTCGGTCATCTTCCTCACTGTTTTCTTTGTACGCACCAGGGTGAGGGGAGCTAAGAGCAATAGGAAGGCTCTAGTGTATTTTTCTCGCTGGCAAGGAATGGGCAAAAGTAGAGGTCGACCTCTATTTATACAAGAAAATGCCATCATCGCAATAACCCTTAAAAACCCTAATTTTAAGAGGTGACTCATGCATGCCAACAAAACGTACACATGCTAAATGTATGTTGAGCTGCATGGGGCATCGTTTGAAAAAGCGTTCACTCAAGACAATATTGAAAAAATTGACCAATTTTTTTATTGGTCCAAAAGGGTGTGAAAATAGCCTGTGTGGCCACCCCGCACAGTGTATTTTCACACCCTTCTGGGACACTTATCACACAAAGAATCAAAACACACGAACATGATTTTTTTTAATAACCTAATTTTTTTGGCCCGGAAGGGTGCAAAAATTGACTGTCCGCCATCCCACACGGTGCATTTTCGCACCCTTCTCGACCGTCAACACAGCATCAAAAAACTTACACCCTTGTGGACCGTTCATAACATGGGAATATTTCAAAAATCAAGATCTTTCGACTTCTTTGAGTATTACAAAGCATCATAAACCTTGGGGATACAATTCAAGGAATCAAAAAAACTATATTTGAAGGTATCAAAAATAAGTTGGGCTTGCTATTCACTACCAATCAAACCTAGCAAGGGAAGTATATCAATCTAACAAAATTGGTAATAACGCATGACTTCAAGGTCAAGGAAATGAAGGGGGACTCCAAAAATTGCAAACAGATTTTGCACCATAGATTGCCGGTGCTCTGCAATGTTCCTAGCAAACTGCAATGCCCTCGTGCGGTCCGCTTGTGGTATGGAGGGGTCATTATGTGCCCTCACGCCCCTCAGCATGGAAAACTGAACCCTACTGATACTACATGCAAAAACAAAATTATTGATATACGGGTGGCAAGGTTGTGTAAATCCCTGACTTGAGCATGCAGCAATTGAACCCGGTCTAGCTCCTAGGCTAAGAAGGAATCCTCATCAAGTTGGATGGGGGCTTTGATAGAGAATAAGTATCGTGCAAGTTCAGAAGCAGTGATCATGCCCATGAGGAGTTGAGTGCTTGTGCTCTCAAAGTGCTTGTACAAAATGGACAAAAAGAGAGAGGGTGCTCATTTATAGTGGCCAATGTAATCATTACACCAAACCCTAGTTTTTAGAGGAATGTCACACACCAGAAAACGGGTTTTTTAACGAAAGATAAAATGGATCCATATTTGGCATAAAATAAAGGTACATTCTCATTTATAACACTTAATTACATTTGATAGATAATATTGCTATAGATCAGCTACACATCAACCCTCTGCCTCATTCAAGTCTATAGGGACCCATACTTTACCAACTCTCCTATGCGTAACACTCCATGCCGCATGACATGTAGGTCATGTCCCTGCCCTCCACCTTGCTATTTTCTGACCCTTACTTTTCATTTTGACAATTCGCGCAATTTAGACATTTGATCCCTCTCCCTTGAAAGGTTTCTTCCAAAGGTATAACGAAAGAACCAATCAAACATTTCTTTGAGATAGTTTGATCGAGTCCTGCCACCTCCATGTCTTGTGTTCTTGAAATAAACTCCCCTTGCATGGTAATGACTTTTCTCCATTCCTTGGGTGCTCCACATGTCAAGCGAGCCATAGGCATTCATGAACCATACACCATGAGCGTACAAGATGTGCTACAAATACCAAACAAAGCCACCATTCAAGAAAAATGCATTAGAAGAAGAAATCTATTTTGCATTATATGTAATGCACAATATTCAATTCACACCTTGTGCGGACCACGGCTTCAATGAAGCTTTGCAAGTCTGCTTGAAATTGTTTACGGTTTTTCTTTGTTGTGTTGCTTTGGCTTATCAACTGCACTACCTCATTGAAATTTTCCCACACTTTCTCATGCAAAACAAAAATGTTTGCATCCAAGCAGTCTGAAGTAGTACAAGCACAAAAGTCTTTCCACAGCTCCCACCTCTTTCCAAGAACATTTTCACCTTCCTCGACATGTTGCCTGTCTGCATTTCTATGAACCTTCTCTTGTCTGTTGACAGGCTTCTAGAGAAACCTTCTCACCTTGCCTCCACTCATTGAAACCTTTTGAGCAACCATATGTGAAACTCCAAAGGTTTTTTTGTTAATTCGTATCTCCACGTTACCCCCATGGCAACCAATGTCATTTAAAATCTTCTCCACTCTAGCAATCGCCTCATCTGTCGAGTTTTACTAGACATAGTGAATGCATAGTCTTTGTGACACTTTAAGAGGCCATCAAAGATACGCATGAAAGCATGCAAAGTACAAAAGTGAACATTCCTAAGAGGGAAAGGAATTATGGGCTTCCAGCTACTATCAGCCCTTAAGTCCCTATTTGGAGCCGCCAACATAGGTGATGAAAGGGAACCACCGTCCCACTCTCCCTCGCAATTTCCTATTTCCTCACATTCCTCTTCACCATTGGCCGTCCCCCTGCAATTCTTCTTGGTTTATTGTTTCAATCCATGCATGCACCAAGGGCATGGGTGAGCTGTATTTGCACCTTGAGTGAAACCCAGCATACACTTAATTGTCTTCAGATCCCCGCCAAGATTCCAATCAACGTTAAAGCTCCCAAAACCATCAACATCCAGCTTCTCACCCCCTATTTGTGATTTTATCACATCATTAACCCAAGGTAACCTCTCAAAGACCCATGCTAGCACCTCGTGTGTCTCCTTAGGAACCTCAAATGATCCTAACCACCATATATCTTTCTCTGATTGAACACTAAACGATGGTTTAGTGTGAAATATTGTCATTACCTTGCTCTTGAAAATCAAATGTGCTCTCTCCCTCATCATCGGGCCCCTCTGCAATTGTGGTAAGAGATGGAGAATTAAAGGCTTCCACCATAGTGTGGTTTATAAGTATGACATTCTCTCTAACCTTCTTCCCTTCACAATCTAGAACTCATCCAACTTCAGCATGAAGGAGACCTTGGAACCTATAAAATACGGAAATCAAATAAAATGTTAAGTCGTTCCCCATAAATGAGCATAGAACTAATGCATACAATGTCACGAAACCTACTTACATCTAAAAGGCAACCCATAGAACAATATCATCACCTTTTTGTAGCTTTGGCATTTCAACAAAAATGTTGTTGAGCTCATTGAATTCTAATGAAACATTACCATCCGTAGTCTTCTTCTTTCCCCATGCTACAATGCAATGTGTGTCGTTGATGTGGTAGTAATTCTCAATCTTGAATTTTACATCTTCATTGCTCACTCCCTTTGCTAGATGAACCCTCTTTGGCAGCAGAAAAAGGTTGTGCGTTATACCTTTCTTACCAAGGGTGTTTCCTAATTGATGAAGAGCTTTGTAGCCCTTCGTGGTGGCTAATGCCTACCTCATTGCATGCATTAACAATATCAACAACCTATGGCATCTTGAAGGAATACTCTAAAAACTAGCAAAATTACATTGACATTACACAAGTGTACACATGATTTACATTGGCATTTTGAATTGGAAGTGCTAGAGAATAAGAAAGAGGAGCCATACCACGCTGCTTGAACTCTCCACTTACAAGCCCCCCCCCCAAAACGGCAAGTGTTTCGATGTGGTTGATTGGCCTCTTATGCTTCCTATCTCCAATAGGAGTGCTTTTCATGTGGGAGATGGTCTGCGTAAGCTTTTACACACACGCTGCTCTCTCTTGATTTACACCCTCAAGCTCCTTGATTTTCGCTTGAGCCTGAAGTAGGCCTTGGTGTACACTAGCAAGGTTAACTTGGAGTGTATGCAACTGTGATGACAAGTAGAAGACTCTACCAGCGTCAGTTGTTGCTAATCTCTTGCAGTAGCCGAGCATCCCATTCTCGCCATCTCCCACATACTGAATAAATGATGGTAATTGTTTGAAAGTGGGTGGGTAATGTGCTCTTGGGTTAGCAGGGTATAGATGCCCATCAACCCATAGATCCACGTTAATGTAACCCCCTTCTCTACGTACATTCCTTTCTTGTTCTCTGAGATGAACCTTGCCCGAAGTTGCATAATCTTCCAACACCCGCATATACAAATCCACCTTGCATCGATGCAATGGCGCATTAATGTTAGTGATTTCATGCAATGCCATGCTTAGAGGGATTTTATAGTGGAAAAGAAGAGGGAGGCACTAAGCTCACAGGAGAGAGAGAGAGAGAGAGAGAGAGAGAGAGAGAGAGAGAGAGAGAGAGAGAGAGAGAGAGAGAGAGGGATAGGAGTTGAGATTACTAGGAGTGAGTGCATGCCATAATCTTCCAAGGAGTTGAGATTAGAGAGAGGGAAGATGCAGTCACACGAGAGAGAGAGAGAGAGAGAGAGAGAGAGAGAGAGAGAGAGAGAGAGTTTGCATGCCATTAGCTCACAGTAGAGAGAGGAAGGGAGAGTTGAGAGTAGATGGAGTGAGGCTAAATAGGCCAAGCTCACAATATTCCAAGGAGTTTAGATTAGAGAGAGAGAGAGAGAGAGAGAGAGAGGATGCGATCATAGGAGAGAGAGAGAGAGTGTGTGTGTGTGTGTTTGCAGGCCATTAGCTCACAGTAGAGAGAGAAAGGGAGAGTCGAGAGTAGATAAGAGTATTGTAGAGAGAGGGAAAGAGTGAGGCTATGTAGACCGCCAAGCTCACAGTAGAGAGATGAGTAGAGAGAGAGAGAGAGAGAGAGAGTTGGTTCAATTTTGGGGAGAAAAAGAGGTAGAAATTTGATTTTTTGATATATATATATATATATATATATATATATATGGGTTTGGGATAACTTTTAAAGCAAAAAAGTTCAAAAAATGAGAAAACAAAATCACTATTTTTGGCCCCCCTTGGTTGTTGCCAGATGAATGATGTGGAAAGTCACAATATGATCTTGACACTTTCCACACTAATTTGGTGTATTTAGTGGGTAAGTGGAGGCTTTAAATGAAGGAGAAAAAGGTGGAGGCATTCAATGATGAGATAGAGTGGGTTTTATGAAAACATTGAGGTTAAAATTTGAATTTTTTACATATATACGGGTCCGGGGTCAATCTCAAAGTATAAAACTTGCAAAATGGAAAAAAAATGACCATTTTGGGCCCTCCCTTAGTTACGAGCTTGCTAGAAATAGAAGAGGAAAGAGAATGACAACATTAGACCCTATTTTTGTAGGGGAGTTATGGGCTAGAAAGCTCAAATTATAGACTCTAAGTAGGCCTCTTGATTGACCTTGTCTCCTTAAGAAAGCACAAAATTAGCCTTAATCCCTAAAAATTAAGAATTTTTACAAGGCCCAAAAGACGTCCAAAGTTTTCCTAATGGACATTTCCACTTGAAGTTTCCTAGTATCTATGATGTACTCACATGACCACATTTTCTAGTATGTATAATGGTGCAAAGATTTCCTTGTAAGCCCACTTAGGCACCTCGTGAGATGGCGCTCTCATGATCTTCAAGAAGGAATATAGGTTTCATTAACCTAATTACATACGCATGAATCTTGAGCACATTGAGTGCAAATTTGGCTAGGATGGTGGTTGTCTCTTTCCTAGAATCTGATAAATTCATGAGCTTTTTAAAAACCATGATAACATGATGTGATTTCACACATGGACGTGGAGAGTAAGTGGGACTAGCATAGGTGTATACATCATAAAGGGGAATAGTTTTCCAATCTTGGATATCCAAGAATGCATGGTCCACTAAGTCATGCGAAATCATCAATTATAAGATGTCACATTGCTCTTAGGCTGGTTTGGTAGCTCAAAGTCCCTTCTCCAAACCCACTCTCTCTTGCCTTTTCCATTTCTCTTTCTTGAAAATGGTGTTCAAGCTACATGAACCCCTCTAAGAGATTCAGATCCTAAAACCTTTGATAAGTCGGGAAAGCTTGGGTGAAATCTGGTACTTGGCAAAGCAATTTTGGGAGGGGATAAGTGTGAAGGGGCATTTGCCAAATTAATTTGAAAATGATACAAAAAGGGATCTCAAGTCTTTAATAAGAGCTTGATATCCTTAAGAGAGATAAGTGCTAAACCTTTCCATACTTAGAAGGTTTAGTAGACTTTGGGTTATCTTCACAAGTCTAAAGGAGGGGGAAAGAAAAGAACTACAAGGGTGATTTGCCAAGAGTACAATCTCTCTTACCTTGCTTAATCTTCTTTTCTTCTTAACCCTCCTTACATAACCTGTCTTTTTTCTCAATCTCCTCATTGTCTATTCTTCTCCCCTTTTGCCTCTACACATTATGCCTTATCACCCTATATTTTTGTTTTTTAACTAATTTTCTTTAGTTTTCTCTTGTTTTTTCTCCTTTTGTTTTGTTTTGTTTTTATTTTTATTTTTTTAACTAATTTTCTTTAGTTTTCTTTTGTTTTTTCTCCTTTTGTTTTGTTTTGTTTAATGGAGAGACGGAAAAACTCTCTCACTTGTAGCAAGAGTAGTATGATCCACACTTAGCTCAATCCAATGGGATTTGCATCCCTTTCGGAGCTAGGGATTCAACCCGTACCGGTGCACAAAAGCTTATCCATTTGATGGAGAGAATGCTAGGAATACTACTACTATTGACATAGACTTAACACACACACAAGCTCAATCTTGCTATTGCTCACTCAACTCCACATTCCACTCATCCATACATCCAAACAAGAAGAAAGCTTAGCTATTGCTCACACAAGATCAAAGCATTCTTCATTCTCAAATACTCATTTCCCTAGCATGCACACAACCCTTGAAGCTATCAATAAGAAACATGCACACTAGAGAATTGACATGAGAAGAGAGACAAATATCAACTCATTGCATTGAATTAACAAAAGAATAGAACTTACAACAATGTAGATGGGGAGAGAGAAGAGCTTGCACCTCTATGGAAGAAGAGGGAGAGCTAGTCTCAAGAGAGCTCAAACATGAGTTTGCCCAATGTGTCCATAAGCTCTCAAATGAGCCACTTTTTATACAAAAACTCTAAAACTCCCAAAAGTTCCCATGTGGGATTATTGTCAAACCCACTCCCACACTCATCCACAACTTGGAACTCTTTTTAAGAGCCCTAAGTGTCTTTTTTGTTGCATCCTTGTATTGATCTTCATTCGTCATGCAACACTCCCCCCTTCCTATTTTGCGCACGTCCTCGAGCGCGGTAGTAGCAAGAGCTGCAACAAAAAAACAATGGATACAAGTAAAGTCTCTTATTGAAAAAAAGAAAAGAAAAGAAAAAACCAGCAATGATAATTTCACACGTGAGCATACAAGTGCAAGGCTGATTAAAGTTTTAATGAGTACTAAAATAGGTGAGTAAAGACTAGTCAAAGTGAGACTTAAGTAGTAGATAATGCTATGCAAAGGCAAGTGTGCTTGTACACCGCCGGTTATGACCGCAGTCTCAATGTCCTACAAGTATGTAAGTTATTCCTAAGTGGCAAACCTACTCCTAAATATGAGCAAAGGTGATTGGAACTCTTTTTTTTTTCTTTTTTTTTCTCTTTGATGTGTGTGTAGAAGGTGATAAAGATTAAGGTTCCATCCCAAAGAGACCCAAGCAATGGCCAAGAGACCTCCGCCAAGAGAATCTAAAGACCGCTAAGTATCTCAAGGGTGACAGACCCTTTTTCTTTCTTTTAGGACCTAAGGAGTACCCCATGAAGATGAGGGCATCGGTCTCGAGGGCCCATAGTGTACCCCAGAGTCCTACCAACATCTATCAAGGCGATAGATTCCTCAAAGGTCTTTTTCTGAAGCTTTTAGACACCAGTGTTCACCCCATGGAAACCAAGGCATCGGCCCCAAGGTGCTAAGACAACCCCAGGTCCTACCAAGCATTCCACATGGCTGTAGACACATCATGTCTCAATTTACTTTGTATATATATGTTTTTTTAGGGTATAATTTTTTTATAAATTTTTATTACTCCTAGCACCTAGCTCATATCTAAGAGGTAGCTACCACTAGGGATAACTAATATACCTTGAAAGCATAAGAACTTGGCATATTCCCTTGGTATATATCCTACACTGTCTTTAGATAGAAATATCTTTTCCTAAGTCTTCTAAGACTCTAGAATTCACTCACCATATTTTAACAACTAATCAAAAACTTCAAGCAGCCAACATTGTGTGAACATGCAAACCATATATTCGAAAGATAAGAGCACATAAAGAAATAAAGATTAAGATTTGAATACACCTATTGTAGTGCCCTTTTGATGTTGTTCGTTTGCATTGATGCATTGCTGATTTTGTGCAGATTGCTCCTCCTTGATCTTTGTAAGCATAGCATGTCTCCCCCCTTCCTAATTTGTTTGCACGATAGGTGGACTATTGGGGCGTGTTTGATGCTCTTGTTTTTTACAGAGATTTCTGCAAAATTTTTATTAACAAACACGAAAAGAAAAGAAAAAAATAAAATTTGCCATTGGTGCCAAACACCGAATATAGCCGAGGGGAAAAACCCAATGGGAGAAAAGTGCCCTGGCTTGTCGATCTTATTATGGAGTCGTTGAACTTACCCTTGCGCTGGTGGTGGATCCGTGTCCTCGTCTGATGGTATCAATTTCCTCAGGATGCAGAGACAACCCCTCACAAAAACCGGCCGCTGGAGAAGGTGGTAGAGGAAGGAGTGCTTCCTCACTAAAGTATGGCATTGGTTCTATGGGAAGGTTAATCAAACAGTTTCGATTTTGGAACTGCGCAATGTAGGTACTCATATTGATCCAATATTGACATGTGGAGACTTGGGGAAGGAGGGCTTGCAAGATCGGTGGTTGCAAGTCATTTAAGCTTGTATCCCTCCATTGTTGTGCTTGAACCTCCTCAAGTAATCTACGTTGATTTGGTCCTCTCTCTGGTATTCTCACATTAAGAAGATTATGGCGTTGGGGTGTAACTCCCACAATTTGCTTCATTAAGCCCATGCCATATCGTCTAAAGTAAGAGCGGCATATCCAACAAATATGTGAAGCTTCTTCTAATACGAGCCGTGCACACTCTTGACAATGTGGAAATGGGTGATGCTGTTGATAGAATAATGTGACAAAGTGATGCCCACAGCAATTTTCACCTAAGGGAGCATAGAAGTACCTAGAATGTGTTTGGAACGGAGGAGCACTATAACCCCCGCGATGATCTGGTCGAGTACTATCAGGGTCAATGCATGGTGGACATGTATCTCGCCAAATATCCATCAGAAGTTATCTGGACGTAGAACAATGAAATTTAGAACACTCATATCCATCATGACAATTCCAATCAAAAAACAAGATTATCTCAAAAAGAACACATCTTCTAAAGGCATAAGGAACTACATTATTCAAACATTGATTTACCAAAGAGCTTTAATTGTAGTGTTAATGCCTTATCTTTAGTTTTTGGTATATCCTTTTTAAGCGGTGGAAACTTTAGCAATTGTCTTGGAATTTGAGCAAGATAAGAGGATTTAGGCATTGAAATGCTAGAATCTATGTTCAAATGAGACTCATTTGGACTTGTCGTAGGTACACAAGTTGATGGTTGAATTGTGTAACAAGGAGAAATCGGGACAACCGGTGTTTCAATACATGTTTTAGGAAAATCAACACAAGTAGTTTTGTAGGTGCTATCACAGCCACCTTTCCTTTCTTGAAGAGTTTGTGTTGATTTCTTTTGCACCCACTGATATGGAAAATCAAGGGTGGCTTTTGGAATCTTTCTGAAACACTCTTTTACCCCTGCCAAAGCATGGCATTTTGGAATCCAAATTGCTGTTGCATCCTCATAATAGCCTTGTGCTTTAAGAACATGTTTTGGGACCCATCGATTAACAATCCGAGGTTTAGGCTTGGAAATGATGTGCTTCTTAGGAGGCTTAGCAACTGGACTAGATGGGACAAGTTTGTACGCATCTTTGGGTAGCCACATTGATAATTCCTTCTTGCCTGGCCTTCTTTGAGCAACAACTAGAGTAGTTGGAACATGCCAGCCGTGGCCCTCACTTGAGTACTCATCAATTATCCACATCATTTGTTTTGGAGCTTCAAGAGCAGATTTTGATTGTGGGTTGGGTAAGGTAGAAACATTACCCCTTTGACACGATAAAGCTCGTGGTGTAGCAGATCCCAAGATGCAATCAGAATCAATTTGCAACTTGTATTGTCTATTCTTCCAATCTAATGAGCAATTGGTAGCACTTAACCACGATCTACCGAGAACAACCTCTACTACTGCCTTGGACTTACGTGCCACATAAAAGGGCACTGACATCTGGTGATCCTGAATGGTCATCATAATGACACATTTTCCCTCTATAGGGTTATCTTCTCCGGAGAAGCTTCGTAGGTCCACAGGAATTTGCACAAGTGGTGGTTGACCCAAGGCTATCCAGGTGTCAAACGAGAGAACATTATAATCTGCACCAAAGTCAATTAAGGCAGAGACAAAGTAGGTAGTCTCATGAAGACAAAGGCACACTTGAATATTGAATGAATCGACATACAGCTCATCAGTAGCCAACTGTATGGCCAACATAGAAGCTTTGCGACGCTCCTTGGCTTTTGCAACTCTAGCTTTAGCCTCCTCTTGAGCCTGACGTTTAAGTAGGTCAAGTGCTTCTTTCCGTGTTTGTGCAGCATGCATCTATTGAAGCATGGCTTCAGTTAATGGTTCATTGTATTTCTTGAGACGACTTCCATTAATGAAGTTAGGCATTTGCTCACCTTCTAGTGTCTGTAAACGCACTGCACCACTTGGGGTAAGCTCATTAATCACAAACGGTCCTAAGCCACGTTTTTTGAGCTTTCTCTTATGTTTCTTAAGTGTGTACAAGAGAACCAGGTCTCCTTTTTTGAATCGGCTAGTTGTTACATTTCTATCATACCATTGCTTTTGTCTCCTCTTCTCGGCATGCATCCCCATTACTGCCAATAAGCGGGTCTCATCAAGCTTTTCCAATTCGTCAACGCGTTGTGAAAGCTCATGACCAGTCCAATCCAATTGTTTAGCTACTCGTAGAGTAGGTACAAGAAATTCAATGGGAAGAATTGCATCTAGCCCAAAAGCAAGTTCAAATGGGGTTGTGCCCACAGATGTTTTATAGGCTGTCCTATATGCCCAGAGAACTGAGTGCAACTTTTGCTCCCAATCAGTCCTATGTCCCTCAACAATCTTTGTGAGTGCTGTGCAGAGAATCTTGTTAGTACTCTCGGCTTGTCCATTGGTCTGGGGATGATAGGGTGCAGAACGCTTGTGAATTACCATAAATTCTTGAAGCAAAAATTCTATGACTTCATTTACAAAGTGTACACCTTGATCACTAACGATCTCAATTGGTAAGCCATAGCGTGTAAACACGTACTCATACAAGAACTTGGCTGTGGTTCTGGCATCATTTTTGACTGTTGCCTTTGCCTCTACCCATTTGGTCAAATAGTCGGTCGCGACTATAATATATTCTGCATGCGTGCTACGAGCTGGAGGTTTAATGGGACCGACAAAATCAATACCCCATTTTGCAAAAGCACGTGTGCTTAACATAGGCCGCAATGGCATATTGTCCTTTGTGATGGGAGGTTTGGTCCTTTGACAATCGTCACAACGTTTTACATATTCTTCGGCATCCATTTGTAAGGTTGGCCACCAAAGCCCAGACCACCTAATCAACTTAGCTGTGGTATTGCCAGAAAAGTGTCCACCCCCAACACCTGCATGTGCATGAGTTAAGATTTTCAGATAGTCAGCTTCACATACACACATGCGTAAGTTGCCATCCTTGCCCCTCTTGTAGAGTTGGCCCTCTATTAGCATATAGTTTGCCGCTTCAATTTTAATAGCCTGCTTTCGGAATTGTTTGATCCAAATGACCATGCTGAAGATAGTCCACAATATACTTACTCCAACTTGGTGTAATTGAAATTTGGAATAATGTGACATTATGAATTGGCTTCTGAATTTTACATGAAGCACAGTTACGAACAAATGTTTCAGCATCTGCATGCATGGTAGGCCACCATTGCCCATCTTGAGATATACGTCGCACACAAGTAGTAGCTGATGCATGGATTCCATCGATACCCGCATGTGCCCATTCCAAGATCTCCTCATATTGGTCGGGGTTAGGTATAAGCCTCAACACTCCATCATTACCCTGACGATATAATCTCCCTGAGATTAATGTGAATGGTCGCCATAGGTCCACATTAGGACCCGCTAGTTGTATCTGCCCACTTGTCAAAATTTCTAAAATGGATTCAGACCATCTAGGAGCTGTCTCTACAAGGAAAAGTGTTGAATCTAACATATCATCATCCACACCCATAGGAGCTTCGCCAGAGGTGATTCGAGACAAATGATCTGCCCTTAGATGAGTTGTTCCTTTTCGAACTGCAACTTCAAAATCAAACTCAAGAAGGATGATAAACCACCTTACTATCCTTCCAGTTGCACAAGGCTTATTCACCAAATATAGCAATGCTTGATGGTCCACAAAAAATATGAATTTGTTTGCCAAAAGGTAATGGCGAAACTTTTGCACTGCATATATCATGGACAATCCTTCTCTTTCTGTTGTGGTGTAATTCCTCTCAGCATTGTTCAACTGTCGACTAGCATATGAGATTGGGAAATCCTTATTGTGTTCTCCCGATTGAGCCAAAATACATCCAATTGCAAAGTTGGAAGCATCAATGTGGACATGAAAGATTTGGTTCCAATCTGGTGCCCGTAAAATGGGTGCAGTCACTAATGCTTGCTTCAACTTTTCAAAGGATTCCTCACACTCATCAGTCCAATTAAACTTTACAAGAAGAGCATATAATGGTCTGGCTAGGACAGCATACATGTAGATGAATCTACGGTAATAGCCACAATGTCCCATGAATGTTTGTACCCCTTTAGGGTTGATAGGCCGAGGTAATGAGACAATGACATCAATTTTATCCATATCTGTTGAAATCCCATTGCGAGAAACAATATGGCCCAAAATTTTCCCTTGTCTTACCATGAATTTGCACTTGTCAGGATTCAAGCATATACGATAAAGTTGACACTTTTGAAACACAAGTCTGAGGTGTTCTATATGATCATCACGCTCTTGTGAGTGAACACATAAATCATCCATGAAAATCTCAAGAAATTGCCTAAGGTACTCCTTGAATACATGACTCATTAACCGTTGAAAGGTTACTGGTGCATTTGTTAGACCAAATGGCATAACACGATAGGCAAAGATGCCATCTTTAGTAGCAAAGGCTGTCTTGTGTTGATCCTTTGGATCAATTGACACTTGGTTGTACCCGGAGAATCCATCCAAGAAACTATATGCCTTTTTCCTTGCAACTCGTTCCAGAACATGATCCGTGATTGGAAGTGGGTAATGATCACGCACAGTAGCTGCATTTACCTTCTTGAGGTTTACACATACTCGAAGTTTTCCATTTTTCTTGGACACCACTACAATAGGGGAGACCCATTCAGTGTGTTCAATCTCATAGATAAATTCTGCCTCTAAGAGCTTGTCTATTTCTTCCTTTATCTTCCGTGCAAAATTTTCATTGTAAGTATAAGGACGTTGCTTGGAGGGTTTTGCATCCTCTCGCAATGGTATTGTATGCTGACATATGCTTGGATCAACTGCTTTGAGGTCTTTATAACTCCAAGCAAAAACATCGCGATACTCCTTTATTGTTTGTATTAATAACTTCTCCTCATCTAAGGACAAGTCTGTGGCAATCCACACATAGCGAGGCTCTTCTCCTGGCTTAGCAATATCAATCTTTTTTGCATCCTCTGGACCATCGTATGAAACCCCTGGCACGCTTGGTTTTTGTCGCATGGGCTGTTGAAGAACAATCTTCCGATCTTGAAGAGTGTACTGTGTGAAATTGGGAGGAACATTGAGACCTTGTTCATGTCCACTTGAGTCTTCACTCATTGAAGACCATGCGGTTTTGAGCTCTCCTTTGCTATCTTGCATCGGATTTTTTTGTTCAACCGTTGTCTTTGCACTTCCCACACTCTTTTTTGAATCGGTTTTAGACTTGAGTTTTGGTTTTTGTTTCTTCGTTTTTTTACAATTTTTGCTAACAGTTGTTAGCTTTTCCCCTGCTTGGAATCCATCTGATCGTTTGACTTGGTCTTTGATACTGTCTTGTGCTTGGACATAGTATAGATATCCGTTCTTTCCTGAGAAGTGAGGTGGTGGTCGAGAGTTTTCACTCTGAGACTCCTCCTTTTCTTTCTGTAGTCTCTCACGTTGTTCACGCTTATCTTGTCTACGGATTCTTTTATGGCTCTTACAGCATTTACGTTTAGGTCGGCTTCTAGGGATCTCTACCTGAACCTCCCTTCCTCTCAAGAGTAGGCGTGCCTTTCCTAACTCTTCCTTAGGGATTGTCACATCATTATTAAAATCAGAGTCCCATCCATCTTCCTTATCAGCATCATTAGCAGATTCGAGTGTTACGTCCTCTACTGAGACTTCCTCGACATGCATAGCTGTTGTGGATGTATCTCTATAGTACAAATCATCTAGAAGGGCACGTGGTTGTACCATTCGTATAGGAATAATATCATATCCATCTGAGTCACAAAATTGAATTGGCTTCGGTAAAGCACATGTCGATAATGTTGCAAGGACATGACTCCATTCTAATGGATCAATTAAATGCTCAGGGAAGGGTTGTGGAATGTATGCCTCGTCCGATACACTTCGATTACCCTTAAGTCTCTCAGTGTTGAAATCCCTACATGAGGCTCCACACATCCATAGATCTTCTCGCCCATCAGACAATGTAACTCTTGAGCCCTCAGATGAAGCAGAATCAAACTCATCTATTGGAGACCTTGTTACATCACGATATGAGTGATTCCTTAGGTTGACCCTTGTGATGACAGAATCATGTCAGAGGTACAAATAATTGTATCCCCAATCTTGAATCATTTGAAATTGTCGCATGAATGGTCTACCCAATATCACTTCATAGTTTGGATGTTTTCCAAAATCCAGTACTGCAAAGGTGTGCTCATATTCAATCCCACATGTGGTGACCAATATGTTCTCAAGCAACCCAAGGGGATGTTCTAAGCTTCCATCTGCTAGCTGCAAGCGCATCCTAGTACTCCTAATAGCTGGTTTGCCCCACTTTTCCCAAATGGACCTTGTCACAATGCCCACTCCTGCGCCACTATCAAGTATTGCAGTTGAAGATACTTTTCGCACTTCTAATGGGAGGGTAGCATTTCCCTGATCGTCCTCACAAAATTTTCCTACTTTGTTGATAGGAACAAGTATTACATGCTTTGTCTCAGGGTGTATAGTACACTCATGGTGACCCTTTTGTAGCAATACCTGCTCTGACAAACATGTGGCAATATCATTCCACAACTCAGGTCGAATTTTTATCAAATCAAGCAAAGGTAAGGTACAAGCCACTGGTGCTGACAAAATAGCTTGCACCATACTCATATCTTTCTCCTTTGTCAACCTTTTATGCATGGAGGGTATCCTCAAGGTTTGAGAACAGTTCTCATATTCTCCCAGATATGATGGTAAGGTTTTCATTGTATGCTTACTTCTAGGAGAAACAATTGTTTGAACTTCCTCCTGGATGCTTGGGCGTCCAAAGTGGTTTCCCGTGCCCCTGGTAAAATCCACCTCAGAGAATGGAGGCGAACTAATAGAAGACATGTTCTCATGAACTTTCTCATGAACTGCGGCCCACATCTCATTTGCCATGTCCTCATTAGCATCAATAACTTCATCATTGCATGGGAAGACAAGGCTAGGTGGTGGCAGATTACCTCCTTTCAATTGCGTGTCAATTGGTGTAGACCTTTCGCTATGAGCTTGTGAAATGAGTTCACTTTTCATTTCCCGACTTGATGACACTTCTGGTATGGTTTCTAATGTTGGCTTAAGAGAGGTTGGGCCCCGAGGAATAGGTGGTGGTGGTCCCTCAAGTATTGACTGAGCTTCCCTAATGAGTTGCTGATGTACAGCTAGATTGATCTTCTCCTCACGAGGGTTTGGGTATTCTTGAAGCTTCTTGGGTAGCTCAGATAAAGCTGCAATGCGACTTCTATGAGCATCAATGATGGCCTCTAGAGTCTCATTCACTTTATCCACAAAAACAGAACCCCCAGAACTATCCTCAGTCGTACTAGTCTCATCTTGTTTAACACTAGGCCCAGGTTGAGGTTGATGTTCCTCATGCACTTCTTGGGATGTAAAAGTTTTATCCCCCATGTTTTGTTTAGAGGCTTCTTGAGAACTAGTGGATGTACTTTTAGTTTGTTTGTTTCGGTTCTTCTTCCGCCGAGTGGTCTTTTTTCTACTGGACTGTAGGGTCTTGTCCACTAGATTTGTCTTTGCATCCCTAGTTCGAGGTGTCTCATCAGTTTGCATTTCTGCATTTCGTGTCTGTGATCTAGTCATGACTCTAAGTGGCACGACATCCTCATTCTCAGATGAAGGTGGCGATGGAACTGCCCCTACAAGGTTGAGGGAGACCTTTGGTTGAGAGGTGCCTTCCTCATGTGGTTTCAGCAGACAGTCTTTTGGGAAGTGTTCTACAGACAATATCTTTCAATTGGTGGAAACTGTTGTACTGTTGTATTGGATCGAGATGCTTGCCTTGAGCGATGTGGACAATCACGAGCCCAATGGGGTTCTCCGCACTCATAACAGGGGCCCATTGGTTTGGCCTCTACTTTCCTTGGCTGCCATTGACCTGAGGGGCCTGGAGTCCTAGGTTGGTAGCCGCCTAGCAACATTAAAGAGTTTTGTTCCCCCGTTTGAGTGTCCAGTGCTGGGCTTGGGTATGTGGGACTTTCAAAGATATTTTCTTTGGATGAATATGATACATATTCTTCCTCCACATAGCCTGGGTTTACCAAGTCTCTACACATATTTGAATTGTCGTAGTCGACAACCCTCACAGGAGCAGTCCCTGGAGCAGGAGGTTGTGCACCAAGAACAGGTCGTGCTTGCTCTTGTGCCATCGGTGGCTTACGTTCAAAATTAGTATACTGTTGATACATTTGTGGAGCCACTCCACCCCTTGGCTGCTCACGTTCCTGTCTCATTCTCGCAATGCGAGTGCATTCCTGTGTGGTATGGGTAAAGTTCCAAGCACAGGCTTGGCACCACTTTTTTGTGGGTTGGTTTGTGACTAGAGGAGAAAAGGTGTTACAATCCTCTGTTTTATGGTTACCGCCACATGCTCCACAAAGATGAGGACCTGTAGGAAGTACACTCCTCATTCTCTGCTGCTGTTGTTGTGGCTGCATGGGTGGACGATAGGTCTGTCCCAATCTCCGTAGTACTAGGTTAGCTATCTGGTCTGGATTTACTAGCGCGCTAGACCCTGAACTTTGGTCATCACCCCACTGATCTCTAGGTTTCACCTCTGGGCCAGAACCATCTTGGAACTTGAAGTTATCGGTGAAATCCATAGCATCATGGCAACACTCATTGAAATTTGTATGCTTCTTCGCATAGAGATGTGTATGCAGTGTTGAATTTTTGAGTCCTTTTAAGAAGAGAGAAATTAATCGACTTTGGGCGGGCTTCTCATCCTCTCGGCAACGATTAATGTACTGCTTCATTCTATTTACACAGTCTCTAACACTCTCATTCTCACCTTGCTTGAAAGAGTAGATGTGTGCTACCGTGTCATGTTGAATTCCCATCAAGGAAAAAGCAACAATGAATCTCTCTTCCAAAACTCGTAAAGAAGATTTGTCTGAAGCCTCTAATGCCTGAAACCAAGCCAGGGCTTTTCCCTCAAGAGAGTCCAAATCCTTCAATTTGAGTATGCTTATCAGCCACTTGCTCAGCTCGAACTGCTTGTCTAAATGCTGCTACATGATCGTATGGATCTCCCGACCCTTCATACTTCTTTACCAGTTTCTGAAGAGTTGATGGCCTTACTTGTCTTGAATACTCATCATAGGACCTACGGCCTCTCACTCTCAGTGGGAATTGTTCCTCCCTTTGGAAATATGGTCCACATGTTTCCAAAATTGGTATGGGTACCCTATTACCAGCCTCACCAAACCCCTCCAAAAATCTTGTCACTCGCATTTCAGGAGGTGCATTAATGGGATGCCGAGTTGGCTCCCCTACCCTCCGATTGTTATAATGAGAAAGATGTTGGTGTGGTGTGACCTGTGGTCGCACATTTGGTGTTGGATGATATCTTGGTGCTAGAGTTGGGCTACTAGCAGTGGTCCACTTAGATGTTGAGGGTCCCTCTCTAGTGAACTCTCGTAGGGGAGGAGCAACAGTTTCTCCAAGAAAGGCTGTCTCTCCTGGTTTGGCTGTATTTGTTGAGAACACTTCCATGAATAATGGATGTCCTTTCCACGTGAGTTCCCGAATCTCTTTCCAATCTAGGGTTCGGTATTCATTGGCCCATTTATCAATTATTCTGTTCATGTGTCCTGCAAGCTTCTCAACTACCACCACATGAGCTAGAGGAAGATCCAGCTGTGGCAATCTAGTTGTGGCATAATATCCCTCTAACGAGTCCTTATAGACCTCTTGAAGTGGGTCATCCTGTAAGACCTTTGTCACAGGAATTTGTCGTACAAACTCCCATTGGTTTTCAACCCCCTGATCCATTTTACTCTTGCCTTTCCTATCCCTTTCCAAATTTAGATCTCCAAGAAGTAAATCATCTATGGATGGTTTTGAGGACTGGGCATTGGATGGTCCAGGCATGTCCGGCTCAATGAGCCAATCATCTCTAGACTCCCTTGCTCTGGAAAGTTCTGATAAGTCTAAGAACTCGGTTTTAGAGAGCTCCCCTAATTTGTCTACCTTTTCTGGATGGTAGGTGACTTCGTAGCGAACACCATCTCCACCCATGTACATGTTACCCTGGTCATTGACTGGAGGTGCTCTATCAAGTTCTGAGAAAATGTCTGCGATCTTAACAAGATACCGTTGTTGTGGGTCCCTAAAGATCTCAGCTCCTTGAGCATTTGTGTAGACATATTGGAGTCTCACATTGAGTGTTAACCCCATGGTGTCGGCTTCAAATGGATTAAAGGATCTTGAGGGTGTCCTATTTGGGGCTACGGGATGACCATTTGTCGGCCCTAGATTGTCCATGGACAATGAACTAGTTGTTCTAGAGGAAAGGGTATCGGATTGGGATTCAGAAAGGGTTTCAGCAATATCTGCCAAATTTCCTATCGATTGGGTCCCACTTTCTTGCGTAGGTACTCTAGAAGGTGCCCTAGGCCCTATGGCAGAATCTACAAGACATCCCGACCGCAAGTGCATAAGGTCAAATTTTTTTGGTTTTTTTATGTGTTTTTGTTTTGTTTTGTTTTTGTTTTTGTTTTTAAATTAAATATATATATATATATATATATATATATTATTTAACCTACCTAATCACTAAATGTAACTAAAAGGAGTATGTGTGTGGCATAACTATCTATCCTTTTTTTTTCTTTTTTATTATATATTTTTCTAAATGATTTTTTTTAATGATTTTATGTTTTTATGTTTTTTTTATTTATTTTTTTAAATTTACACAAAAATTATGAATCACACTAAAAAAATACTAATTATGCACAAAGTTATAAAAATTAAAAAATGCAAGAAAATACTAGTTATGCAAAAAATTTAAATGAAGAATTACAAAATATGCAAAAAAATAGACTCCTAAAAAAACACTTAATTTATAGAATTTTTTTCTTTTTATTTTTTTATTTTTTTGTTTTTTTAAACTATTTTTCTTTAGTTTTCATTTGTTTTTTCTCCTTTTGTTTTGTTTTGTTTTTGTTTTTGTTTTTTTGTTTTTTTTAACTAATAAATTTCGTGCCTAATTACAAAAAAATATAAATCTACTAATTATGCACTCAAAAAAATAAAAATAAAAAATGCATGCTACTTTACTTATGCAAAAATTTTACAGAAATTTTAAAAATGGATTCAAACTACCAAAACTAAAAATTGTTTTCTTTTTTTTTCTTCTTTTTCTTATCTTTTCTTTTTAAAAGAAATTTTTTTCTTTTTTTTTCTTCTTTTTCTTATCTCTTTTTTTTCTTTTTAAAAAAATTTAATTGTTTTTCTTTTTTTTAAAATTAAAAAAATATTATTTTTTTTGTTTTTTTATTTAAAAATATAAAATAAACATGAAAAATTAATAAAAATAAATAATAAAAAAAGGAAAAGTCCACCTACCTTATCCACCGCTCGCCGCTCGCCGAACTTCGCGCTGGCGCGCACACGCTCGCCGACGTCTTCAATGCACCGCCCGCCTACTTCTCCTGTGGACCTCCACTCAGTGCTGCAGACGCCGACGTCTTCCCTCTTCACAGCTGGCCGCCTCTCCTGGACCTCCACGCTGTTGCGTCTCTCCACCAGTCTTCGCTCAGCCTCTCTTCGCCAACAGCCTTGGCGGGCTCGGCCACCTACACTAGCCGGTATTTGTCGGCCGCTCACAGGTCGTCTACTCCTTCGCCTCCCACTTCCAGCCGCCTCAACTGCAGCCACCACCTTCTCTTGATGCTCCTTCCACCACCGCCTACTGCAACAGGCGCTCCCAACTCCTCCGCTTCGAGCTGCTTCTCTGCCGCCTCTGCCTCAGTCACTCTCCCTCAGCCTGACCGCCTTAACGCCTTCGCTCGGTCACCCTCAACTGGCCGTCTTTGCCTTCTCTCGGCCACCCTCAACACCGGCTTCGCTCGGCCACCTTAACACCGGCCAACGCGTCCTCTGCTGTCGGCTGGGCAGGCGACGCCCGCCTATGCCAACTCCGCCGTCCCACACCTTTGCTGTCGGCTGCCTCTGCTGTCGGCTATGCCAACGTCGCCCTCCACGTTCATGTATTTTCGATGCCGACGGCCCCCTCCATGGTAATGTATTATATATATATATATATATATAATAAGCCGCCTTAACGCCTTCTTCTAACTGCCTGCCGGACACTCCTTACAGCCCAGCGCTTCTGCAAGCAGCGCTCACGTCACTGAAAAATATATATATATATATATATATAGATTTATATATATATATATATGTTTTTTTTTAAGCCACCCTCTACGTTTTCAGCTAGCCACCTCCTCTTTTCCTTAGCTTTCAGCCGCCTTCACTTCCAGCCGGCCGCTCCCTTCTCTTTCCCTCTCATCCTTAAGCGGACTTCATGCTTGGGAGTCTATGGGGCTTGCATAAGCTATGGAAGAGCTTAGCAACGCACCTCTTTTTTTTTATTTATTTATACTAATTACATGTTAACGAAGAGCATGAAAGCATTAAATGGCAAAAAAAACAATGAATGTAAGCATACTGACGGTACTTGAAACGCAATAAAACATAAAAAACAATGCGGGAGAAACCTCAACCTTCAATGGTTTTTTTTCTTATCCTAACCATATCCACTCACACCGAGATCACACACCCGAACTTAACCTAATCACTCAATGGTTTTGCAACCAAAAGAGGAAATAGTGGTGGTTTCCACACACTCTCAACCGGATTTGAGTCTTATCCCTGGCAGCGGCGCCAATGGAGAGACGGAAAAACTCTCTCACTTGTAGCAAGAGTAGTATGATCCACACTTAGCTCAATCCAATGGGATTTGCATCCCTTTCGGAGCTAGGGATTCAACCCGTACCGGTGCACAAAAGCTTATCCATTTGATGGAGAGAATGCTAGGAATACTACTACTATTGACATAGACTTAACACACACACAAGCTCAATCTTGCTATTGCTCACTCAACTCCACATTCCACTCATCCATACATCCAAACAAGAAGAAAGCTTAGCTATTGCTCACACAAGATCAAAGCATTCTTCATTCTCAAATACTCATTTCCCTAGCATGCACACAACCCTTGAAGCTATCAATAAGAAACATGCACACTAGAGAATTGACATGAGAAGAGAGACAAATATCAACTCATTGCATTGAATTAACAAAAGAATAGAACTTACAACAATGTAGATGGGGAGAGAGAAGAGCTTGCACCTCTATGGAAGAAGAGGGAGAGCTAGTCTCAAGAGAGCTCAAACATGAGTTTGCCCAATGTGTCCATAAGCTCTCAAATGAGCCACTTTTTTATACAAAAAACTCTAAAACTCCCAAAAGTTCCCATGTGGGATTACTGTCAAACCCACTCCCACACTCATCCACAACTTGGAACTCTTTTTAAGAGCCCTAAGTGTCTTTTTTGTTGCATCCTTGTATTGATCTTCATTCGTCATGCAACATCTATTCTTCTCCCCTTTTGCCTCTACACATTATGCCTTATCACCCTATATTCTTAGCCCATTTACCAAGCTAGAGGTCAAAAGCATAAAGGGGTGGTGTAGTATGAAAGGAATGCAAACTCCATCAAGAATGAACGCCTCATTCTCACCATGATGATCATCACTCTTGTGTCCCATGATATGATGTTGCATAACTATGACAACAACTTGCTCAACTTGTAGAGTTTGTGACACTTGTGGATGTGAGAAGTTTTCAAATGCATAGGGTGTAAACTCTAAACAAGGACATGTGAAACTATAGATTGATAAAAGAGGAATTTTCCATGTTTAATCATTGAGGTGATTTTGCAACTTGGGGTTGTGAAATCTTAAACAAAATTGTGGAAGTTGGAGAGGCCCAACAATGTGAGAAGTTTTCAAATGCATAGGGTGTAAACTCTAAACAAGGACATGGGAAACTATAGATTGACAATAAAAGAGGATTTACCCATGTTTAATCAATTGACGTGATTTTGTAGCTTGGGGTTGTGAAATCTTGAACAAAATCATGGAAGTTGAAGGGGCCTGATTTGTGAACAATGTGCTTCCTTTAAGGGCTTCACCAATTTTCGATAGAGGTAAGTCCCTTGTTGAATTTCCTTGCATCATCTCTTTCTCTTAGATGCTCTCGCATCCGATAGGATAGGTGTGTTTACTTTCTTTATTTTCTCGCATCCAAGTGGATAAGTGTGTTTACTTTCTTTATTTTCTCGCATCCAAGTGGATAGGTGTGTTTACTTTCTTTATTTTCTCGCATCCAGGTGGATAGGTGTGTTTACTTTCTTTATTTTCTCGCATCCAGGTGGATAGGTGTAAGTCCCTTGCTGAATTTCCTTGCATCATCTCTTTCTCTCAGATGCTCTCGCATCCGATAGGATAGGTGTGTTTACTTTCTTTATTTTCTCGCATCCAGGTGGATAGGTGTAAGTCCCTTGCTGAATTTCCTTGCATCATCTCTTTCTCTCAGATGCTCTCGCATCCGATAGGATAGGTGTGTTTACTTTCTTTATTTTCTCGCATCCAAGTGGATAGGTGTGTTTACTTTCTTTATTTTCTCGCATCCAAGTGGATAGGTGTGTTTACTTTCTTTATTTTCTCGCATCCAAGTGGATAGGTGTGTTTACTTTCTTTATTTTCTCGCATCCAGGTGGATAGGTGTGTTTACTTCCTTTATTTTCCTTTAATCTCATTAATTTTAGGATCAACCAAATAAAACAAAAACCAATTAAAAAATGTATATTAAAAACAACATTTAATATAAAAAAACTCTAAAACTTCAAACAAAATAAAAGCCCTAAAAAATCTCAAACCAGTGAAATAGTTGACCGTACGAGTTGTGCACTAGTCCATTGCAAAGTAAAAATCACACTTAATCAGCAAGCTTGAGGGGGACAAACCCAGCAATATTGGGACCAAATCCAAGTGCTAGTGAATTCCATGCCTTGAGGCCTATCCCTCAAGTGCAATCCCTGATTCCTCCCCAAGCCATATACAACTTACATGCCAAACATTAGATCATTTGGTTTTACACCCCTAGTTCCATCGATTCCTTTAGGATTTGGTCCCTTGCCTAGTAGGCCCGCAATTCCAAATCCATTACCAGTGCTAGCTGTAACTACACAACCCTTTCACATCCTAGATGCTCAAACTATAGCTATTCTAATAGTTTAGGAGGGGGGGGGTCGCACATGGGTTGAAAGATGTCCTAAGCCAAAGAAGGAGCTACAAATAGCTCAAGGTATACTCTTAAACATGTTGCCTAGGAAATATCAAAATATATGAATAAATTTGATGGTTCCATAGATCTATATGAGTTCATGCAAGTGTTTGAATAGCGTTGTGATTCTTTGGGAGTTATCGATTTTAGGCCCTGCATTGGACACTTAAAAGTTTTTAGACATATTGCATATGTGCATGTGCTAGATGTGAAGAGAAATAAGTTGGATCTAAAAGCTAAAAAATGTAACTTCATGGGGTATGCATAGGATTGGAAAAATCATACAAATGCTATAATCCAATCACAAACATGTTCTCATTAATGAGTTGGCTAGTTGGTACAAAAAGAAAGTGAGAATGTGGTGGTTAATAACATTGATGTGAATGTCGATGTGCAATCGCGATTGGAGAGTTCTACTAGTATGTCTCGGCCACATGAGACTTCTAGTAGTAAGAATGTAAGTCCATGGTCAAGAAGATTGAGGCATGACGTGGTGAGTAGTGAGAATAGTGCATTGGGCCTAGGAAATAAGAAAGTTAAAGTTTGTTGGCATTGGAAATTCACTGAGGTTCATCTAGTTTGGAAAGTATTAATGAGTTTTGGGAATTCCAATGTTAAAGACTCCAGAAGTGAAGCAAGAGAAGTATGCACTGCCACACATGAAAGAGCTCAAGAAGCTCCTAGTGATCCACAACCATTGAGAAGATCATAAAGAATGAGATATCTAGTATAGAGGTTAACATATAGAGGATATGCTGTGCATTATGCATATATGGCATCTATGGTGAAACATGTGGAGCCTAATTATTTGGATGAAGCCATTGGAAAATAAGTTTGGGACAAATCTATGGATGCATGGAAGGGTTTTGCCTGAGATAACTATAGCTTAGTTGTTTATGCAACAAACAAATCACAGTATAGGGTGGATTGGGCAACCTTTACTCAAGCTATTATGGTTACAAATAATGTGCATGGTGACCTAGATAGCAAGAGGAGGAAGCTTGATATTTTGATGTCTGGTATTGACTCCATTTCACCTTCAGATGCTTCTCCCATCAAAGACAACAAATGTACAAAGATCATGGCTATGTATGGTGATTCTCATCATAAGGGTGTAATAGAAGAAATGTGTACTGTAGCTACAACATGTCTTGCTTATTGTAAGAGTATGGTGGAGGAAGCATGCCATGCATTAGAGGATGCTAACAATGAATTTCATAGGGTTGAGGGAGCTCGGTATCTTTGAAATGCCATCCAAGAGAGCATGTCCACATAGAAGATACAAAATATTGAAGACACAACTGTCCACATAGAAGATACAAAATGTCCTTGGAGGGTGGCAAGTTTATAAAAATGTTGTGATCTCTTTGTCACAAAGAACACTAAGGACTTATCTAGGAAAGTAAAGGAGGTAACCCTCTACCTTATCATCACTATTAGCTAGATTGCTAGAGTGATAATTAATGCCATATCGACATTTGCTTAATTATTCTCACCTAGCATCTAATACATCACATGTGAAGCTCTTAGATAGATACACAAAGTGCTATATAACACTTATCTATTATTTATTAAAAACTTGCCCCATAGAGCTTTTATATCATCTAACCCTTAACTTTTGCCATATGCAACCATGTTATAGATATATGGTGATGGCTATGTATAGCCCTTGTTATATTGCTCTATACTGCTAGTACTATATATACTCTTGCTCGCACAAGGCTCTATACCAATAGTGTGACTGCTATTCTATAGTTCTTTATAATTGCAATAACTATTGCTACATACAAATAGTGACCACTGCCATAGAGCACTTGCTATATTTATCTATATAGCAAGTGCCTTTTCTATCTTGCACTTGCTCCTGTGCTATGGAGATTTGGTAGTGCTATATACTCTTTATAGCACATGCTATTCTACTCTACACCAATGGTGTATACTATACACTTCCTAAGGTGCTTCATCACATACAAATAGTGTCTACTATATAGTAGTTGTTACAGTGGTATATAGCATTTCCATAGAGCTATATTCTTTACAGCATTGCTAGACAGCTATGTAGGACTCCTAGATGTAAAGCATGGCATATATAAGTGTTTAAAAGGTAAACATGTAGCAGTGCTATGTAACATATAACATATAGCTCTAGCACTGCTATATATCATTGTTATATAGTAGTGATATATAGTATTGCTAGATAGCTATGTAGGACTCTCCCAGATGTAAAGCATGACATATCTAAGTGTCTAAAAGGTATGTAGTAGTACTACTATATAGTAATTGTTATAATGTTATATAGCATTTGCATAGAGCTATATAGCAATAATTTCTACTATATAGCAATTATACATGTATAGCATTTCCATATAGGTATATAGTAACAATGTCTGCTATATAGCAATAGTGATTGATGTATGTTGACTGGGAAACCAGAGTCCAAACCGATCTAGAAGCTGAACTGCCTTGGGCAAAGAATTTAGAAGGAATTACCTAATGTGATATGTATGTTCGTATCTGTAGATGTAACAATTTTGTAACCGATTCTCAGCTACTTTAAGAAGAGAAGCACCATTGTAACTAGGCATCTTTTAACTTCGATATCTAATGGCAATCTGAGTCATGTTTCTTTTGAAATATTGTGCAAGTTTTTTTTATATTTTTGTTATGTTTTAGCTTCTATTTTAATTATGACTATTTGTCTATGTATGTCTATTTATTCTAAATCTAAATATGTTTTGGTCATACACTATGTTGTTAGTGAGGAACAAGAATATAAATGTATATACATCTGTGAGCTCAATATATATATCTTTTTAATTAATTTTTTACAAGCTTCTTAACTTCTTATGAATGAAGTTTATGATCAGGTTTATCAATCTATGGAGATTGAGTTAGTGTCTCATCATTTTATATTGTTGATGATACTTTGACTCCAAACCTACAGAAATTTTATAGAGTAACTATTAAATGTTTGCCATGTCATATGGTAATGCATGATAGATTACTTCATGTACCTCATGAGAAAGGTAGAAATGCAACTATAAAGAGTTTTTTATAACAGGAGAGGGACTTTGTGGTAACATTTTTAAAATTTTTAATAAATGTCAAATTATCATGGACATTTCTTTGATAGAAATGACCATTTTGATAGCTCAAAATACTATACTTGGGCCTTCAAAATGCAAATGGCCCTTATAGATAAAGGTCAATGGGGTATTGCAAGTGAAACTGAAAGGAAACCCATAGCAAGAAACCCAGAGGCAATTCAAAAATGGAAAGACATTGATGCCAAAGCTTTGTCATTCGTTTTCAGTGCTCTTAGAGACAATCAAATATATCAAATCAGCTCAACATCTAGTGCACATGAAGGTTGTCTAAGATTGAAAGCTATCTTTGGTCAAACCAACACACACACACACACACACACACACATATGTGTGTGTGTGTGTGTGTGTATATATATATATATATTTTATTTTTTCCCTCCTCTTCCTTTCACCTCAAATCACTCACACACACTCACTAGCATACATTAGATAAGGTAATTAGAGCAAGAGTAATTAGCAACAAGCAAAAGGTATAGCTAAATGGTGTTACATGGGCCTTGCTACTAGTCTATATTGGTATTACCCATATGCTTGTTGATCTATATTGGTATTACCCATATGCTTGTTGATCTATTTTGAGGACATTTAGACATGTCATAACTATGCCTTCCCATAAGGTTTGGAGCTCTTCTATTAAGGGTAACATGTACACAATGTTCATGTTTTGAACTTTGTACTTTCCACACAACAATAAACCACACAAGAGATGTCTCTTTTTAATGGTCAACAATGGAGGGATATTGTAGTTTACCAATACCACCAACAATGTGCTCCATGTTGTGGTACACAAACCAAATGGTTTAACACCATCTATTGGCAAACCAAGACATATGTATCGATGCACTTCCTTAAATTTAGGTCATGTCTCCTAAATGTAGGTTGCATCATAATGAGCAAGAATGTATAAGATGCCATCCGTGGATTGGCTTTTAGCATGCCAACAAGTCATTAGCTCTACTAAGGACTTCCACTTCAACATGTGTTCCAAGGACTGTTGAATGATTGGAAAATGCTTTATAATTTTACAAAGAATGGTTTGACCTTATAAATGTGGTCAATATTATTGAGCACCACATTTTGGACATGTGGAGAGTTCACTAAGATCTCCACGAAAGAGGACACAATCATTTAGGCATGCATGTACACAACTATAGTCCATGCCAATTGAACTTAGAATCTTCTTTACATCATCTTGTGACTTGGGCATGGAGTTTCTCTATAGGAATATTGTATATTTCAATAACCTGGCATATTATGACACACGATGTGATGTTAGTAGCTAGTTTATTTTTGAAGAGGACGAGATTAAAAAATAGAAAGAGGAATTAAAAAATGACATATATTTACTTCAATACTCCTAAGACACATGCATCCGACCCCAACCATAGAGTGAGTACATGATGTGCTTCCTATGATACCATGTCTTGTCCATCATGCGTGTACCTTCAAACATTGCTTTAGTTAGCTCTTTCATAAAACCTTCTTGTGTGTGTGATGCCATATCCTCTTGTATGTTTTCCGCTCGGGGGATTCACTTTAAGGATATGTGAAATAGCACAAGATTTCAATAGAAGGAATTTTTTAATTTCTTTTTTTAAGATAAATTTACAAAAATATATCTGCATAAAGGTATTGTTTACATGATTTTGAAAAAAAGTTATAAGTTTATAAAGAAAAAGGGTTCATTTTATTTTTATCAAATTCAAAGATAAGGGATTTCATAGTATATGATTTTTATATAGTGACCTCGCCAATGTTTTATGTATTCATTTCCAAGATTGCTTGACTTCTCTAGGAGGTGTTGATAGAGAACACACATACGGCTTTGTCCTTTGATAGAAAAATTTTAATTGCATGGCCTCATCATAGGCTACACTTGCATGCACTTCAAATCATTTGCATCCTATAGACAGAGAAAAAAGCAATAGATTTTGGAACATAAACAGAGAAAGAGGGAGAAGAATCCAGCACATCATCGGAGTGATGTCTAATATTTCAAATATAGACTTGTCAAAATCTCCATATGGTTCTACTACATACTTGATGGTAATTTGGTATAGTCGTATAATAGAGTATTTACAACGTATGCAGGAACATCGTACCTCTTTTGAAACCATTCTTCACCTCTCATGAGGGCTCCATTTCACCTTCATGTGAATTGTCCAAACCACTTTGACGTTCCATTTTCTCTCTTTATCTATGCTTAATTTTTTGAACGCTCTATACACAACTAGAGTGGGAAATTATGGGGCCATTGTAGGCATAGCCTTCATGCATTAGCCCTAATGCATATACATTAGTCCTAATGCATAGCATCAGGGATAATGCAAATGATGCTATGAATTGCATAGCCCTAATGCATAGAGGGCTTAGGGCATAGAATACGACACTAGGATCTAGTGTTGTATTCTATGCCCTAATGCATAGAGGGCTTAGGGGGTTTAAGGAATAGAATACAAGTCTAGGATCTAGTGTTGTATTCTATGCCTTAATCCCTCTATACATTAGGGCTATGCAATGCATGACTTTATGCCCTAATGCATAGCATCGTTGCATTAGCCCGAATGCATAGAGGGCTATGCATAAAGCTCAATAAACATAGAGGAGTGCATAGAGGGCACCACCCTAATATGAAATCATGAAACAAAGGGCACCACCCTAATATGAAATCATGAAACAAAGGGCACCACCCTAATAGGTGTGAAAAAACCACTGGAGGGGAGTGTAGAAGAGTGTGGAGGAGAGGGCTCAGAACAAGAAAGTTCCTAAGAAACAACCAAAAAAAAAAAGCAAAATCTGCATAGAGTGGAAAGAAAGGAGGAGAGTGTACAAGGAGAGTCTATATGAGAGGAGGACAATGTACCTGCAAAAAGAAAATAGAGAGAGCATTATCATTCGGAAACATTTAATACATAAACAAAAACAAGATTAGTGAAAGAGAAAGAGAGAAGCGAGGAGGCGGGTACATTCAAAATGATGAATAGGGACATAATTTTGGGTTTAAAATTATGCATCATCTCAATAGTAATTTTTTTAATAGCATCGAGATGTTCATCGGTAAATACATCGGTATATTCAATCAACAGCAGTAGTTTTTTAATGAATGTCGGCATATTTGTCAATAAAGTTTCGACAAGATTACTAATGCATGAACCGATGATGTGGTTATTTGTTTAAGTATCTGACAAAAAATATATATATACCACCCCGACTGAAAAACATAAATCTATATAAAGCCCTAATGCATAGAACCATTGCATTAGGGCTAATGTAATGATGCTATGCAAATTTAGGGCATAGCCTCCATGCATTAAAGATGCCATCATGTATTAGGGGTAATGCATGGAGGCTATGCCCTAATGCATAGCATCATTGCGTTATGGCTAATGCAATGATGGTATACATTAGGGCATACCCTCCATGCATTAACCTAATGCATAGATGCTATGCATTAGGGCAGAGATGATAGCATCTATGCATTGGGGCTAATCCATGGAGGCTATGCCCTAGTGCATTATGACTAGTCCCATAATGTACACCCACACACATAGACTAATGCATATATCCTAGCATCTAGGCATTAGAGCATAGCCATACGCCTAATGTATAGATGCTAGGATCTATGCATTAGTCTATGTGTGTGGGTGTACATTATGGGACTTGTGATAATCCACTCCATGTGTGTTTTTGTAGGTATGGATTCGAGTTCCCCCACAATGTTCATCCTCCACCACAATGTTCGTCTTCGAGGCGCTCTTATGGTGCGAACATGAAACCACCATGGATGCATGAGTTTTTCTCACAAATGAGTCTCTGGAGCAAATGTATATTTATCAATGTTGGGATTGAACTTCATGGCTTGCTATATTTATCATGGTTTGCTATGTTAATTAACGCATATATATATATATATATATATATATATATATACTGGGTTTAAGAAACTAGAGGTATTAACACGTTGCTCTGGTAGTGGTGGGAGATGTACATAATACAAAAAGCATGTTTAAAATTTTTTAAACTGTATTTAATTCATAATGTGTACTTAGTGGAGACTCGTTAGCAAATCCATGGCCGACGAGCCCAACAAAACACTTTATAATCACGGATGCGCAACGCAACGTCCATTGATTATTGAATTATGCAGGCGACAGTCAACGAGAGCCCTAATTAATCTATAATTCAAACGACCACCTTAATCATGACAGGTGCTGTCTCTGTGTGTGTGTGTGTGTGTTTTTCTTCTCTCTTTTCTGCAATTTGACATTTAAAAAACTATATATGTTCGTTTGTTTTATGCGCAATCTTTATTTTAGAATTTTTTTTTGGGTATTTCTAGCCATATTTTTTTAAATTTTATTTAGTGAGGAAAGGGACAAACCGCACACCATTTACAAGTATGTGTAATACATATTGTAGATGTATATTATTTTTATTGTAGGTGTATTAATTAAATACCACATATATTGGCTTATATTATAAAATGCATTACAAGTATGTGTAATACATATTGTAGGTGTATATTATTTTTATTGTAGGTGTATTAATTAAATACCACAGACTTGGCATTTAATTAATATAACCTTAATACATGAGTTCCCCCCACCCCACCCCCTCCCTCTCCTCCTCCTCTCTCTCCCTCCCTCTACTAGTTGAATGAAGGCCTTCTATAGAGAATAGGGAGACCTTAAACAGAAAGGATATGGGTGAATGCATGCTAATAGAAAGCATATGGGGCGCCATCATTTAGTTGCCTTAAATAGAGAAGATATGAAGGGGTGAGTGCATGCAAATAGAAAGTATATGGGGGGTCATCATTTGATTGCCTTAAATAGAGAGGGTTGTCATTTCATTGACTTTTTCAAGCATTACTCATTACATACGGAAATGAAACCTTAGAAAAACATTCTTATTCTTGAAAATCTCAAGGAATATATTTAATGGAAATACAAAAAAAAACATTTTGGTGCCATATTTATTGTGACAATATATATTATGATTTTACTATTCATGGACTGAAGTTTTAAAAATGATCAGCCGGCTTGTGTATACAAACTCACACACGGCACTATCTGCAATTTGTACAACTCACACACAGCACTATCGGCAATTTGTACAATGATGCACATCCACTGTAGTCTACCAATCTACCGTAGTCAGCGAGAATCGAACCCAAGTGCTTTGGTATAAGAATATTAAAAAGAGGGCCATTTTTTATTTCATTTTTTCAAGAGCAAGGATAAGAATTTTAAAAAGAGGGCCATTTTTTATTTCATTTTTTCAAGAGCAAACCCCTTGGCATTTTTTGGTTTTTCAAAAAAAAGAGGGCGATTTTTTATTTCAAGAGCAAACCCCTTGGCATATTTTGGTTTTTCAAAAATTCTCCTGTGGTGGCAGAGAATGGGAGAGCTACGGTTGCCCAAGACGTTGAGGCGATGGTGCAATCCATAGACCCAGAGCTGGACCTCAGCAAATCTACATCGGAGCAGCAGTTTTTGAGAACTTCACCCCTTAATCACACCTCGCTCTCCCTAAATAACCAGTCCAACCCAGATCAACAGTCGGTTAATCACAGCCCCGCGGCTAATCAGCCCACTAATCATAGTGCCCTTGCCCCAGCCATGTCAAAGCCGTGTATCTACTACACTAGAGGCTACTGCAAGTATGGCAACAATTGCAGGTTTCTGCACATCAATCATACCTGCCTCCCTTCTTCTTCAAACTCTAAGTGCAACGATGTTTCCTCAGCAGCCCACCTAGAAAAGATGGAATCTGAGGTCCTGGAGCTTCTACACAGCCATGGTGGTCCTGTGCCCATCGCGACTCTCCCCCAGCTCTACCGAGAGAATTTTGGAAAATCCATGCATCTTGAGGGTCTTACACCTAGCCAGGGGCAAGAAATGGTCACACACAGTCTTAACAAGCTGCTTGCTCAGATAAAGACCTTGGTCACAATTACTGACAGGTATGGATTATGTTATGCATGTTGTATCTGTAGCTGTGCAGGTCTCATGGGTATGATGATTCATTGATGTTTGCATGTATGTAGACCTCATGGGCAACATGTTTGTTTTCTTCTGTCTGCATTAATGGGAACACATTCAATATTTGCTATCTGAATGTAGTGTGTGTCTGTATACATGCATCATAGCAGTATATATGTTTTTGTCTTCTCTATGATGTTTGACTAAAGGGGACATGATGGATCATTTTTATATGAGTGTTCTCTGCATATGTGTACGCCGCATGTGTGTGTTTTTTCTTCTTCAAAGGATTTGTGTAGAAGGAACATGATGGATTGTTGTTCTGTAAATAATTTGTTCACTTGCGTGTAGGCCTCCTTCCGTTGCACTGAACAAGGATGGTTATAAGTATGCAACTTCCAAGGGGGACCAAAAGGGCATTGCAAGCAAAGTGTTTCCGGTCGAACACCCTGTCTACATGGCCGAGGATTCTCACAAGTACATGGGGGACCAGAAGGGTGATGCATTTGAAGCAATACCAGCAGCCGAATGCCAAATCTACATGACGTTCCCTGAACACAGTACATTTACTGATGAGGATGTTTCAAATTACTTCAGGTGGGAGGCCTATTTGATGTATTCTTTAAAGAGTATTGCTGCGTCACAAATTATGCTAGCAACTTTTCCTTTTTGTTGTAAATGTTTTCTAACGATTGAGTGGTTTTCGTTTTTGTGATGGGTACAGTACATATGGTCATGTGGAGGAAGTCAGGATACCCTCTCAAGATAAGCGCATGTATGGCTTTGTTGCCTTTGTTTACTCAGAGTCAGTGAAGAAGGTCCTTGCCAAGAACCCTCACTATGTCTCCGGTGATCGCGTTCTTGTAAAGCCTTACAAAGAGAAATCCAGGCAACTTGTTGGCAAGTAAGATGACAAGAGCCAGATTTTTTATCAACAATTGCATGCCAAGGGTCTACACACTACTGAATGATCTCCACATTGCTTAACAATACTACATAGTTGCCAATAAAATACTATGGTTTGCTTATAGCAAGATTGAATTTGCACTAACTAAGCCCTCTTTTTTGTAAGTGCTAGGAAATCTCCCATTGGTCATGAACATGCCCCATCTACAAGCGTCAGTGGGCAAGCTTGGAACAGTGGAAACTGCAGCCTAGTTACTAATTGTGAATATGCCCCATCTACGAGTGTCGGTGGGCAACCTTGGAACAGTGGAAACTACAGCCTAGTTGCTAATTGTGAATCTGTTCCATCTATGAGCAGCAAGTGGAAAATTTTGAGTGATACAGAGTACATCTCAGCTGCTACGCAGCCATCTTGCGAGATCAGGAAATTTGAATCCCTCATCTCAGGTAAGCGACATGAACCTCTCCTCCCCCATCAGTTTGTTTGACCTGCAATCTCCATTAAGTAGTAGTTTTCTTTCAAAGTGATGGGCTTACACGTAGTCACATCTTAGAATGGACTTGCTTGCTTGTAAGTATCTACATCATATGCTCACATTGGGGGATGGAAACGCCTTGCTTGCCTGGTACGGTAGGGGCTCCAACATGGGAACATGACCTTGTACTACGGCATGTGGAGAAGCGGGCAGAGGATTTGGAGATGGAGAGAATGTACCTTTCAAGTTTGTGTCTCCAGAAAATACACCAACAACATGATTCACAACAAATGGAAGATGATTCATTACCACGAAAAGCTGCATCATGCTTACAAGATTCCGTATCATCACCACCAGATGATTTATTACCACTACAAGCTGCATTATCCCTACAAGATTCCGAATCATCATCACCACCATCTCAGCCAGATCCTCTTGACAGCTTTTTGCCTCTTGAGTATGCTTTCACTGAGTCTCCAAAAGGTAATGAAATCCACCATTTGAGACCCCATTCATGAGTTTGTTGGTATTCATTATCTTTTGGTTTCCATATGTGATGTCCCCAGATGCTTTTGGCACATAGAGGTACTCATTCTTGTTCAATCTACCTTAGATGTTGACTTCTCATGCTTTCTTTTAGGTCCACGTAGTGGATGTCAGTCCTTCGCAAAGAGAGTATTTGACAGAAACAATGAGAAGAACCTGAAAGAGGTTGAAGATGAGACCGAGCAAAGGTAAGTCTCCTTCTCTATCTTACCGACCAGGCATGTATCTGACATTAAGATAGTTCATTCTTTCCTTCTCTTGTTTCCCCTTGATGGCATTGCACATACATAGGTGTCAGTCTTCAAGTTTAGATCAAGATTTCAGTTTTTCACAAGGATATGATGTGCCATTCTTTGTGCAAAGAAGTGATAGAGTTGATCTTCTCAGGAACTCAATCTCCGCTAGTCCCCATGGATTTGTCCTGCCTCTCAACAAATCTAGCAGCAAAAGCATGGACTTGGAAGTGGCACCTAAATTTGCAGTAACTCCTAGCACCAATCGCAAGCAACGCAACTGCAGCATGTGCAAGAGTATGATCTCCACCATGGTGGTTTTGATGACAAAGTCATGTATTTCACTCTTCACATACTTGTTTTGAGAGTGTGATCACATCACTAAACCAATGCTAATTCATTACTTCATGTCCCCGACACATTGTCTTATGCTGCCACCAGGTTTTACTGTGGTTTGTGTGGAGCTTTCTTGTGGACATAGGTATTGCTCAAAATGTATTCCTAAGGTAAAGGCAAACTTCCCTAGGCTGCATCCATGCCATAATTTGCAATAACCATGCTTTTTGTGATATGCTTTTTTAGAATTTGTCCTTTACAGGTGCTGTGGCTCCCGAAAGATGAGTGCGCAGTTTGTTTGCCTTTTAAGAAATAATTTGAATGAAGACATCTCCTCTCAGGGGCCTCCCTCTTATAATTTCAGGAGGGGGGTTTAGTTTCGACTTCCAAAAGTTTAGTATTTAAGCTCTGTATATTTACAAACATGGTACAAAAATGCCATCAACTGTACATGATGCTAGAGTTTTGTATACCCATCCACCCATCCCAAAGTTGTCATTACACAACATCAATACCTTAACCATCAAATTTTCCATTGGTGTAAAGAACATCAATACCTTACTCTCTCATGACTTCAAAAATTTAAGGAATCACCTTATTTTTTAGTATCATAAACATTCTTCTTCACTTCTATAACTTTATTTTTTTGGGGGTGGGAATCTCATTCACATTCTAGAATCAGTATTGTTTTTCCTTTATATTTAATTGCAGTGGTGTAATGTGAGGAACTCTCATAGTTTTTAGACTACTATGCTTTAACTCTTCCATGATGTACTTGGAGAAACCTCTAAGATCCTTTTTTGTAATGTGAGGAACTCTCGTAGTTTTTCGACTACTACGTTTTAAGTTTTCCATGATGTACTTGGACAAACCTCTAAGATCCTTTTTTGTAAAATGGCAATGCTATGTAGTGTCTTGTGGAAGGGAGGGGTGAGTCAAGATTTGAACTAGCATTCCTAAAGCCATACCACATTGGGATACTCTCCCACCCCAAATCTTTTGTCGTTTAGCCGAAGTTTTTGAAAAAGAGTTATAGAAGGATAAAAGGTGGGAGTAGGCATAAGCAACCCAAGACTAAATTGTCCATGAATCTCTTTTTTCATATCAAATGTAATAACATAATTTATGTTTGTTATTTTAATACTTCTTGTCTTCACCTTCAGTAGAAGCTCCCAAATCAGGCTAGCATGCAAGGGAGGCTCAAAGATGATACATAAATATCTATACATGTGCAATTTTGGGAACTATAGTAATATCCAAAAACTACTGCTAGAATAATTTGCTAAGAGATGTCAAGTGTTGCAAATATTGCATATATGAACTCAAAGAAAGGCATTCTATAAATCGTTAAAGTTTTCTATTCATGAAAAAACATGGCTCAAACAATCTTCTTCACAATAGGACAATCAAGCTCTTTCATCTAACTCATCATCTCTAAGCAAAATTTCTCAAAGACATAAAGAACCATTCTATTCATGTAAATTACCACACTATCTTTTACTCTTCAACATATATGTGCCTAGACTCGATAATCATGCCAAAATAAGATCACTGCCCTACATGTGCCATGCATGTGAAGTGGCCTTACATGTGCCATGCATGTGAGTTTCCTAAGGTGGGTAGTGAAACTGCTCTCAGTAAATGAGATTGACCAATCAAGGGGTTTTCGTTTGAGTCAGGGTGTTAGACTTCGGCTCAAAAAACAAGGATCTTGTTCACCATCAAGAGCGGTGGTGAACGAGTCTAATGGTAAAAAAGTTTCTCTATTCGAGTCAAAGGGCCACACCTTCATGCCATGTTAGACCTAGTGTTCCAAAAAAAAACATATTTTTCAACCAATGCTACCCATGTAAATATTGTTGGCATTCCATTCCTTTTTATCTAAACAAATTCATAATGCGTATCCTAGCTTATAAGGACCCAAAACGTTAGATTAATTATTTATTTTTTCTAAGTAAAAACCATAGATGAGAACCTTAGTGTCAATTTTAGTAAAGCCATTGAGAACTATAAGTAGATGAATGCCTACAAAACTCGTGCAAGCGAAATGGGTAATATTTTGTAGATTTGAGAATTGTGAAGGATATTCATTTTTGGGCATTAAAATTTGTGAAGAATATTGCTTTTTTGACATAAAAATTTGAGTCTTTTTTGACTATTTTTTTAATATAGGTTTTTTTCAAGTCATTTTTATAAATGAAGTCAAAAAATGAGGTTTGCAGCTCTTGAAAATCGCTTCAAGGAAACCTCATATTTGAAATATAGTTTTCAAAAACAATAAACATCACTTCTTCATAATCATGAAAAGAGAGAGAGAGAGAGAGAGAGAGAGAGAGAGAAGAAGAAGAAGAAGAAGAAGAAGAAGAAGAAGAAGAAGAAGAGAAGCAACGAGAAAGAGGGCACATGAAAACCTCTTCTAAGAAGAGAACCAAAAAGAGAACTTAAATGCGGAGAAGAGCCAGCAATGCAACTAAAGTCGACAAAAGCCTAAGACTCAACTAGGCTCCACCTCTCCCTCCCACAAGGTGAAAAGCATGCCCACAACCATATTAATCAAACAAGGTAGAGATGACCAGGTCACTGTAAAGCCGCATCCCATGGTCGGCATTGTTGGCGGACAAGCCACTTATCGCTCGCAATTTACCAACGTACATGCCATACTAGGTGTTCTAAATTATTATATTCTCATGGACAACCCAACCTCATTCACATGCATCATATCAACCATCCTCGCTACACATCAACACTCAATTCCCTATCTGAAACCATTTGTAAGAGTTGAAGAAAGCATACAAATAAGTATCAAAGAAAGGAGTGTGAGATATTGACAAGATCCTCCATGTGCGACACGTGCACTGCTCATCACCTATCTCACAAACGTAAACACATTAGTTGTTCCACTTAATTGCCTTCTCTACAATTAATCCCAATATAAAACGTTGATAGGCACAAACACACCATACACTTAACACTTGTTTCACTACGATGCGAGTATCATTATACACATCATCTAGCATTGTATTCAATATATAGCCCAAGGAGCTAATAATAGTTGTGCGTACAAAATAGGGCTTGCTTTTCTACTTTTTACAAAATAGCTTAAGCACTAGAGCTTGTTCACACAATAAGTGTAAATAACCAAAAATCTTCTAACGTATGTGCTAGTAATATAGCAATGCCACACACAAGGGTGCATAAATAATTTGTATACTCATTTGGCACATGACTAACAAGAATAATTCTTCACACAGGATTAATCTTGTGTCCCATACCACAAGACTAATACATAGTGAAAAATTCATTAAGTATACTTCAAGATGGAAGGACTAATTTCTTCAAGAATGTTGGAATTAGGGTTGCAAGAAAGCACACAAAGCTTGGAGAAGAAGAAGCAAGAATGCACACAACACACGATGTATTAGATTGTGTCAATGTACAAAAGATAAGTTAGTCCTAGAATAATGGGCGTATATACAAGCCGGGGGAAAAAACCTCCTAAACAGGAAAAAAGTGCCCCGGCGGTCCTAAGTGTGTTCACACACATCACTGCCTATATATAGGGCAACAAATCCCCCCTGGGAGTGATGGTGTGAACGAGAGCTGGCACCCATGTATAGGGAAGTGCCATGCCCTAAGTAGATCAGTCCACAAAGGGGAGCAAGCCCAAAGCTTTGCGGAAATCTTCGAACTTCTCACGAGGAAGCACCTTTGTGAAAAGTTCGACGAGGTTGTCCTGTGTTGGCACATAGGCCAAGCTGATCTTTCCTGTTGAGAGTCTCTCCCTGACATAGTGATAATGCACCTTAATGTGCTTTGTGTGAGCATGAAAAACTGGGTTTCTCGCGACTGCCAATGCGCTCTGACTGTCAGTGTAGATAGAGGTGGCAGACTCCTGTCCAACACCCAAGTCAGACCCATAAGCCATCTGAGCCACACACACTCAACCGTAGCTGTGAAAGCTGCCCTGTACTCAGCTTCACAACTAGAAGTGGCCACAATAGGTTGCTTCTTGCTCAACCAAGATATGCATGAGCTACCGAGCATGAAACAAAAACCACTTGTGGACACTCTTGTGTCATAGCAACCAGCCCAATCTGAGTCCAAAAAAAGCATGTAAATCTGGCAGCAACGATCCCCCCTTGGGATAAAACAACCCAAGATGTATGGTGCCACTCAAGTAGCGAAAGATGCGTTTAACTGTATTCCAATCCTGAGACCCTGGGCTATGCATAAACCTACTCACCTGTGAGACTGCAAACTGAATGTTCGGCCTCGTAATGCATACATAAATGAGGCAACCAACAGCTGCCTGTCTGATAGAGTGTGATATCAAAGTGATCTTCAGCATCATGAAGACTCAACTTCAAACCTGTCTCCATTGGAGTAGCAATAGGCTTGCAGTCTTCAAGGCCAAATCTCTGCAACAATGTCTCAATATACTTTGTCTGACACAAAGTAATACCTCCATCGCACTGCTTAAATTGTATCCCCAAATAATGATGCAAATGTCCCAAATCTGACATCTCAAAAGAGGCATTCAAATTAGCCTTAAAATCAGCAATATGACTCTCATTTGGTCCTGTGAGCAGCATGTCATCGACATAGAGAGCAACGATTAGATGTACATCATCCACACGTTTAACATATAAAGTGATTTCTGTTGGACTATTCTGAAAACCATGTGCAGTCAAATATGCATGTATCTTTTCATACCAAGCTCGTGGAGCTTGTTTTAAGCCATATAAAGCCTTTTTCAACCTGCACACTTTGTTTTCCTACCCTCTTTAAACAAAACCACGAGGCTGCGATATATACACCTCCTCATAAAAATCTCCATTCAAGAACGCAATCTTTATGTGCAAGTGATGTACATTCCAACCATAATTCCAACCATTATGAGCTGCCACCAATGCACAAATGCTACGAATGGTGGTCATACGACAAGTGGGAGCAAAGGTCTCATCAAAATCAATGCCCTTTTCTTGAGCATAACCCTTTGCAAAACAAGTCTAGCCTTATAGCGATCAACACTGCCATCTGGCTTTCGTTTCAACTTAAAAACCCACTTACATCCAATGACCTTTTTACCAATAGGAAAATCACACAAAGACCATGTACCATTCTTCATTATAGCATCATATTCACTTTGCATTGCAGCCAACCAATTTTCTGATTTTTGTGCCTCATCAAATGAAAGAGATTCTTCCTCTTCACACATACTAGACACAGCTAAAGCATAACAATCTGATGCATAAGAGGCATGCTGAAAACCTGAACGAGTACAACTAGACATAGGTGCATCAATTTTACTATCACGCAAGGTTTGCACCAGCCATTTAGGCATACCTCTAGCGTGCTCATTTTCAGCCCTATCCTCATAAATTACATCCTGTAAATCTGCATCAGAAATAGGCTGATCTATGATGTCGTTTGAAATCTGCATAGGCTGAATATTTGCCTCATTAGGACTTACATTTGAATTCCCACCTATAAAGAGAGGCAACAATGTATCAAATACATCCCGTGAGCTCACACCTGTCTCTTTGGTACATGATAACAAATGCTGCACAGCATCTTCCACAAAAACAACATCTCGACTAATCAAGATACGCTTTGACTACGGATGATACAATCTGTAACCCTTGCTCTCAGCACTGTAACCAACAAAAATGCATTTGATAGCCTTATCATCCAATTTTCTACGTTATTGCACAGGCACTAAAGCATAGGGCAAGCAACCAAAGACACGCAAGTGACCAATAGAAGGTTTCCTGCCATGCCAAGCTTCGTATGGAGTAACAGACTGCAAGGCCTTAGTGGTACACCTGTTGAGTACATATGCAGCACACATGACAGCCTCAAGCCAGCCTCAAGCCAAAATGCATGTGGCAAAGCTTGGCTCTTGACCATACATCATGCCGTCTCCATAAGTGACCTGTTTTTCCTCTCAGCAACACCATTTTGCTAAGGGGTATACAGCACTGTACATTGGTGTTTTATCTCACGACTAGCCAGAAATGCATCAAACTCTTTAGACATGTACTCCCCCCCTCGATCAGAACGGAGGGTGCCCACAGTACAATTGGATACATTTTCAAATATAAGCAAAAACTGTTTGAAGCACAAAAACACTTCGGACTTTGCCTTCAGTGGATATACCCATGCATGTCTTGAGTAATCATCAATGAAAGTCACAAAGTACAAGTGTTTACCAAATGTGACGGAGTTTGCATAGGCCCACATACATCACTATGTACAAGTTGTAATTTGCGAGTGGCCCACACATAACCATCCTTTGGAAATGCAGAACGCTACATTTTGCCCAAAATACAACCTTCACAAACATGTTTCAATGGTGCCTCAAGAGGGGGCAATGAAGCAACCATATCAAATTTCTGCAAACGCAGCAAACTAGCAAAGTTCAGATGACCAAAACGAGCATGCCATAGTTTTGCATCTGAAACTGCCTTTTCATCAGAAACTACATTTGCTGAATCTTCCACACACTTGTCATAAGAATTGAGCCTATACAGCCCATGAAACAAGGTGCCAGATACAATAATCGTATCACCAGAAGTTAAATCATGAGAACAGTACATCTGTCATCCACAAATTTGACTATAAGTCCAAGTCTAGCAAGCGCAGAGACAGACAATAGATTCTTCTTTATCCTTGGCACATACAAAGCATCTGAAAGTGTGAAAGCGCTGCCATTTGTAGCAGTAAGTATAATTTTACCAATGCCCTTCACTGGGTAAGAAGCATTATTGGCACATGTGACAGTATTCCCATTAGGGACAGCCTCAAGACAAGTGAGCATATCACAATGCGAGGTAATGTGCTTTGTAGCACCACTGTCAAAATACCATACATCAGAGTCAACAGAAACTACCAAACATGCATCATGTACAGATGGGTCATACTGGCAATACATGCTAAACGCCCATTCTGTATCCTGCACAACTTTTGCAGAATCTGCATTTGTAGAAGCATCCGCTATTGTGGCTGCATTTGACTCTTTCTTCTTTGCCTCTTTCGCCTTTAGCTTAGGGCAATTCTTAATGACATGATTAGTCGCCTTACAATAGTTGCACCTGATTTTTTTCTTGCCGTTATCAAGAGCCTTCTCAGACCTATTGTTGCTACCTGTGGAAGGAGAAGAAGTTACAAACCTACTAATAGGAGAAGAAACAGTGGAAGGGGCTGCCTTACCACTTCTTCTCTGCTGGGTAGCAACAAATGCCTGATCAACTGCACGCTGCCTAGCCCTGTTTTGCCTGGACTGTGCTTCTTGTTGCAAGAGCTTGTTGACTAAAGTATCATACTTGACAACATCAGGTCTGTCCTCAGTAATAAGGCTCCACGTGGAAGCAAAAGTCTGATATGACTCAGGTAAAGCATCAAGAACAGTCTGCACAAGAGAATGATCAGGAATAATCTCACCTGCAGAAATCAACTGTTCCTTTAGATCTTTAATCTCGGCAAGAAAACCATTCATGTCATCATCTTCCTACATAATCTTTGATTCTAGCTCTTTACGACGCAGGTAAGAGATTTTTGCCTCATTACGACCTGCATACAAACCAGCTAGAATATCCCAAGCCTGTTTTGCTATTTTAGCTGAACGAATATGTGGAGTGATGTTACGTTTGACAGAAAGTGCAATCAAGGCATGAGCCTGCGCATCTTTACCATCCCAAAAACGAGCTTGTTCAGCAATGGGGCAGCAAACAGTAGAGCTGCTAGAACCTGCAACATCCTCAACAGATCCTACATCCACAGAACCTGGACGTACATCCATACCCTGCACAATGTTCCACGCTCCTTTTGCCAACCAAAACATGCTGCATCATGTATGCCCAAAGTGGGTAGTTGCTGTCTCCATCCAACTTGTCACATCAGCACAGCAGAGCAGAGACAACATGCGAAATACATCATTGCTGTTATCAGCCATGGCCATTGACTGAAACTGATGCAAAAGCTACCTGTAATGAAGCAAAAGACTGAATAGAAAATAACTCGTGCTATGTAGCACGGTCCACAATAGAATACGTATTCCTGTTTTGCACCTGTTTTGCAGAAAACTACACTGTCGAAATTTCTGCACAAAGTGACAAAAACACCTATACAAAACTTGTAATGCAAAAACAGAGCCCGAAACGACCTCAGATGTAATTTCTGAGAACGCTAAGCCCTACAGGCTAATCTGCACAATATAGGGACCTGCAACAAGCGCTCATGAAAGCTCACCTCAATCGGAGAACGTGAGTCGGAGGGTGCAAGCAGCGACGTAGCCCTAGGAGCCGATGCCTGCTCTGATATACCAATTGTTGGAATTAGGGTTGCAAGAAAGCACACAAAGCTTGGAGAAGAAGAAACAAGAATGCACACAACACACGATGTATTAGATTGTGTCAATGTACAAAAGATAGGTTAGCCCTAGAATAATGGGCGTATATACAAGCCGGGGGAAAAAACCTCCTAAAGAGGGAAAAAGTGTCCCCCGGCAGTCCTAAGTGTGTTCACACACATCACTGCCTATATATATGGCAACAAAGAAGTTCTACTTTTGATGCGTAAAAACTCTCCTTGAAAGTTACAAAAAGCCTTAAATAAATTTTATTATAAAAATAATCAAATGAAATGAATATGCTACCTCAAGAGTCGGAGTAGTCGTCGTCATCGTGGTAAGAATATTCATCTTCATCATCATCGATCATATTTATTCCAAGTGAAATAAACTTTATCTTCCATGGACAATTTGATGCGATATGTCCAATCTCTTTGCACCTGTAACATTTCTTTGAATCATCTTTATTAACTTGTTTTGAAACATCAACCTTGGTATCAATACCTATGTTATTGCCATTGAGGGGTTTATCAAATGATTTTGGAAAGGTTCTAGGCTTCAAAAGCGTTGATGTCAAGGTTTGGGGTGTCATTGCTTCCTTGGGAAAACCATTTTTCTTTTCACGATTCACGGCTAACGAAATAGCTAAGCTACGAGAGTGTGGTCAAAACATGTTCACCTTTGATCGAACTATGGGTTTCAAACCTACTATAAGCTTCCTCCTTTGATCCTTGGTTCAAACTTTCTCAATTACCTATATTTATAACAAGGTTGCCAAAATCTATCCACATAAGCCAATATATTCTCATTGTTGTTAAGCTATCTGAATATAGACTATGGTTGTCTAGCCCTAGTTTTGTATTGTGAAGATAAGAAATCTTTCTTAATGGGTTTATGAAATCTCTTCCAAGATTTTGGTTTGTGCTTTCTTGTTCTAGTCACATGTGCATTGTTCACCAAATGATTGGTAGCCCACTTGATTTTTTCCTTCTCTTAAAGAATTTCTCCCCCGAAAAATAATCATCAAGTTGACTAGTCACCTTGTTTCTTGGTTGGAGGTAGAGGATTCATGGTGATGAAAGAGAGATGTGGAAAGATAAAGGTTGCAAATTTTAAATGTAGGAATGAAAATTTACTGAAATAATAATACTTAGCTCATCTGATGTAGATTGAGTAATAAGGTGTCGCCGATGTGCTTTAATTTGAGGAGTTAGCAAAATATTCGCAGTAGAGCTCGTGTGTCAAAAGATAAATTGCAGAAAGAATTTTGTTGATGTTGAATAATAAACAAAAATCCATGGTTCTGAAAGTCTTCAAAAGCTTGGAAATATTTTCCAAGAAATGCGTCCAAAGAGAGGAAGCCTTACAAAAGGAAAACTTTCAGTAGATTGAAAACTTCAAGGAGGTTCTTCTACGAAAATTCATAACTATTTTGAAACACTATTTTAGCACCTGGAGGAGGTGGGTTCGTTAAAAAAATGATGAAAAGTGACATATTTTTGGTTGAAAATTCTATGTCATCAGTAGTAATTTATTTATGATCGTTAATATGTTTGTCGATTAGTAATTTGTTTATGAACATCGGTACATTCATCGCGGTAAAGTTTCAACAAGTTTGCTAATGCATGACATGGATATTGTAATTCATTTAACAACATCAATATATTCGTCGGTATAGTTTCAACAAGTTTACCAATGTATGACATGGATATTTTAATTCATTTGTTTAATTATTTAACAAAAAAAGGTAAACCACCCTGGCTGAAAAACATAAATCCTATATAAACCTCACAATGCCCCCATAATTTTCCATTCTATTTATGTATAGAGACTTTTAAAATTAAGCATAGATAAAGATAGTGGAACATCAAAGTGATTTAGACGGTTCATGTGGAGGTGCCCTCACATAGAGGCAAGAAGTGTCTTCAAGAGAGAATACGATGTGGGTGTGCATGCACGTGATGTAAATACTCTATTATACGACTACGATAAACTACCATCAAACATATCAAACTGTATGGAGAGTTCTAAAAGTCTAAATTAGCATCAAACATGTCAAACCATATGGAGAGTTCAACAAGTCCATATTTGAACGTATTAGACATCACTTTGACAATGTACTTTTCTCTCTTTCTCTCTTTATGTGTCAAAATCTATTGCTTTCTTCCCTTTCTCTATTGCTTTCTTCTTTCTCTATAGGATACACATGATTTGAAGTACACTGTTAACCACTCCGTAGGTTAGCCTGGTTTCACCTGCCCGACCTACCATATGCTTTGCCATCTTACTATTTTTTTATCTGGCACACATTTGTTTATTCTAATCTAATGAGTTTTTTTGCTCTCAAGCTTCTTTATCTTGTGTGTGTGTGCATTGTTGCAACCCTAACTCTAATTCCAACAACTCGTATCAAAGCTAGCTTCCATGACACTTGATCTAGTAGTCTATCTCTCTCCTCGTGACCCTATTTTTCTGTCTCCGATTGAGATATCCTCTTAAGAGAAGAAGGTATATATTGTAGTGTGGTGTATACATTGTATACAGCTTTTGGGATCTGCGAAACGACGACGCGTTTCGAGCGCATCTTGGGCGCATTTTGGGCACTGCAAGGTTTATGCAGACATGCTGGAGAGGTGTGATTTTGGACTGTTTGGACTCGATTTTGGGTGTTTGGGCTGTACAGCGGCAAAGATTTGGTGTGCAGTAGCATCTATAGTGTCTTCAACAACATCGACCATCATACTTTTGCCAGAAAACACTCTATTGTCTACTCTATTATTTTTCATACACTTTGTGTTTGAAAGAAGAGTGGCCACTAATCTTTAGAAGAGGGAAGGTCAAAAAAACTAATGAATTATGAGTAAATTCATAGTTTTTTGGCTCTTGGGAGAAGTATGGTAACAGTGCAAAAACACTATTAAGCTTTAACAAAGGGGAAGGCTTTTATTTATAGGAAAAAGTGAGCTTCTAACCAAGCCAGCTGATTATAGAATTTTCCAGATCAGTTTGGTCAATTTTTAACCATTTTTGGGTCAGTTAAGTCCACTTTTTGGATCTAGTTGAAACGTGAGAGAGGAGAGAGAAAAATATCTCATTATTTGGGAGTTTAAAACTCTCCCACACATGTGAAATAGGCGCCTCCTTCATGAGGGAAATTCCCCCATATTGAGGTGTCAAAAATACATCATTTCATCTAAATATCTCTCTTTTTTAAGTATTAACCTTGTCCTTAGTCAACTCTTCATCTTATGTGAGTATTTACTCATTTTTGGGGGATTTTTCTTTTATTCTTCTATTTAACTCCTCCCTACATTTGGATATACTTGAGTCGAGACACATAGTCTCTCATCGACTCCATTTCCTTTTGTTTGATATTGTGCAGCTATACCACAGGGATCCATTTGTCACCACTTCTGGAAAAGCTGGGCACAAACACATTCTTGAGTCGTGTGAAGTTAACCTTATCCTCGGGTTTGAGGATTCGGAACCACTGATGCACTTTCCCTTCTAGGGTCAGTGAAAAATCATGAAACATTGTCACATCACTAAAAACAAGCCCGTAGGTTTCGCACATGTGGATTCAAAAATTTCTATATGTTGAACCCTAGAGAATTTTTGGACGAGCTTGGAAATTGTGTGCCTTCATCTGGGAGGGTCAAGATTCTCGGGCAGCGCCTAGTTCCCTGACCATTCCTCGGTCCATTTCTGTGGCTATATTCAACAGATCCGTCCTTGTGGCTGCATTAAGATCAATGGTTTGATCCACCCTTGGTCTTTAAGTAATTGCTCCCCCTACCTAGACCTCGTCCTCGTCCTGTGTTGGCTCTTCTAGGTATCTCCAGTTCATGGGATGGTTATGCCCCACTGCACCTTGGAATGGCTCATCATTAGTTGCCTCTGTACGCCTTTGCAAAATTAAGAGTTTCATCTCCTATAGGAATGTAAGATGATTGATTATCTGCTCTATGTCCTTTTTGGTATACAAACGATCCTCCACTTTGCCCGCCACTCTTGTTATCCTCTTCTTCTAGGGTCACAAAACCTTCCTCAGCGCTGGGCTCTTCATTTATGAATTCTGAGTTTGGAATTTCTCCCTCACTTCTTCCCATGACTATTTTCGGCTCCTTACCCCGTGATTAGAGTAAGTTTAAACTTCCCATCTCCTTTTGTTCAGATCTCGCCCTTCGTGTATCGAGCTCTTGTTTCCTTAAGCTCAACTCTCGTTCATTGCACCTTGATCCTTTATAGATCTAACTCTACTTTCTCTAAGGTTGGAAAGAACACTTGACCCATCTTGGCCGCCCTTTCCATGTCCTATCTCATTGGGGGGTTCCGGTGTTTGACAGCCTCGAATTCGACATTTGGATGGGCACTTCTTGCCTTGGACTAAGTCCAACGCTAGTTGATGGACTCATGCCCGCCGCAAATTGCGCTTCTTCGTCACTTCGTGATTGGTTTGGAGACCAAAATATCCTTGGGCGATATCAATGATACCACTAGATCTTGTTGGGGAGGGTGGTTTCTCCTCTTCCCCAAACCCAGAGTACCTCATCTCTTCTTCCATGGATTCTTCACTACTAGTTTCAATGATGGTCAGATTCCTTATTAAGACACTCAAGTGAGTGCTTAGCCTGAACCCACACTTTTTTGATAGGAAGGTCTTGGGTGATTTGATGCCCTATCGTCCGGTGTAAGGTCGTCTTCGATGAGCTTTCCAGACCTTAAGTGCATGTATGTGTGATTTGATAAACTATTTTGCTGTCCTAATTAAGTTTTGATGAGATTTTGTCAACCTATTTCTAAGGTCATGAGATTGTAGAGAATAGTTCACGGCGTAAAGTGTCAAAAAAAACAGTTCACATCATGAACAATTTTTTGCACTTTCACATGTTTAAAATTTTTGCTTTTGGAATCAGAATTCCCTGTTACCTTATTATAGGTGTCAATTTTTTCAAGACTTCCTCAGCCTTAACCTGACTATACCAAGTTCGTGAGTTTGATTTGATTAAGGCGTGAAATTGTAGAAAAAGTTTACATCGTGAAGAGATAAGGTTTCACATCGTGAAAAATAATTGGTTCATGTCGTGAACAAAAAATGGATCATGTCGTAAAGGTTTCTAAAATGGTTCACGTTAGAATTCCCCGTTACCTTGTTATGGGTGTCAATTTTTTCAAGACTTCCTTAGCCTTAACCTGACTATACCAAGTTCGTAAGTTTGATTTGATTAAGGCGTGAGATTGTAGAAAAAGTTCACATCGTGAAGAGATAAGGTTTCACATCATGAAAAATAATTGGTTCACGTCGTGAACAAAAAATGGCTCACGTCGTGAAGGTTTCTAAAATGGTTCACGTCATGAACTAAAAATGGTTCACACTGTGAAGAGTTCTAAAATAGTTCACATCGTGAATGATTTTTTGCACGTTCACGATTCTTAATTTTGTTAGACCTCGTGGTGTCAAAGGTGTCAAGATAAGCCTACCTATTTTTGGCAAGGTAATCTCATGAATTGCAGCATTAATCGCGGCATTGATGTCGCGGCGTTGATGTAGAGAGTGGTTAACAGCGTGAAGTAGAAAACGGTTCACGACGTGAATGATTTTCTGCAGTTTCATGTGGGAACTTCTCGCGTTCGACTAATATGATTTCGGGTGCAAAATACTTATCCAACTATTTCTAAAATTATTGTGCCACGCCTAAGGAGTATAATACAAGTTTAAGACACAGTCAATGGCTCCTTATTTTTTCAATTTTTATGAATTTTTTAAAAGAAGGAAAAACAGAACACCAACTTGCTCATTCACGTTGGTAATTCCAATGATGCAAATATCAAAATTAACTAGAAAAAATAGTGAATCTCTCTTCCAAGACCACTCCACCACACACATACACAACAAACACAACCAATTTCTCATGATCTTTTTTTCACATAAATCTTATCCATTCATTTCCTACACAATGCACTACCAGAATGCAAAGGCAATCATGAATCTTATGCAATGGGAGCTGAAACTCCAAGAGGAAGGAAGAAACAAAGGTGTTTCCCCGGTAGGCGATGCCAAAAATGTTATGGGCTACCACACCTCCAAGAGGGAACTCAATGCATTCACCTAAAGAAAGAGCAATAGAACACAACTGTTGTAGGGCACTTACCAATGCTTCGAACTTGAGTCCCTTGAGGCCTCCAAGCTCACTTGTTAAGCTCCAAACCTCCAAGTTCCACCTCCACGCTATCATCGTAGAGTCACTCACACCATTGCATAAGGCAATCTCTCTCTTTCTCACTCTCCCACACAAGCATGAAACATACAATCATAGAGAGGCACAAATGCTAGAATGCTCTCTCTCAATCTCTCTCAAGGCAATCTCTCTCTCTCTCACTCTCCCACACAAGCATGAAACATACAATCATAGAGAGGCACAAATGCTAGAATGCTAGAATGCTCTCTCTCAATCTCTCTCAAGACACAAGGAAGAGATCTCAATAGCACAAAGGGGGATTGTCTCTTTTCATTGAGAAAATGCCTTATATACATTTGGCCCTTATTCACACTTGGGCGCCCAAAACTTACTTAACTAAGGACTTGGGTGGCCAATATCTCATAATATATAACTTTTATAGTGCCTTTTCATGACACTTATTAATGTCCTCAATTGGAGGAGCATCCTTGTTAATCCAAAATGGGATTAACATGGGGTTAAATCAGGTTGGCGGGTGTTATCCCATTCCTAGGGTCAACAAGAGCTACTGCCATTATCTTACATCAAGGAGTCAAGGTAGATACACCAAAAGCTCATACATTCAATATATGAAGCAATGGTGTCCAAATCTATAACTTGGACTGGCGCCTGTAATGGTCCGATGGAATACTTATGGCGATTTTCGCTTCAAGAGCATGTGGTAGTAAGTAAGGATGAGGTCCCAAGTGAGGTACTTCATAAATATATTATAATATTAGTCATTGTAATAGCATTAGGCCTCTTATGAGCCTAAAGTGACCGGTCGGCCACCACTGCTTAAGTGAGTGTAAACACTTATGGCCATGTATATAAGCGAATATCTCTCATAATACAAAGAATTGTCCCATTGTGCAATAGAGTATTGCTCTTGCTAATCTCTAATCCATGCTAATTATCTTTTTAATCTCTCTCTAATCCATGCTACTGAGTTTGTGTGAGTGAAGTGAGGTGAGAGGAGGGATGAGTACACGTAGTGCAACGCAGCGGTGTGATAATACTCGCAGGATGCACACGGGATGCACAGTGAAAGTGCTTCTCAAGGAGTTGTGGAGCTTGGAGACCTCAAGGGTTACAAGCTCAACCAACGGAAAGATCCTCACGATAGTTGCGGTTCACTAAGTAATCTTCTTGTTAGATGTGTTTCGAAGGGTGAGCCATAACATTTTTGGTGCAGCTGTCGGGGAGCCATCCCTTAGCTTTTTCCACTATTTTCTCTTTAATCTACACATACCCATTGCCCATTGTCTTTATTAGTGGGTTCCCAAAAAAGATGTAGTTTTGATGAAGAATTGTGTGTGATTTGGGGAAGAATAGCTCTCTTTTTTGTTTTGAAAAGAATGCCTTTTTGCTTAATTTTTAGCTTAGATCTTTTTTTTTATTGTTGTTAATTTGGTTTTTAATGTTCCTAGGGCTTGCACATAGAGTGTATTAGGCATTGTTTTCTTCCATTGCATCAAAAATGCAATAGAATGCAATTTTTAGTGATTTCTAGCTCTCTTTAGAGTTAAAGACAAAGCTAAAATCATTAACTTTTGTTTGATTTATGTGTTTTCTATTTGATTTATATGCATTAGAGTGTTAGCAAGTATTAGGAATAGCTTAATAATTTTAAAAAAATTAAAACATTAAAAATCCTTGAAATCAATTAATCTTCCTTAATTAACTAGTTTTTATCATCAAGGGGTGATTGATCCAGTTCAAGAGGCAAAAGAACTAGAAAATGTGTTTTTTGGGGAGGTCAAAATTAGTGCTTTTGAGTGTTTTTAAAGTATCTAGATGTATCAAAACACCTAATTACATCAATTGGAGGAATTTACCTCTCTTTTGCTTAATTTGACATAAAGAGAAGAGATTACCATTAAGAGTTTAATTAAGCTCTAATTATGGACTAATTTACATATTAGTTGATACACATAGCTTAGCAATTTATGCCCTATCCAATGATGTGCTCAATGGTGTGAATTAATTAGTGATGATCGGTTAATTAGAGCTCTTACTTAGTCCAAAAGGAAAAAAGATTAGTGGAACAAAGATTAATTCTTAAGTTCTTTTTTCTATAACTCATTAGTGGCTAATGAGCATTAAATGAAAAGATGCCAATGAGTTGTCAATTTGTCCATTTTAGGAGTCATTTATGAAGGCTATAAGGATGTGTCATAAAAGTGTTGACTTTTTTATCCCCACTAGTACTTACCTTTTTGGAAAATGCCCATATCTCCCCAATTTAAAACTCAAAAAATATTCCCTCCACACAAGGAAACTCGAATTTCCCACTAGACTCCAAAAAAAATTTAAAAATAAAAAAATAAAAAATTTTCGTGAAACACATTTCACATCGTGAAACGCACTTGGTAGTTCATGGCATAAAACAAGGCCCCGTGCAAAAAAAAAACCATGAAACACCCATTTCACGGTGTGAAATACTTGTTTCACAGCATGAAACATGTCCCTGTGCAGAAAACAAATCCATGAAACGCTAGTTTCCCGATGTGAAACAAGCCCTCGAGTGAAAAAAATCCATGAAACACCTATTTCACAGCGTGAAACTGGCCCCCTATGCAAAAAAATTAATTAATTAATTAAATCCATGAGATCCATTTCATGACGTAAAAGGTACATGCACTTTCACGTGTGTGAAATAGGTTCATGGTAGGCAAAAAAGAAATCCATGAAACACCCATTTCATGACGTGAAATAGGCCCCTGCATTTAAAAAAATTAATTAAATCCGTGAGATCCATTTCACAGTGTGAAAGGTACCTGCACTCACGGGCGTGAAACAGGTGCCTGGAAAACATCCCTGTTTGGAGGCTCATATCTCCTAAACAGTGAGTCCAATGAATGCTCTCTATTTGGAGGCTCATATCTGTTTGGAGGCTCATATCTCCAGTGAGTCCAATGAATGCTCTCTATTTGGAGGCTCATATCTGTTTGGAGGCTCATATCTCCAATGAATGCTCTCTAGTGCTCATTGGAAAGCCTGCATGAGCTCTTTGAAATTGGTCTCAAGCGTTCGAGGGTAAAATCCTTTGCTTTGGCCTCCGACTAGCAGCCTCAAAATTTGACCCGAAAATCGAGGTAAAAAACAAGCCTTCAAGCACTAAAAATTGCTCAAAATAGCCCGAAAAAGATTGCATACCATATTCACGCTATTTTTTGAGTATCTAAACGACAAAATCACCAAAAAAAAAATCATAGAGACAAAGTTGTAGTAGTACTCCAAAAATACTACAACTCTCTCATATAGAGTTTTTCCAAATTTCTTTTAGAACACATTCAAAAATGGACTACGAAACAACAGGAAAAATCTTTCTGGAAAAAAAATCATCTTGAGACAATGATGGAAAATAGATTTTGAGACCTCTTCTTCCATCTGGGATGCTACTGGCATGCATTTTTTCGAAAAAGTTCATCCTAAGAGGGCGTTCACGTGCTTTTGAGACCTTGGCTTCCATCTAGGACACCAGTGACACGTACTTTTTTTGAAAAAATATCTCTAAGAGGTCATTCACATGCGCTTAGCGCCTAAGCAAATCAAGGCAAACACACACTCATTTGACCCAGAGAAGGGTGCACCAGGCCTCCTGAGGCTGTAAACGGGCTAGAAGAAAACCTAAAAAATAAAAAAAACACACATATATTTTCTCATAAAGAAGTAATTGGCAGCGTTAAGATATGGCAACGATAGAGGTGGGCTCACACCCAAACTAACTAATGGCTAAAATCTTCGAGCCATTCAGATCCATGCCCCAAATACATCTCCTAATACCATTTTTCATGCCGATGACAAGCATGTCATCGAATGTTGCACCCCCTATCACATCAATCCCTCTAGGATTTGGTCCCTTTCCTAGCATTACCACACGTCCTAATCCTTTGCAACCCCTAGATGCCCGCACCGTAGACATATTGACTAATCTAGGAAGGGGGGTTGACCAAGGACTTTGCCCAAGGACTAAATGAGGTCCTAACCACATTAGTACTCATGCACGGTCTCAGTGACTCATCCAAGAATGTAGCCGTACATATTTCCAAAATCATGGAAAGACTGATCCTATTCAATTCATACAAATGTTTCAATAGAGATGGGAAGCCTTTGGAAATCCAAACTACCCCACCAAGGTACATGCGTTAAACCTTTGCTTAGTTAGAAAGGCTAGTCGATGGTACATCACATTGATGCGTGCAATTAAGATGAATTTCAGGACCTTAAAGATAACCTTTATCCATGGCTTTTCAAGACAACATGATCGGTGTGGAGTGTAGCAAGAGAACTTTATTCGATTGAGCGAAAACAAAATAAAACCATTAGACATTTCATCCTTCAGAGATAAAAATCTTGGACTCACGACGTGAGCCATGGGAGAAACTAAATGATGCTCAATTGAAGAGATATTTCATAATGGGCTTAAAGAATAACAGCTTACACTACTTGATCAATGTATCCAATCTGGAAACATTCAATCAATGTTGAAAAGAAGCAATACGGTTCGATGACAACTTGATGGAGGATAACCATGATATGAGATGTTCCTCATATAAACCAAGTGAAGAAATGTCTAAGGAAAAATTGATCTCAAAATTGTTATTCTCTGAATTCTACATGGCCTTGCTTACAAGCTTTGAACCAGAATCTCCAAGAGAGGATGAGTCCCCTCCTTAATGCCTCCCAAAGTGATGGGTGAAATGCCTTGTGTTCATTGCCATTGTGCGTACAATAGGCCTATTTTTCTATATTGCATACATTGCAAATCCTTTGGTCTCACGACACACCCCAATGTCCTAATTCACTTACAATTATCTCAAAACCTCAATCTCCCATACCCCAAATAAACACAGTTCAAAGGGTGGCAACTATTCAGGAACCAATTAAGCAAACACTTCACTGTTTCTATTGTCGTGAACTGCACAAAGTGGTAAACTACACAGTTTGGAATACTTCCATGCCCACCATCACTGACACTTTGCAACCCATATGTGAATGATATGGCACCAATCACATATTCCACGATTGCCCAAGGTGAGTTGCTTTAGTGCAACCTGCCTCGCACAATACAACTCGTAACATCTTGAGTGTGCAAAACGGGCAATTGTCCATGGTACCCTTGAATGTGCTTACATGCTTACAAGCTAAGGCACAAGAAACAATAAAAAAGAATGCAAAAGAACACACTTGAAAATGGTTAGAGGAGCATGTTTTAAAAGAGAAACCACAAAAGACCCTGCAAACCCTTCTAAACCCAAGAAAAACAAGGAGCAACAAACTGTCGAAACCAAGGTTGAAATAAAGGACAGGGAAAAGGAGCCTATGGAGGACCTAACCCCAAAAGAGCTAAAAGCTACACATGATGCGAATGCATCCACCTCAAAGGCTACCCCTTAAACTACAAAACCCACATGGGTGACACATGATACAAAAGCCCGAAAGAAAGTTTGTTCTCGTCGCATGGGCAAACATAATGAAAACCTAACGATCCAAGGAAAGTCAGAAGATGAAACAAGTTCTAGTATGTCACGTAGTGAAGACAAAACAAGTTCTGACTCGTCACTCAATGCACCTCACAGTCCAATCAAGAAACTAGGACCCACCCAACCATCCTAAATTGAAAATCATGATCACATGACATGTGGAACATAAAAAGCAAGCTCAGGAGAGCATGCTTAGTATTATTAAGTATTATACAGGATCCCGGTTGTGATTGAACCTCATAATTTCAAACCTAAAAAAGCAAACAAAATACAAAAATCAAAGGAGTATCGCTTTCCCTTTCAAGAGGAAGATGTACTCTCTACCAAAATACCAAAATAACTCATGAAGCCAAGAAGGGTCCTCAGAGGAAGATTGCACGAATGATTCGGTTAAAAAAGCACGTGAGGAATTCAATGAATCCCTTACGAAATTATAGTAATCTCTCAAATCCTCATTTGGAGGAGTACTCTTCTCTCGTGTGGTGAAGCTAGCATAGTGTCAACACTTGCACCTTTAATGGCTAACCATGAGTTATACCAAGATATCAAGAGCTACATAAAATAGGACTATAAGGAATCGCAAGATTCCAAACAGACCTCAGGAACCATAGGAGTACTCTTCTCTCGTGTGGTGAAGCCAGCATAGCACCAACACTTGCACCTTTAATGGCTAACCATGAGTTATACCAAGATATCAAGAGCTACATAAAATAGGACTATAAGGACTCGCAAGTTTCCAAACAAACCTCAGGAAAAGTGGTCAAAGGACTGAGTGTGCCATTGTACACACTGGGCACTCTTGAGTGAAGAAGCTGCGAGCCAAGAAGAGGATGAAAGTGAATGGAAAAATGAAACCGAAATGAAAATTGAAACTGAATCGGATACGGCAACGTCCATGGTTCCACTGAAGATTCTATCATGATATGGTTAGATTTTCCTATGGGCAATGATGTTAAATGCAAATGCGCATTGATCAGCCCTCAAGATAGTCATAACATCATGACAACAGACACTTGCGTGTAATTAGGACAATGTAAAATCATCCCTAAAGAGAATGGTCTTGCAAGAGGTGCCAATGGACAAAACATTGAAGTTCCAAGTTGCTTTAACTATGCTTCTCAAACAATCGGTGGAAATGTGGAATTTAGATTCCATGTTACCCTAGATCCCCTTGATTATGATGTCATCCTTGGTGGAACTTGGGTATGTGACTTGTTGTATTCAATTGATGAATCCATGCAAACAATCACCTTGAAAACTCCTGCATGCATTGTGAAATTGCTATTACGGGAGAAAGAGATCTTGGAGGAGCTAGAACTTTTAACATATCTTAACTAGAATATCCCAAGAATTATGGTTGGATCGGAACTTTCCAATAAAATCACCACAAATCCAAGCATAGCTTTATCCACAAAGAGAGCTATGAGATTTGTTACGTCAACCAACAAAACTTGAACATGCCATGTTTAGACTTGAACATGCCATGTTTAGGGTACTTTGAACAAACAATATATATAGAATATAACCCCCTTACGTGTAAGTTATTTGTGGTTGAGTATGTGTTGTTTGTGGTTGAGTATGTGTTGGAAGCAAATTTGATCTTCGGGCATAAATGGACTTTTATTGCAAGCATCACTATGCTTTGCTACTAGCGATAGGGTCATCATGATGGTCAATGATACAAAGTTGACAATACCATACTACATGGAAGAGGATCCAACCCTAATGGATTTTTTATGATGCTGAATGCAAAAAGCTACAAGCCTTTTCCTTGCAATCCCCTCTACACAAAGACCTACCATTTGTTTCAATGACCAACTCGAACAAAGTATCTAACCCTTCAACTCCATCCTCACCAATGAAGTTCAATGCCAAAGCCTTGCAATCAGCAGCTATGCCTGAAGAAGTCCCCCAAGCGCAACTACCTATCTCTAAAAAGGAACTCAAAGGAAAAGCCTCGACCTTAACAACTTCTCATCGACCAACCTCACCAGGGAGAAAGCTACAAGCTCCAAAGCCTCAACATCAGCAGAGCAGCCAACCAAAAAATATACCCCAATAAATAAAAAATGCTCACAAAAATATAAACATGCACAATGTTTTAAACCTTATCGTATAGGGATTCAATCCTCAGGCTTTTAAACACCACCATTAAAAAAATAAATCTTCATAGGATCATTGTTTTGGCTACATAGTGCACCATTGGAGTAGCATCCAGTTGTGCTTGTCCTTTAATTTTATGTGATGTCTTTCACACTAGTGTTGCACTAGTAAGCACAAAGCAAAGGTCATGCTTTACATTATAACAACTGATAGATTGCCTATGCAAGATCACCGCTTACTGAGCTATTTGTGTGGCTATGAAGAACACTATAAAGAACAAGCTATTTTATCATAGTTAAATGTGTCATTTTAACAAGAAGTAAGAAGGTGGTCTCTCGTTGTTTGTTACATGTCTTGCTTGCATGAAAACCAAGCTACTATGCAAGATGCTTCTTGATTTCTCTCTCTCAATTTAAATGTGCACTCTTAGTCTTTCTTCTTCCATTCTATTGTGCATGCTCTTCCCCTTTCTTTACTCATATTATACCATCACACATTACTATTTTAACATAAATAAATACCATGGGTAATTTTACCACCACACACCAACCAAAATCCACCTAGTTCTAGGTAAACCATGATTTTCTAAACCTTAGGAAAATTAACCCTTATAATTTTTACCTCTATATTTTAATTAAATATTAACACCAATCTAATTATTTTAATTAAATATTAATACCAATCCAATTATTTTTCTTTTCTTTTCTAATTAATTTTATCATCGTTTCCTTTGAACTAAATTAAATGTAAGTGTGCACATGGGGTTTTCTCATTATTTTAAGCATATGAACCTTGTTTTTTTAAAGACTTTTTCTAATTTATTAATGAGATTTTTACTAAGAATTTATATAATTAAATATTTTACACACTCAATTTAATTTATTTCTAAGAAGAGAGAGCATACATATCTCCCCCCTTAGCATAGGATAGCCCAAGGGAGCATACACTCAATTTAATTTATTCCTAGTAAGAGAGAGCATACATCTATCTCCCCTTAGCATAGAATAGCCCAAGGGAGAGAGTGCCTTGTAAGTATCAGAATACTCGCTTGTGTTGGCAGCAACTTTTGTCAATGTTTACTTCCAAGCCTATGCATAAACCTACTCAACTAGGAGGCCCCAAGCTAAATGCATGGCCTCGTATTAGATAGATGAGGCACCAAACAACCTACTCATAAATTGATGCATCAAATGGTTCACCTAAATGGTGGAGACTGAACCTTGCACCTGTCTCTATTGGTGTAGTATGTGAGATGATGTGTTGTGTATTGTATACATTGAAAACTTCTATATATACGATAAGGGTAGCTTCACGCATTTAGGACAAAAAAGAAAAAGAGTTTTGATTGACCAATCCATTTTCTTAAATGAGAGAGGGTTTTGGATGTGGTTGGTTGACAAAGCATAGAGTTTGATGTAGCATCCAACTTATACACTTTTGGTAGCGAGCAATCATCTAGGGGTTCTTCTTCTCAACACTCAAAAGAAACTTAACTTCTCACCAATATATTTTTTAGCTTGGTTTGGAAATACTACTGTTATAGTTCCTCCAACTTTGAGAGGCTACACTATGTATGTGAGGAGCATGACCTAGCATGTTGACAAATGATCCATCTAGATTGTGTGAGAAGCAACCCTAAGATATAGATACATATGATGAAGGTGAATACTTAGTCAAGATGATATGGAGGCTAGAGGTTGTTTTGGTAGGGTAGGTGGGTAGGTTTTTTTGGTGAATTTCTAGCACCTTATCTAGCCTACCCTTGTGATGATAAGACATTTTTAATGCGCTTATTTAGAAACACAGTCTTCTAATTCATCAAATAATATTGAAGAAGAATCTTATAATAAGAAAGTAAAATATGAATATTATGAATCATCATGCCTTGAGTCCTCTTGAAAAGTTTATCTATTTGGAATCTTCATCCTTTTATGCATATTCAATCTTTTAATTACCACCAAACATTGATATGATTACATGAAGATTTTAATACAAGGTGGCCATATTTCTGGGGCCTTTTATGTTTTAACCTCTTGAAAAGCTAGATTGTACTTTGACAACAATCTTAATATGTATGGGATACATGACAAAAGTGGTTGTTGGGTGATTTGACTCATTCCATTATAAAGTCAAAAAGTGGATACATCATAATATGGCATTTTTTGAACTTTGGGTTTTGATTTAGTTGAAATGAAAACACTTCAATAGTCTTACAATAATTTTAATCATAGCTTTTTAAGTTGAGCATATATTAAATAGAGTGGTTTATATAAGAGGAATGCAAAAAAAATATTGTTTCGCATTAGTTAATACCCATGCATCACTACATGCCTTGTCTTGTGGTCCATTTGTGGAGTAGACAAAGGCATGGACTGACAAAGGCATGGACCAAGGAGGGATATGTTCCTATAAATCTACAATTACCATTGGGATGTAGCTCTCCTCCACTTTCTATTTACCAACCATAAAGTCATCCTCCATCCCTCAACCCTCCATCTTCCACCCTTGAATTTCCTCCACTCCAAAATAATGTTAGAGCATAAGCTTCTTAACCTCCATCTTCCACCCTTGAACTACCTCCACTCCATAATAATGTTAGATCATAAGCTTCTTATCCTCGTCAAGCCCCAATGCTTTGTGCACATATGTGCATTCATGTGCATATATGCATGCATGTGAACACACATGCATGCATGTGAACACACATGCATGCATGCACCCATCCCATGCTCATACACATGCACGCGTGCGCACACACACACACACATGCATGCACACTCACACTCATAAACATTGTTAATTACTTGGGGTGAGGGGGCTTTCTCCAATTACAAGTCTCATCTTGTGAGCTTTGTGTGGCAAACTAGAGAGTTTTCCTCTTGTTTTGCAAACTAGACTAGAGAGGAAAGGGTGTATCATACATGGCATACGTGTGATGTCATGAAAGGAGGACCACGATATGCATCTGTAGATTCATGGAGAAAAAAAAGGGGGGAGACATAGTATGGAGAGAAAAGAGAGAATGGCTCTTTTATGTTCTTATATAGCTTAACTTTGATACACTACATCGTATTATTTGGCTCGAATAAACATTTTATACAAATAATTAAGTATTATTTATAGATTTCCCAAATAACATCTGGTTTTACAAATTTATTTGCTATTTTAAAACATAAATAACTAAAAATAAATAAAAAGTAAGTATTTTAAATTTTTAGAAAGCTTTAAAAAAATAGGGTCTCTAAAATTTAGGTATGTTTTCAACAAAGGTGCTTATTTGGGGTGATTATAACTAACCAAAATATTCAATTTTGAAAGGAGAAACACTTTAAGTCAGAAGTATGTTTTCAACAAAGGTGCATATTTGGGGTGATTATAACTAACCAAAATATTCAATTTTGAAAGGAGAAACACTTTAAGTCAGAAGTATGCAATTGAATCAAAGTAAAGACGAAACATCTCATTGGTGCAATATGTATGTATTGCTACAAAAAGTATCGAAGAAACTACATGGGTTTGGAATGTGGATAACCTCAAATTAGTCCATGGTCACACTAAAGTATGCCATTCTATGGGGGATTTTCCTCTTGAGAGCCTTGTGTGGAAAACTAAAGAGTCTTCCTCTTTATTGAACAAGAGAGGGCACATCATACATGTGACATGTCTACTTCATGTGAAAGGAGGGCACATCATACATAGACACATGTGACATGTCTACTCCATGTGAAAAGAGGGAACATCATACATGGCATACATGTGACGTGTCTACTCCATGTGAAAGGAGGGGTAGAGAATGTCTTTGTATGGTGAGAAATAGCATAGGAACTCATGCTACTTCATCCCCTTTCCATTTTGTTCTTTTTAAGACGGATCATTTATCAAAGCTACACTATAACTACTTTTGGGATTGTCATCAGTGCAAGGATACCAAAATAGTGTATCAAGGTTTAATACATGGTGCTACTTAGATGGTTAGTTTGTGATGCACTTAAACCAAAATTTTAAAATAAGGGAATGTATAGTGAGGATAGATGGTTAGCTTGTGATGCACTTGAACCAAAATAGTTTATCAAGGTTCTATACATTACATAGTTAGTTTGTGATGCACTTGAACCGAAAATTTAAAAGAAGGGAATGCATAGTGAGGGTAACCCCCTAGTAGTGACTTATCTACAAAGCAAAGTTTAATAAATTCAACTTAAATATCAAACTCCTTTGAAATGGCATCATGATAGCTTGTACTCCTATTATGATCAATTAATTATGCTATGGGTCTAAATCATGACATATGATGATTCAATTTCACCAATCAATATGGTGCATCATTTTACTATTTGAAACAGACTATCGAGATGTAGATGCAATATACGTCTATAATTGTCCTTAAAAAGAGGATTCTAGTGAGGTGTGACAGTGCATTGATGCCATTTTGAATTTGAAGAAGTAATGTAAACTAGCCAATCATTAAGCATGAACATTTGTTACTTAAGAATTCTCATTGAATGAGTCATCATACACTATGGACAAGCAAGCTTGGAAACTCCACACACCTCAAAATGTTATTGGGTTAAGAGGGGTACATGCTCTCAGCTCGCAAATTTCAAGGTTCTATACAGTTCTTTTTCAAAGGGCTATTTATCCTTCACATGGAGGATGAAGGCAAGGTTGAACTTGGGAGTCCCTCCTCAAACTTAAAAATTGAAGGCCTATAAGGTACTTGAGTCATCAAGTGAAACCCATTACTTAAGAATTTGTATTTTGGATGGCCTTTTTTTCAACCTAATTTTCAAAGGTGGGTTTCTCTTGAAGGAAAAAATGGGCTTTGAAACCCATCATATTTGGGTGGATATTTGGGTGAATATCAAAAGAAGGGCTAAAATTAATTGCATACCCTTCAAAGACACACAAATTTACATTGTAAGAAGGGAATCAAAGTTTTTTCTTCAAGATGAAATTCTAGGCCACCCTTTCAATTTGAGGCCTACATCCTCTTCTCGAATCTTGCTTCACACACACACACTCTCCCTAGGTGTTGCGCTTGCTTGTTTTTGGGAAAAGGAGGATTTTTCTTACACACACTCACAAGCATGCAAATGCACCTTGGTATTGAGAATGGCATAATGACTCATGAGCATGCTAATGCACCTTTGTTTTGAAAATGACATACTGACTCATGAGCGTGCTTATGCAATGATACACCTAAGTATATAATATTTTGGCAATAGGTTGAAGACATTGTGTTTGTGTTATTTAAACATGCACTAGTACACCCAAGGACGTACAATATATTACTTCACAATATTATAAGGACTAGGGTAAAGGCATACTTAAATAGCCTACTAACAACAAGTCTTGTCTATGTTTTACAAGTGATGATTGAATCCTCATTTGTCATGAGATTGAAAAATCCTCTCCATGGGCAAGTCATAAAATCTTTGAAAAAGCATGTGCATGATCAAGATTTTCAAAGTTTTACATTTGAAAGAGGGTCTAATCAAAATGAAAAAAAAAAAACTTCTTTCAGCCCTTAATGGTCTAAATTGAATTCATGGCTTCTACATATACAATAAGGGCATCTTCACACATTTTGGACGAATAAGTAAAAGAATTTTGTTGGACCAATCCATACGCTTAAATGAGAGTGAACACTCAGTGAAGTTTGGAGTAGGTCGGGCAACAAAGCATGGAATTCGATGTGGAAACCAACTCACAGACTCTTTTTCACACAAGTTGTTGTCAGGAGGTTCACGTTGTCAACTGTTAGAAGAAATACAACTCGCGACCAATAGATTTTCACCTTGGTTTGACAAGGCTAGTGTTTTAGCTCTTGTAACTTTGAAACAGGGGAAGAGCATGCACGACCTACGGAGTGACGAATGAGCAACCGCCGAGAAGCATTGAGAGATCCGGAATGATCGACGAGGTAGTGTGAAGCAACCCTAAGGAAAGGGTAAAGAAGAATGATGGAGGAGATTACTTAGTCAAAGGTGATAAGGTTTTTGTTGGTAGGGTAGGTAGGTTTATTTTAATTTTAATTTTCAATTTCTTGGCCCCTCCTGTCGGTGTGAAGACGTGGGTGGGTGAGTTTCTTTCTCCCGTCCTCGTGTTCCTTTTGCCTTCTTCCTCCAAAAACAAAGAAGAAAGTCTTCATTTTTAATTAATAATAATAAATACCCAACATCAATTAGCGTTGCAAAGAGGCCAAATTTTGTCTGTGTGTGTGAGAGAGAGCCAAAACGCATGTTGGGTTCTCTGTATTTGCCAGGTCTGTTGTGGGTTCTCTGCAGAACCAGGCACAACCATTCTCTGTGGGTCAAACAAATTGTTTTCAGAGTAACCGCAGCAGTTCTTCTACCCCATTGGATTTGCAAGCATCAGGCGCACATTGATTCTTCAGATTGCCAGAAACACAGGAAATCTTGTGGGTTGCTTGCAAGGATCGGTTTAACAAGTTTGTGGGCTCGGAAGATCAAGGATCTTAATCCCTAGATTAACTGCAACCAGGTGAAATTTCTGCATGATTAGAGGAGATTAGCATAATCCATGTGAAGACGGTTTGTGGGATCGAGGCTTTAATCTTCAGACTAGCAAAACCTTAATCAGGTGAAATTATTTTTGTTCTTTGGGTTTCCAAAGATTTTGTGGGCTGCAGCAAATTAGCAACACTAATTAGCAGAACCAGGTCTAAACAGTTTGAGAGTTCAGGAGATTTAGGGGAGAGAAAACATCACTCTGCTCTCAAATCTAGTGAATAGGCTATCTAATTTAGGATTAAGCAGATTAAGGGCTACTCAATTAAGGAGATTCAGGGAGTCTATTGTAAAGGTAAAGTAATTAAATCAAAGTTGGGATTGCTGCTTTAGGGATCCAAGCATGGTTGTGGATTGCCGGAGCTTAATAGAGTTTTGCAGAGCGTTTGAGCAGTACAGGAACATGGCAAATTCTTTGGTCATGGCAGATCCAGCCAAACACACTAGCAACAGTTCTCTTCATGCAAGATCTAGTCATAAAAGACAGGCCAACAGTGCCCTCAGCCACTCATCATCATCATTGTCCTCATCATCGCCTCCCTTATGTGATAAGTCATCAGCAGCGGCAATAGACATAGTCATCCTTGTGCTGGTCCTTGGTGCCTTCGGCTTTCTATTCACACCCTACTTTAAGTACATGTGCACAGAGGTGGCAGAGATTCTACCCCTCACCCTCATCTTCATCGGGGAGGTAGTGTATCAGGCCCCCATTGCCTACATCTCTGGAGCGCTCCTTATTTTTGTCTTGGTCATTGGAGGTTGGGAGCTTTACCAATACAAAGCCAGGAAGTGTGACAACCCCAAATGCCGGGGGCTTAGAAAGGCTGTGGAGTTTGACATCCAGCTTGAATCAGAAAAATGTGTGAAGTCATTGTCCTCATCATCACCATCTTCGTCGAGCTTTTCACATGAGGTTCCATGGAAGGGTAGTGTTGAGCTTGGAAATGATCACAAGGAGCTCGAGGCTGAGCTGAAGAGAATGGCCCCGCCTAACGGCAGAGCAGTCCTTGTCTTCAGATCTCCCTGTGGATGTCCTACTGCCCGTATGGAAGTCTGGGGCAACAAGAAGCCCCGCAAATCAAAGAAATAAAAGGCAGTGATTGTAGTCGAGGTATGAATGGATGGCAAATAAGGGCAGCTTCTGTGTTGAAATGATAGTAAAGGCATGCAATCAATGTTCATCTGTATAGAAAGACCTTGCAGTGCAGTGAAAAACCATGCAGCAGCTGAATTATTCATGTGAAGAATATTGTACACAAGACAACTGTGCAACCATCTTTAGTGTGAAGGTGAGATGTTCTTTGGCATTTCAAGGGTATTCTATATAGAAAAACCATGGTAAGGGGAAGGCGTGTTGGAGCTTTGGGACTTTTAAATGGTGAATTGGTGTGCATGAGCAATGATCAAGAAGTGTGAATTGGTACAGAAAATGTCTTCAAATTTGAAATGGGTTCTTTTGCTACATACTTAGGATTGTGTAGTTTGTTGCATCAAGTTTGTTTGCGTTCTGAACTGCACACCCAAGAAAAAGCTTACCTGTTCAAAGCGGATCTGAAGATTGGATCTTTTATTTCTTTAAAGTTCGGCATTATGATCCCAGTGTTATGATGCAGGTGGGAGGGAGCATAGTTCGTGCATCTGTGTCAAAGTTATAATACAGGAACTGAAAAGACAATGCAATGGTCATTCTGCCGTGTTAATGCCTTGGTCATTCACCTTAGTTGCAAAGGTTATACTTGAGTTTCAGGTATTCTTGAGTTGCTGCAGTAAAGATCCCAAGATCCATCTGTATTCCAACAGCCATGGGCCACCGATAGTGGTCCCTAGAAAGTTGTTCCTCCTTCAGGGTGTTGGAATGCAAGATTTTTGAAGAGGACCTTAAATCTATGGCAAAATTATGGATTTGATGCAGACATCAAACTTCAGATTGAACTCTGTAAAGCTGCGAGAGTAGCACTGCCTTGCCCATCTGCATGCTTAATCTAGTTCCGTGTATCACAATCAGAGGCTCTTATTTCTGTCCATTCATGCTTGGCTACTTGAAAGACAGTCTAGAACTGCCTGTACACACTTGAAATAGAAGTATGGAAGTTGTAGGTAAGTGTAATACTAATAAAGACATACTTTTTAACTTTTTCTGTTTATGTTTTGCAACATTGCAGGAGTTTTCAGATGTGAGTGTGTAGTTTTTCATGAATATGTGGTTTCAGTTTTTAAGATGGAGCCAATAGACTGTGATCATATGTTTTATGTTTTCTAGGCCTCCATAATTCTCCTTGAAACACAAGATTTATACTTGAAGAGCTTATTAATTATTAAATGATAGAAAGTTATCTGCCCTTTTTTTTAATGGAGAAAAGCCTCGAAAAGGGCTTTGAAGGCTTTAACACTGAGTCCTGGTTGCTAGAGTTGTTTTAGAGAATTCTCTGCATTTTCCTTTGACCGAGGGGCAATCACAGGACTACCTGATTAGTTTGTTGTTTGGGACAGGTGGCATCAGTAAGCAGACTGTTTTTGGAAATTTGTGGCGAGGGTTGTAGCAGTTTTATTATAAATTGACCATGCCCAAAATTATGGAACAAGGAGGATATTGTGATTAGTTCATGCTGAGATCCTCCCTCCTGTGTGTGGCTTATCCTCGTGAGGATTGGGAAATTGGTTAATGCTTATACTTTAGAGAACTGGGAAAATTGGTGGTGGTTGGCTGTAATGCCCTTCAAAAGGGTCCTGCAAACCGATTTATGACCCGGTCATGGGGAAGAAACCAACATTTGGTTAGGATAAGCTGTGTGTGGGTTTAGACACTCCTGTTTTGAGAAACAGAATGCATATAATTGTTGTGCCTGTGCGGCACATGATTTTTATCTTTGTTTGGGAATGTTTTAAGCTTGGTTGCAAAGGTTTATAACATGGTAGCATGCATAAGTTGAGGTGCATATGTCTAACTGTCATTGATCCAGGCTGATCTTGTTCTCCAATCAGAATTAAAACTGGGAGGGCCCCGTGTAACAAAGACCGAACCGGGAATCCCCTCAAGCCCCCTTTCCGGGTATTGGCTCCTGGCCACCCATTGGTCTCCCTGATTCCTGTCAAGAAAGTGGGGCCTGAGGGCCATTCCCTACTTGATGTGGTCAATGGTCTCTCTTAGCTATGCTTAGTATTGACATAGATTTGATCACATGGGAAGAGACTTAGATCTCTAATGATTGACACAAAGCATCAGTGGAATCAGGCTGTTCTTTGGAGTTGCACCACCAAGCTATTACTGATAGGAATTGAGACACTTGAAGAGAGTCAAGCATGAATATGGTGGCTGATACATAAACACCAAGTGTTTAAAAGAAGGACTCAGCAAACTATGCACATGATGATTAGGCATTTAGTGTGCACTATAGTTATTATGATCCTTCTATCCATGATGTATGGCACAGGATGATTGGGAATTTAGTTATGATCCTTCTATCCATGATGTATGCACATGATGATTGGGAATTCATTGTGACTGTAGTTATGATCCTTATGTCCATGATGTATACATGTAAGATCAACATGTGTAATGCTTTTATAGTGGTGCTAGCAAGCATATTACTTCTTAGCGTAATTTATTTTCCTCACTTGAGTTTGCTCCTCAAGGAGGCACATTATATATGCAAACAAATCCTCATATTAGTAAAAGAAGTTGGTAAGGTTGTTCTCACTACTGTAATGGTGGGATAATTGCTCTCTTATAACTCTTGTTTGTGCCAAGCATTAAAAAGAACTTGTTATCAGTCTCTGCCACCATTGCTAGTAGGGCATGCTGAGTGGTTAAATTTGTTAATAATAGGTGTACAGTTTAGGATCAGAGTGATGGAGACATCATTGTGGTATTCACTACTCTAAGCCATGGGCTTTACAGGTTGGACATGTATGAGAGTTTGGTACATAATTCTTGTTCTTAGTTAGTACCACACGTGCTATGAGTGACACGAAGCTATGGCATTCCTGCTTTGGTTACTTGAATTTTGGCAATTTGTTGCACCTTAAAAGACAAGACATGTTGTTAGAGTTGCCATAGCTTAAGGCCCTTGTCAAACATGTATGTGGGGTGCATTTTGGGCAATAAAAATTAATGGCGTCATTCTTGAAAGATAGATCAATTAGGGCTAACCAAAAGTTACAGCTTATATATAGTGATATATGTGGCTCCATTATGAGAACGCCATCAATCAGGGAGATATCTCTAATTTGTGACTTTTATTGATGACTACTCTAGGCACACTTAGGTAAAGTCCGTTGAAGGCAAAGTCAGAGGTTTTTACATACTTTAGATACTTTATCCGTATGGCTCAATACTTGTTTGCATGTAAAACCCTTCGTACAAATCAAGGGGGGAAGTATATGTCAAAGAAGTTTCATGTATATACAGCTAAAAGAGGCATTAAACATCAATGCACAGTGCCTTATACACCTTAGCATGTTACATGGTTAAAGGCTAAGATTTGCCTCATGTTTTTTAGTTGGAGGTAGTTATGTGTGCCACGTATGCACTAAACACATGTCCCACAAAGGCCTGAGGCAATTACCTCCGATGAAGATTATAATGGTAAAAGCCTTCTTTGGCTCATTTACATGTTTTTGGTTGTCTTGCTTATGCTCTTGTACATGAGCAACAATGCAATAAGTTGGATGATAAGGTAAAATGTACAGCTCAAAAATTAAAGGATATAGACTCTACTATCTGCCTACAAAGTAAATTTTGGTGAGTATAGATGTTATCTTGGTTGAGAAATCAGTTCGGCCCATGCTTTTATATACACACGTACATATTCTCATGCTTGTATATAGACACGTACATATTCTCATGCATCTTATTCTTTTATGGATCATGCTCTCATTGCCAGTATATGTAATGAAGAGGAACGTGTTTCCTTTGAGGAAGCACAAGAAAATGACTATTAGATGCAAGCTATGTAGGATAGTACAACTCAATCCTCAAAAATGACACTTGGCATTTAGCAGACTTACCTTATGGTAAAAAGGTCATTGGTTCAAAGTGAGTTTATAGGCTTAAGCGTAAAGCTGATGGGGTAGCATTGATTTCTACAAGGTAAGGCATGTTGCAAATGGTTATGCTCCAGAGAAGGGCATATATTATGATGAGACCTTTGCACCTACATCTACAATCAGGTGTATTATTGCATTAGCATGGCATCATGGTTGGAATGTACATCAATTGGACATCAATACTTCTTCTTGAATGGTGGCTTGTATGAGGAGATTTACATATCTCAGCTTGATGGTTTTATTGAGAATGGGTAAAAATCTAAAGTATGTAGGTTAAGAAAAGCTTTATAATATGGCCTTATGTAGGCTCCCAAAGCATGGTATGTGAAGATAAACGCATACATGGTTGCAGATGGTTTTTATAATAATTGAGGGTACCCTCTATGTAAAAAGGAGTAAAGATTGTAAGCCAAATGCTACACCACTAGAGATAGGTGCTAAGCTTAATATCTAGGATGTAGGTGAACCATTTGATGCATCACTTTATCAACATGCTATTGGATGCCTCATCTATCTGTTTAATGGGGTCTCCTAGTTGAGTAAGTTTATGCATAGTCTCGGAAGTAAGCATTGGCAAGGCTCCCCTGAGTACTTACAAGGCACTAAGTCCCTTGGCCTATTCTATGCTAAGGGGGGTAATGCTCAGTTGTATGCTTTCAGTGATTTTGATTGGGTTAGATGTTATGACAAGCGAGTGTCCACTAGTGTCTTTTGATTTCACTTTGGTGATTCATGTATATTATGGCTCAATAGTGGCCACATTGAGCTATGAAGCTAAGTATAAGGTAGAGTTTACAACGATTGTGGAGTGTGTATGGCTCAGATGCCTTTTGGCATATCTTCGTGTTGGGCATCAGTCCCCCACCTCCATCTTCACTAATAGGCAGAGTGCATTAGCTCCTGAAAGGAACCAATGTTTCATGCTCGCATAAAGCACAATGAAGTGTATTATCATTATGTCAGGGAGAGGCTCATTGTAGTAGAGATTAGCCTAGCTTGTTATACGATAATGTGGGAGATATGTTCATGAAGACTCTCTCACAAGAGAAGTTTGAAGCTTTTCACAAAGCTTTGGGCTTATTGCCATGTGGAGATTAATTAGCCACCAGGATCCCTGTACATGTTCACATCATTAAGGAGGAACTAGAATTGTTCGTGGAATGGCAGAGACCTTGCTTGGACTTTGCGGTTGGAGGATCTGTGATCGAAGTTGCGACTCGAGAACTGTAGAAGTCTCATCAAACTCGCGATGATTTATCATATTGTGGATACATGAATGATGTATAACTGTTTGATTATGTTTTACTTATTTACCATTTGTATTCATTGTGAAAGTGTTTATTGTGGATGCCTATGAAGGTACCACATAGGTGTGTGGTTATTACCGTGTAGATGTTGGCCAAGTGGTAAATCACGAAGACACTCACCCGAGACCTTGACCCATCTTAGTTGAATGTGGGTATGTCCCCGACACGATCGGTGTGATGGACAAGGGGGCAACTCTAGTTACATTGGGAAAGGCAGGTTTAGGGACTAGACGTACACGTACGTCAATTTCATGTGGCTTATGTGTGACTGGTTGGTTTGGAGCATTCTTGCCTTGGGAGTGGTATGACTGGGGATTAGACATACGTGTCAGCTTCATGTGGCTCATGTGATTGGTTGATTAGAGAGTTCTTGCCTTGGGAGTGTTATGGCTATCAGAAATAGCTCCGTGGATTTTGGCACGACTGTTGGATTCAAATGCAAGACATAGCAGAGAGCTCATAGAGAGTGTTCGGGCTCAATAGTGCATATCTTCTTGGTCTAAGGAACACATCATGGTGTGCAGAGATATTGATGGATTTTGCAGTGATCTGCAGTTATTTATAATGTTATATTCATAGCATTTTTATGGCGATGTATTAAACATATTTAAGTTAAGTCTCTCCATTAATTTTTATATTGAAAAGGAATGTTTGTCATGGAGTGCATGTGTGGACTCGGTTTTGTGTTTGTGTGTGTGTAAAGAAAAAGAGAATTTCAATTATGGTTCTATGAGCTCACACTAGCTCTATAGGCCCAGTTGAGGAGTTTACACTAGCTCCATAGGCCTAGTGGAGGGCGACAAGCTGATCCATGATGGGATTGGATGGGGTTAGGCTCCGGTAGTTGGGTGGACCCAAATTACGAGTGCCTTCTAAATCTAGAGACATAACTTGATCGTCAACTTATAAATTGAGAATTATCGTTTAGATCATGGTGGAATTAAGGTAGAACCATTCCCTTCATAATTGAGGAATAAGACGTTGTGTTGAGCTAGGGGAGCCGTCAATGCCTCTTATTTGTGAGAATTATGAAGTGGACATTTTTACTTGGAGGAATCGTACTCAACTTGTATCATAAGGTCTATTCCAGTTAGCTATTATTGGGAAAGTTCTTGGATTACCAAGCAATAGGATATTGATATATGAAGGCCCTGAATGAGTTTTCTCTACCCCTAGGCTAGTCTCTTAGGAAAGTTATTGGATTGCTAAGTGATAGGATATTGCTGAAGGCCCTGAATGAGTTCACTCTACCCTTAGACTAGTCTCTTGCGTTGTGGTTTCTCTTTTAGTAGGGGGGCATGACCATTTCATGAGCAAGCGAGACACTAAACCTAAGCAATTGCAAAAATTTTGATCAACATAACACTATTCATCTCGTAATATAAGTAGACTATTAAAAAGAGAAGCACAAGTTATCTGAGGACAACTATAGACACCACAATATCCAAAGTAGCTACATTAATCCATCATAATATTAAAAAACTAGCTACATCAAAATATCAAAAGATGTTTGCCATATAGGCATAACCAAAGTCATCAGGAGAAGCTCCTACCAAAAAGTTAAAGGCATGTAGCACTGACGAGGAAGTAGCTAGGTAGTTTCAGTAGTTGTGGGATAATGAAGCCCCAACAAGGCATGAAACCATTGGCTCAAGCCAAGAACATGAAAATATATGAAGTACAAGTGCTTGCATGCAAGATAAGGCTTCTTATTTTCTTTCACATGTACACTATATTTACCTACGTGTGTATCATCCCTGTACGATTCGATCTTAAAAACTTCATGCTTGTGCACCATCCTTTGCACTTCTTCTACCACCGTAGCTTTTATCTTCAAAGCGACCTTTATTTTTTTGCCTTTTTCCTCTGATATTGACCTGCGATACTTGACTCATGTCATTTTGCATGCCTAAGCCGCCTGCCTCTGTGTTCGTAGTGGACCCATATGGTGGTTCTTTATTACTTGCTATAGTAAAGGACCTTATACCCCAATTGCTACTAGGTGGGGTGGGCATGTCACCTTTTACATTCTTGCTCTCCACTTGGTATCCACCTTCCCATAATGAATAGGCCTCCTCATCTCTGTAAGGCTAGTTTCCATAGTAACTAGCCATATCTTGGGTGGTGGATTGGGCTTTGGCTCTATGTTGGTGTCCACAATATAACAATGAAGCACGTGATTAGGGAAAAACCACATCCATTGTCTCTCATGAGACCATTAGGTTGCTTTGTGATACCCTTCGAATGATGGTGTAGGCACACTCTTTGTGCAGATCCTGCATGTGACCTTGCTACCCTTCGGATTGCCCACATTCCTTCATTCACCTTACACTCAATCACACTAAACTCTATGACTTCCATTGTTCTTTGAGGAGTAGTGGTTGTATCATGCTCCTTAAAATTGATCTTTCGTGGCATCCAAGAATTTTTGTAGTCTCACACATGCGCATTATACTGTGGATGATACGTGGTCTCATCATCAATATCAATGACCACAATGGCTGGTGTGTAGTTTCTTTGTCTCACCAGTTTAGGGGGGTAGGCGCCTTATACGTGGGTGTTCCTTTAGTTTCCTGATTGACTATTTGGACCACCTGGGCTAGGCTTGTAGACATCCCTTCCATTAGTTTCTCCAAGCTTGATCCTCTCCCTATGTGCTTGCCTTAAGAGTAAGACATTGCCTTAGTGCTTTGCCAAATTACATTTGCCATATCGGTAGTACATACATAATAAAGAGAAATCTTGTGTCTATATCCTTCCCCTGCAAGCTAACTCCCATGCTTGCTTTATGCTAGGTTTGTTCTTGGGGTATTTGGACCATTATTACTTCTCTCTACTATTATCCATGACTAAACCCCAATGTGTTATGCGCACTTCCCACTAGCTCAACCAAGAGTATATTGCTGAAATATTCATATCCATGATATGACCATTGTGCTACCATTGACTTATTAATCGAGCTTTTACTGATGTATCTTTACTGGTAGGAGCCATACACCACTTCTCATACATTTATTTGTGCTCACCTTGAGATGTGGCATACATGTACTTTGTTGTGTGGGCAGCCATGCTCTGGTCCCAATGAAATAGAAAGGACCTCTCCCTATCTGTCCAGGACGTTATTTTTCCCACCATTAAACACATGTCGAGAACTGCATTCTAGTTAGCTTGTGCCTCGTTTGCCTATGAGATCAAAGAAATTCTCCATTTCACAACCATGGTTTTCCATCACCTCATTGATGCACTCCCAAAATAGACATTAGACCTCCATACCCTCCTCTTTTATTTCACATGTCGCAGTTTGTTAGAAGATCCTGCATGCTGCATGAAAACTTAAGTCAGTTATGCTCTTTAACATAGTTGAAATCCTTTGACTACATTTATTATGTCATTTGTAATATGCTACCTTGGGTCATACACATGACAAGCCATGGTCACCCAATCTGATGTTCATCAGGTGTGGTCAAATTGTATCCATGCATGTCATAGGTCCCCAGAGCTGTCCCTCGCATTTGATTCACCAAACCCAATCCAAAAGCGAGTCCAATGGTACACATCTTGAAAACTAATCACTTCTCACCTATGGACTCTTGTCCTCCTGGGAACCTACTTCCATGGACAAAGTCGTAAGTGCACTCTCGTTTCAGCTTCAGAAGTGCATCCAAGCCAAAGCTCTCCTTAGAAGGCCTGTGTCGAGCTACAGTTTACTGACCTCGAAAACCTAATAATCAAATTGTTCAGGTTTCACACTTCACTTATCTAGATTTTTATAACACAGTTATAAAAACATAATTGTACCAACCAATTTAATTGACCAGAGGTCCCATCTCCTCTGCAATGTTGATGAACTCTTGTTTCCAATGAAATGTGAGGAACCACCTTCTTGCATTAGTGATGCCATCACAATTTCTTTTACCACACACATTTGTACCTTTCTTGCCCCAACATTGTGTTATGGCTCACCCTAACCCTCCTTGAGACACATCCAAAAAGAGATTACCTGGTGAACCGCAATTGTCATGAGGATCTTTCCAATGGCCGCAAACTCTGCAACTCCTTGAGAAGCAATTACACCGTGTCTCCCGCGAGCGTTGTCACACCACCGCGTTGCTCTATGGGTCCTCATTCCTCCTCTCACCTCACTTCACTCACACACTCACTAGCATGCATTAGGGAGAGAGATTAGCAAGAGCAAGATTCAATTGCACAATGGGAGAGTGTGTTGTATTATGAGAGAAATTCACTTATATACATGGCCATAAGTATTTACACTCACTTAAATTATGGCCGGCCGAGCACTTTAGGCTCATAAGAGGCCTAATGCTATCACAATGACTACTCTCATAATATATCCATGAAGTACATCACTTAGGACTTTATCCTAACTTGTTACCACACGCTCTTGAAAGCACGAATCGCCATAAATACTCTGTCACACCATTACGGGCGCCCGTCCAAGTTGTAGCTTTGGACACTATTGCTTCATATCTTGAATGTATGTTCCTTTGGTGGATCTACCGTGACTCCTTGATGTAAGATAATGGCGGTAGCTCTTGTTAATCCTAGAATTGGATTAACACATTGCCATCTACTCCTAACACTTTGGACACCATTTGCTTTGTCATATCAGTTAGTGCCTTTAATGTGCCTACCCGTAAATTATGTTCATCGATACCATGTGCATTACACGTGACAATGCCTTGTGTATTACCCAAACGTGGGCAATACACATATTGATGACGTGATAGCACCACGTGTATTGCTTGTATATAGGTAATACATGTGGCAGCACCACGTGTATTACCCATGTGCAGGCAATACACATGGCAGTACCGTGTGTATCCATTGAACACCGTAGTGCAAGTTTCTGCCTCTCACATTGCAATCCCCAAGTGCTCTGTATGTAGAGTACGAACCATAGTGTTGTCAGCATGTAGAAACTCTGCAGATAGTACAAATGCTGACTCCACAAGCACCTCCATAAATACCTTCCATCGAGGAACCACATGCTCGGTCTTGGAGAAAGCAAGATTTATCAGAAAATCTTCCCACACCAAGCGGAGGCCTCCAAGGTTATCATAAGCATCCATGGTTCCCAACCTCGTTAACGATCAGATGAATCGTTGCAATAGTGCAAGATTCCTGGAACAACATAACATATAAGTTCTTTGCAAACTTTATAAACGACGAATGGAGAGAGTGACTAGCATGGGGGTAAGAGATCATACCTATGTTTTAACTTTTCCAAAAGTGCGAGATAGAGGTGATCAATGTTAGAGTTGAAACCTAAGTGGAGAGTGTCCACCACTTCTGAATCGAAGTCTTCATTTTGTAAGACCAATCACATGTTATTCCCAATGTTCAAATAATAAACTTATGTTAAAACACAAAGATGTTGACTTCACCTGAATCTCAATAGGTCTATGTCGATGTCCTTTGGACTCTCTGTCCCATGCTCTTCGCTCTCACCACTTGGGATCATCTACTCATCACCCCGTGTATGGGACTCTTGCGGACCAATGCTCTCATCATCCTTAGGGGAGCTCTTTACAGCATCCTTATCATTATCTTCCCCTTCCCACTTTGGCCATTGCCATGACCTCTTTTTGGGCATTGTTGTCATGGTTGTGGATGATGGAGATGCATACGGCTGACTTCTTGCCCTTTTCCTTGGGTTGCTGCTTGGTGGCCAGCTTCTTTCCCGCTTTATAGCTCTTTAATACACTACAACAGAATGAGAGTCTAGAACACCATATTGGGGAATATGGGAATTTCCCATAAGTTTGGGACACGTGGTCAAAACTTTGGATTTGCCATAACTTGAACACCATTACTCCAAATTGTGCGCTTTAAAGCTTAATAGATTCCTCTTTTCAAGCGCTTTCCAATGATAGGTCACATGATAGGGTTTTGAGAAACTTATAGACATGTTAATCGGGTCCCACCTTTTTAGTATTACAAAAATGGGACTTGGGAGATTCCCAAACTCACGAATATGGTGTTCTAGCAACAAAAATAGCATTGCTTTGACAACTACAAGGACATGGATATGTCGAGCCTATGTCGTTGTTAGAAATGTTGCTATTTTTGCTACAAACGAGATCGCTACTCAATACCAGTAAAATTTGTTGCTATGTAGCATAATTTTGCTACATAACTGAGTGGAACAAAACTACGCTACTATTTTCACTACTCAGGTGGAATTTCATTGCTTAGTAGCAATCCAATCACCTGTTTAAAAAAAGTTGGAGCAAACTGAGGAGTTAGCATAGGACTCCCCTGGATGCCCTAACAACTTTTAGGAAGACGCACTTTGAAAAGGCGTTCCTAAGGTGGAAAGGGAAAATGTGTCACCCTGGGTCCTAATCAGCCAACCACACTTGCCATGCAGGATACGACGCCTGTTGTACAGTATGTAGTAGCATAATCGATACTGTGTGTCTCATTTTATTGTCAGCCTATCATATTGAAAGAGTATTCAAGTGTTTCTATATTAGGTGGTGGAGAAATTGTCATCAGGTATGTATTCACGAGCACCCTTCAGACACATGGGTGCAGTCCAAGAGAGAGGAGACGGGATTATACCTCGAGGACTAGATTGACGAGCTACAGGGCAAGGAGACATGGACATCGTGTCCATGGTGGATAGACTACCTCAAGGGAGAGTTTTCTCTTAGCGAGACTGAGCAGTTTCAGAGTAAGTATCATTGTGTAAGGTACCATGTTTGTATGAACTATGAAGTTTGTATAGGGAGTTTATAGTTGCTATATGGGTTGGATGCCTAAAAGCTGTTAGGGCATCCAGGATACCCACCCCAAAGTTGCATGTGGCTCTCTTGTGTATGTTGGCTTACTATGGCAAATGAGTTCTCCTTCAACTTTGCATAGAGTTGTAGCGTGTACTTGGTCAATTGGAACAAGTACACAGGATAATGTATCCACATGAAGAATGCTCTGTCCGAAGAATGAAGTTGGGCGTCTCTCATTACAAACGCCAATATGTCAACACGAGCCTACATTTCCTGCATTGTAAAGAAACTTTATGTGTTTAGCTATATATCAAAAAAACTTTAATGCGTTGAGAGAAACTGTGTTTCCCTTCAGTTCATTTTGACTTGAAAGCCATTTCAGACTTTCATGGTCCGTCCGGACCTCAAAAGTAGCACCATATAAATAGTGTCTCCACTTTTTCAGTGCATGAACTATCGCTAGTAACTCTCGCTCATAAGCCGAGTAGTTACGCTGCGCACGATCTAACTTTTTACTCTCAAATGCAATTGGGCATCCCCTTTGCATAAGTACGGCCCCAATGGCCTCATTACTAGCGTCTGTTTCCAAAACAAACGGTTCATTTGGATCGACAATAGTCAAAACAGGTGCAGCTGCTGCTACGGTCACCTTGAGCTTATCAAAGCTCTTCTGTTGGGCTTCCCCCCAACTAATGTTTTTAGTTTTTGACCGTAATAACTGGTCAGTCAATGGGATTGTGATCTTCGTGTAGTCCTTCACATACTGTCAAGAAAAATCTGCAGTTCCTCGAGATTCTTTGGCGCTGGCCATTTAAGAATAGCCTCTACTTTTTTTGGCTCTATCCGCGTACCATCGGGCGGATATAATATGGCCAAGGTAGTGAATTTCTGTTTCAAAAAATTCACATTTGCTCTTCTTCGCAAATAGTTTGTGCTCTCGCAACAAGTCGAACACGAGACGTAAATGCTCTATGTGTTCTTTCTGTGTCTTACTGTACACAAGAATATCATCTAGGAAAACTACTACAAATTTTCCCAGATATGGACGTAAAATACTGTCCATCAGTGTCATAAATGTTGCTGGAGCATTGGTTAGCCCAAATGGCATAACCAAAAACTCAAAATGCCCGAAACGGGTCCTAAATGCTGTCTTCGCAACATCTTCTGCTTTTATTCTAACCTGATGATATCCTGATCTCAGGTCTATTTTTGTAAAGTATCTCGATCCATAGAGTTGATCAAACAACTCATCCATGCGTGGCATTGGATACTTGTTTTTAATCGTTATCTGATTAAGAGCCCTATAGTCTATGCACATCCGCATAGATCCGTCTTTCTTCTTTACGAGAAGAATAGGCGATGCCCACGGACTTGAACTAGGCCGAATGAAGCCTTTGTTCAAATATTCCGTCAATTGTTTTTCCACCTCCTGTGCCTCGGAGTGGCTTAATCTATAAGCAGGTTTGCTTATAGGTTTTGATCCTGGCATAACTTCGATGCCATGGTCTACTTCTCTAGATGGTGGTAAACCATCTGGTAAATCATTAGGAAAAACATCATGAAATTCCTCTAATAAATTCATTAAAGTATCTACGTACTTTTTCTTTAATGTCTCATTCACCTTGGATTTTTTCTTGTTTGAATCGCATGCATGCCAAACAGGGTTTTCAAACAGTGGGTCTTGTCCAAGGCTATCTTGTTTTCCTTGTTTGTCTACGCAAACATTATTTATCGTTTCATCTACGGAAACAGAATTCAAAAGAGGGTAACAAGCATATACCTCTGCTATCTGGTCTCTGCGGACCGTTGTACACAGCTCCATGGAGGAAATAAGTGGTGTGGCGGGGACAGTACGGTCGCCCTGCAGGGTAATGACTACCTCCGTGCTCAAAACATAGCGTATTATGTAAGTAATTCCGAGCTAGACTACGGCCCAAGCCATACAGCCACTCCCTGCCTAGATTAGGTGTGCTCTAGCTAAGTGCATGACCTGAAAGTCAAGCGGAGCCTCGTAGTCCTGCATAGATAATGGGACCCCCAATACTACGGTATTCCATACTGTTTTGTCATATCCGTTGGCTAGGCCAATAGTATACTCATGATCACTCCGGGTCTCAGTCAACCCCAACTTCTTAACTAACGAGTAGTTCAAGAAGTTGTGACTAGCTCCATCATCAATAAAAACTGTGACTCTATGGCCACCTATGGTGCCATACATGCGCACCGTCATGCGGACCTACAATAGGCTGCCACATCGCTGGTGTCACTGAACAAGCATGATGCTCATCACAATGACACACTGTCACCTCTCTAAACTTTGCGGAACTGAGAGGGAGTCTCTGCACTGTATGCAACTGCCTAGAAGATTTACCATCTTTTTTGGGCTCGTTGCCACTTGTGCTGGCTTTAGGCTTTGGACACAGCCTTCGTGTGCCCTACATCATTGCAATTAAAGCAGCGATTTTCCTTTCGCGCTTTAATATACTGCTCTTTCTTTTGGATTTCGCTGTCTCTTTTCTTTTTGGATGGTCGCGGTTTTTTAGACCAATGACCACCCTGTCCTTCCTGGTCCGTCCTATCCCCTTGTTTATCACTGCGGAACCCTTTTCTTTTAAGACCTGACCTCCTCTTTTCACTACCTTCGGCCCTGCTAGAACCACCACACGCACTACGACGCTTGATGTCATCAAATATCTGCGCATATTTAATTGCCTTTGCTAAGTCTTTAGGCTGTAAGGGCTCTACGTACTCAAGGTAATCATCTTTGAGGCCTCTCTTAAAGCCTCGCAATGTCTGGAATGCATCAATTCCCTTTAGCTTGAGTACTATCTCCCTACAGTATGAGATGTACTGAGTTAGGGATTTGTTCTCCATCGAGCACTTGTCCCATAACTCCCAGCTTCTCTTCGCCTCATTAACAGGCAAAAATTCTTTTCGAAACATCGTTTCAAACTCCGTCCAAGTGGCAGGACGAGTTGTCAACTCATCCACCACTTGTACGCTTTGCCGGTTAATGAGAGGCTAGCCTCTGCGGGCTGTATACGGCTAGCCTGCTGTCGCAGCGCGTGCAAATCTGACCACTTCGCTAGAAACATATTGACCGAGTCCTTGTTTCTCTCCTTTTCCTCGCCACCAAAACTAGGCGGCTTTAAGTCTTTTAATAACGACGAAGCTGTCGCTACGGACGGCCCCACAGGCGCATCGGCCTGTACTCCTGCAACCACTGGCGAGGCTACGCTCACCCATGTCACAGGAGCTCGGCTACCACGAGGAGTCGGAGTACTAGCCGAAGACGGCTGTCAGTGCATCTAGCCGTGTGGAGATGCTCTGTAGCATCGTGACTAAATCAGCCTGGACTTTACCCATATTGTTCAGTTTGGCATTAAGATATTTAAACAGTCCACTAGAGAGCTTCGTCTCTGTCAGGACGTCGGTAGAGTCCAATAGGTCATAATCATCGTCGTCGTACTCCAAGAGGTCCTTCTCGGTCCCCTCGGCGACGTCAGTGTTCATGTCCTCTGGCTCATCGGCCAGAAAGGGGTCATCTGCTAATGCGGCCGCTGTAGGCTCGCTGGGTCCTAAGGCGGGGTCAATGAACGAGGAGGGCGCTGGCGGATGACGCGTGATCGACGAGCGCACTCCGGACCGAACAACGGTTGGGCGTGTACGGCCTGACAATTTGGTCGGGGTCAAACCCGACTGAGGACAAGAGACCTGAAAAACCTAGAGAAGTAGAAGGCGATGGGGACACACTACGCCTAGCAGACATCTTTAATTCTTGCAAAAAACAATGCGAGAACTCGGAAATTACTTAAAAAAAATGCTAATAAAAAGAGCAGTGGTGGAGAGAGAATAGTCACCCCCCTTTATGGTCGCCTGTCGATTTGTGTTGCGCTGCGAGCCTCTAGACAGCGCCGCTTCTCCGGGATGCTCTGATCCGAGAGAAAAATGCCTGTAACTCATAACAAAAATAAATTTGCTCGGGAGGCTGTGCCTAAAACAGTCGGATTATCCCTTGCCGGGATTATCCCTCCCCAGCCGAGAGAGAGGATCCGTTTTAATTTACTTTCATTTTTAATTTTATTAAAAATGAACAATTAAAATAAATAAAAAAATAAATGATTTTTTATTTTTCTTTTTTTCTCTGCTCTGGTGGCGCCTGCTGCACTGGCTTGGCTGGCCGCCGCCTGCTGCGTTGGTGGGCTAGCCGCCGCCGCCTGTGGGCTGGGCAGGCCGCCTAAGGGCTGGCCGCCGCTGGGCTGGCCGCCTAATGGCTAGCCGCCCCGCCGCTGGGTTGGCCGCCTTGGGTTGGAGCCTAAGGGCTGGCCGCCTTTTGCACATCGCCTGTATGCGGTCTTTGCCCCCCCTCAAACGGCGATTATGGGTGCTCTTTGCCCCACCTCAAACGGCGCACATGGGTGCTCTTCGCCTCACCTCAAAGGGGGTCGCATTGCTCCAGCAAGTCGCCCCCCCCCAAATGAGGGTCGCAATGCTCCAGCAAGTCGTGGGGATGGTCTTCGCCCCCCCCACACACAGTAGAGAGACGAGACGACTTTCTCTCTACCAAACGAAAAAATGCATCACAGACAAGCTTCAACGCAGAAAAAAAGAGATGCTTACCTGCAATTTGCTTTGTTTGTGTGCGACGAGGAGAGAGAGAGAGAGAGAGAGAGAGAGAGAGAGAGAGAGAGAGAGAGAGAGAGAGAGAGAGAGAGAGAGAGTTCTTCCCTTCAAAAATGTCTTCCTTTCAATTCTGTTCGCCTCCCTCCACACACTCCATTGTGGAGATAAGGATGAGAAGATGAATGGTTGAAAACCATTGAGTGGGCTCCGGTCCCCCGGGCACGCGCGGACCCTGACGACCCAATCGAACCGACGCTCTGATACCAGTGTTAGATACCTATAACGCCGCCTACTACGGGCGTTACCACAGGAGGGGACGGCCTCTGGCTCACCACCCAGCCATAGAGGAAGAATGAGGATTGCCCCTCATCCCCCAGGCTATATAGTGTGTGGCCTGCCGTCCACACTAGCCTGGCCGCCCATGACTCCGCATGGGCGTTGTTGCGTGACGAGTGAAGATCAATGCAAGGATGCAACAAAAAGATACTTAGGGCTCTTGTAAAGAGTTCCAAGTTGTAGATGAGTGTGGGAGTGGGTTTGACAATAATCCCACATGGGAACTTTTGGGAGTTTTAGAGTTTTTGTATAAAAAGTGGCTCATTTGAGAGCTTAGGGACATTGGGCAAACTCATGTTTGAGCTCTCTTGAGACAAGCTCTCCTTCTTTTCGCATAGAGGTGCAAGCTCTTCTCTCTCCCCATCTACATTGTTGTAAGTTCTATTTTTTGTTAATTCAATGCAATGAGTGGATGTTTGTCTCTCTTCTCATGTCAATTCTCTAGTGTGCATGTTTCTTGTTGATAGCTTCAAGGTTTGTGTGCATGCTAGGATAATGAGTGTTTGAGAATGAAGAATGCTTTGATCTTGTGTATGCAATAGCTTAGCTTTCTTCTTGTGTTGAATGTATGAATGAGTGGGATGATGAGTGAGTGAGTATGGCAAGATTGAGCTTGTGTGTATGTTAAGTCTATGTCAATAGTAGTAGTATTCTTAGCATTCTCTCCATCAATTGGATAAGCTTTTGTGTACCAGTACGGGTTGAATCCCTAGCTCCGAAAGGGATGCAAATCCCATTGGATTGAGCTACATGTGGATCATACTACTCTTGCTACTACAAGTGAGAGAGTTTTCCGTCTCTCCATTAGCGCCGCTGCCGGGGAGAAGACTCAAATCCGGTTGAGAGTGTGTGGAAACCACCACTATTTCCTCTTTTGGTTGCAAAACCATTGAGTGATTAGGTTAAGTTCGGGTGTGCGATCCCGGTGTGAGTGGATAAGGTTAGGATAAGAAAAAAAAAACCATTGAACGGTTGAGGTTTTTCCCGTATTATTTTTTATGTTTTATTGCCTTTATTCCTTTTCAAGTACCGTCATTATGCTTACATTCATTGTTTTTTTTGTCATTTCATGCTTTCATGCTTTTCGCTAACATGTAATTAGTAAAAAAATAAAAATAAAAGAGGTGCGTTGCTAAGCTCTTCCATAGCTTATGCAAGCTCCATAGGCTCCCAAGCATGAAGCCTGCTTAAGGAAGAGAGGGAAAGAGAAGGGAGAAAGGAAAAAAAGAGGAGGAGAAATAATTTTTGTTATATATTTAAAAAAAAGAAAACACACAAAAGGCGGTGGCTATTGGCTGACTGGTTCGAAGACGTTGAAGTTGGCTGTGTGAAGAGGCGTGGAAGTGGCCGTGTGAGAGGGCGTTGACTAGCCGTGTGGAGAGCAAGGCTGTTGACTGCGTGGAGCGGTGGCCGCGTGGAGGTGAACCAAGCGTTGAGACTGGCCGGTGTAGGAGACGAAGGCGGATGCGAAGTGGCTGCTGGCTGGCAACGAGGTGAACCAAAAGCGTTGACTGGCCGGCGGTTGCACGACCAGTGATGAGGAGGAAAGGAAGGCTGGCGCAGCAGGCGTCAGCGCGAATGCAGAAGAAAGAGCAAAGGTGGCTGTGGCTGCATGGCCAAAAACTGGCCGCGTGGAGTTGAGTGAGCTGCAGCCTGTAGAAGGTACTGGCGCAAGGTGTGAAGGCGAAGGAGCAAGGTGCGAAGGCCGGCGAAGAAGAAAGAGCCTAGGCGACAGCAGCAAAAGGAGCTGTGAAGGCAACTGCTGGTCGGCGTGGAGGGCGCCTGGTGTGAAGTGGCGTAGGGCGAGGAGGCCGTCGAAGAGGAGAGAAGGGAGGTCTGGCCAACGCAGGCAAGGGTGGCAGCCTGTAGAAGGGCGGCGACGTCGGCTGAAGCCAAGGTGAAGGGAAGGCAGCTGGGGGCGGCAGGCAGAAAAAGGCCAGCGTGGAGGGCGCCTGAGAGAGCAAAAGAAGGAGAGGCGCTGCTATGGACGCGGCGGCTGCGTGGAGTAGCGAAGAAGGCGAGAGCCTGGGGCTCTGACGCAGCAGACGAAGGCGGTGGAGAGGAAGGCAGCTAGCTGCAGCAAACAGCACGTGAAGGCAGCGAGCGGTCCGGAGCTGATAAGGTTAGTGATTTTTTTGTTTTTTTTAAAATTTTTTTTAATTTTCTTGTTAATTGTAATTTTTTTAAAAAATAATAAAAATAATAAAAATAAAAAACCATAAAATAATAAATTTTGAAAAAAAAACAATTTTTGTGTTTGTATTTTGAGTCCATATATTTTGTAATTTTTTATTTTTTTTAAAATTTCTGTAATTTTTTACATAATTAGAGTAACTTGCATTTTTTTTAAAAAAAATTGTAATTTTGTGCATAATTAGTATTTGTGTGTAATTAGTTTTTTTTTTAAGAGAAGAAAAGAAAAGAAAAGAAATAGATATAGAAAAATTCTGTAAATTTTGTGTTTTTTTTAGGAGTCCATATTCTTTGCATATTTTGTAATTTTTCTTTTTTTTTAAATTTTTGTAATTTTTTGCATAATTAGAGTAACTTGTATTTTTTTTAACCTTTTTTAATAATTTTGTGCATAATTAGTATTTTTTAGCGTAATTTATATTTTTGTGTAATTAGGAAAAAAGAAAAAAAAGGTTAAAAAATAAAATTATAAAAAAAAGAAGTAAAAAAATAAAATCATAAAAATTTTAAAAAAAAGAAAAATAGATAGTTACACACATACTCATTTTAGTTGCATTTAGTGGTTAGGTAGGGTAATATATATATATATATAACAAAACAAAAAAAGAAAAACATAAAAAAACATAAAAAAACCAAAAAAATTTGACCTTATGCACTTACGGTCGGGACGTCACATAGACTCTGCCATAGGGCCTAGGTCACCTTCTAGAGTACCTACGCAGGAAAGTGGGACCCAATCGGTAGGAAATTTGGCAGATATTGCTGAAACCTTTTCCGAATCCCAATCTCATACCCTTTCCAGAACAACTAGCTCATTGTCCATGGACAATCTAGGGCCGTCAAATAGTCATCCCTTAGCCCCAAATAGAACACCCACAAGATCTTTTAATCCATTTGAAGCCGACACCATGGGGTTAACACTCAATGTGAGACTCCAATATGTCTACACGAATGCTCAAGGAGCTGAGATCTTTAGGGATCCACAACAACGGTATCTTGTTAAGATCGCAGACTTCTTCTCAGAATTTGATAGAGCACCTCTAGCCAATGACCAGGGTAACATGTACATGGGTGGAGATGGTGTTCGCTACGAAGTCACCTACCATCCAGAGAATGTAGACAAATTAGGGGAACTCTCTAAAAGCGAGTTCTTAGACTTATCAAAGCTTTCCAGAGCAAGGGAGTCTAGAGATGATTGGCTCATTGAGCCGGACATGCCTGGACCATCCAATGCCCAGTCCTCAAAGCCATCCATAGATGATTTACTTCTTGTAGATCTAAATTTGGAAAGGGATAGGAAAGGCAAGAGCAAAATGGATCAGGGGGCTGAGAACCAATGGGAGTTTGTACGACAAATTCCAGTGACAAAGGTCTTACAGGATGACCCACTTCAAGAGGTCTATAAGGACTCTTTAGAGGGATATTATGCCACAACTAGATTGCCAGAGCTAGATCTTCCTCTAGCACTTGTGGTGGTAGGCGAGAAGCTTGTAGGACACATGAACCGAATAGTTGATAAATGGGCCAATGAATACCAAACCTTAGATTGGAAGGAGATTCGGGAGCTCACGTGGAAAGGACAACCATTATTCATGGAAGTGTTCTCAACAAATACAGCTAAACCAGGAGAGACAGCCTTTCTTGGAGAAACTGTTGCTCCTCCCCTACGAGAGTTCACTAGAGAGGGAAAATCAACATCAAAGTGGACCACTGCTAGTAGCCCAACTCTAGTACCAAGATATTATCCTACACCAAAAGTGCGACCACCACAGATCACACCACAACAACGTTTCTCTCAGTATGACAATCAGAGGGTAGGGGAGCCAACTCGGCCTCCCATAAATGCACCTCCTGAAATGCGGGTAACAAGATCTTTGGAGGGGGTTGGTGAGGCAGGTAATAGGGGACCCACACCAATTTGGGATGCATGTGGACCATCTTACCAAAGAAAGGAACAATTCCCACTGAGAGTGAGAGGTCGTAGGCCCTATGATGAGTATTCAAGACAAGTAAGGCCATCAACTCTTCAGAAACTGGTAAAGAAGTATGAAGGGTCGGGAGATCCATACGACCATGTAGCAGCATTTAGGCAAGCAGTTCGAGCTGAGCAAGTGGCTGACAAGCATACTCAAATTGAAGGATTTGGGCTCACTCTTGAGGGAAAGGCCCTTGCTTGGTTTCAGGCACTAGAGGCTTCAGACAAATCTTCTTTACGAGTTTTGGAAGAGAGATTCATTGTTGCTTTTTCCTTGATGGGGATTCAACATGACACGGTAGCAAACATCTACTCTTTCAAGCAAGGTGAGAATGAGAGTGTTAGAGATTGTGTAAATAGGATGAAGCAGTACATTAATCGTTGCCCAGAAGATGAGAAGCCCACCCAGAGTCGATTAATTTCTCTCTTCTTAAAAGGACTCAAAAATTCAACACTGCATACACATCTCTATGCAAAGAAGCATACAAATTTCAATGAGTGTTGCCATGATGCTATGGATTTCACAGATAACTTCAAATTCCAAGATGGTTCTGACCCTGAGGTGAAACCTAGTAGAGATCAGTGGGGTGATGACCAAAGTTCAGGGTCTAGCGCGCTAGTAAATCTAGACCAGATAGCTAACCTAGTACTAAGGAGATTGGGACAAACCTATCGCCCACCCATGCAGCCACAACAACAGCATCAGCGAATAAGGAGTGTACTACCTACAGGTCCTCATCTTTGTGGAGCATGTGGGGGTAACCATAAAACAGAAGAATGTAATACCTTTTCTCCTCTAGTCACAAACCAACCCACAAAGAAGTGGTGCCAAGCCTGTGCTTGGAACTTTACCCACACCACACAGGAATGTACTCGCATTGCAAGAATGAGACAGGAGCGTGAGCAGCAAAGGGGTGGAGTGGCTCCACAAATACATCAACAGTATACTAATTTTGAACGAAGCCACCGATGGCACAAGAGCAAGCAAGAATGAGACAGGAGCGTGAGCAGCAAAGGGGTGGAGTGGCTCCACAAATACATCAACAGTATACTAATTTTGAACGAAGCCACCGATGGCACAAGAGCAAGCATGACCTGTTCTTGGAGCTCAACCTCCTGCTCCTGGGACTGCTCTTGTGAGGGTTGTTGACTACGACAATTCAAATATGTGTAGAGACTTGGTAAACCCAGGCTATGTGGAGGAGGAATATGCATCATATTCATCCAAGGAAAATCTCTTTGAAAGTCCCGCATATCCAAGCCAAGCACTGGAGGCTCAACCAGGGGAACAAAATTCTTTGATGTTGCTAGGTGGCTACCAACCTAGGACTCCAGGCCCCTCAGGTCAATGGCAGCAAAGGAAAGTAGAAGCCAAACCAATGGGCCCCTGTTTTATGAGTGCGGAGAACCCCATTGGGCTCGTGATTGTCCACATCGCTCAAGACAAACAGCTCGATCCAATACAACAGTACCACAGTTTCCACCAATTGAAAGATATTGTCTAGGGTGTTGTGTAGAACACTTCCCAAAGGATTGTTTGCTGAAACCACATGAGGAAGGCACCTCTCAACCAAAGGTCTCACTCAACCTTGTAGGGGCAGTTCCATCGCCACCTTCATCTGAGAATGAGGATGTTGTGCCACTTAGAGTCATGACTAGATCACAGACACGAAATGCCGAAATGCAGACTGATGAGACACCTCGAACTAGGGATGCAAAGGCAAATCTAGTGGACAAGACACTGCATTCCAATAGAAAAAGGACCACTAGGAGGAAAAAGAACCGCAACAAGCGAACTAAAAGTGCATCCACTAGTTCTCAAGAAGTCTCTAAACAAAACATGAAGGATCAAACTTTTACATCCCAAGAAGTGCACGAGAAGCATCAACCTCAACCTGGGCCTAGTGCCAAACAAGATTGTTGAAATTTGAGCATAATGATGAGCTATGGTGGATCATACACTAGAATCAACATGATTAACAAAGTGATTAGCAAATGATTAAGACGTAATTAGTGAATAATTAGCAGATAGATTAATGTAGGCATGGATACTCAAAAACCAGCAAATTCTCATTAGGGCTATGCCTCAATTTATAGTGTTTACATCAAGCATCAAATCCCCTTGATTTCTCCATGATTCACTCCCTGAATATCTCCACCTTTTGCCTGATTCTCTCCACCTCTTCTCTTTTCCCTGAATATCTCCCAGAATATCTCCACACTCCTAAATTCCCTCATGCTACCCATTATTCTCTCCCAGTAGATTCTCCTAACCTTTTCACAGGTTCTTTCACAATTACATCTCCTCTTTTACAGCCTCTATCCAAGAGCTTGTTCCCACACACACCCTATTCACTTGTATATTTCAACACCTCCCCTCAAGTGAATAATCCTAGCACACCTAGACCCTATACCAAGTTTGCCTCCCCTTACTTGGTAGTCCGCGACCAGTGTCTACTCCTCCCCTCAAGTTATCTCAGCACACCTGGACCCTGTATCAAGTTTCTCTCTTACTTGACAGTCCGCGACCAGTGCCTCAAGTCCCTAAACTCCATAGTCCTTGACACTCTCTCTCTCTATGTGTCCAAGGCTACTATAAGTGCCCGCGACCTTGACTAAAGTGCTCACACATACATCTACCACGTGGCCTACATCATCGGTGGCTCAAAGGTGGTTTTACTTTATTGGGGCAGGTTACATTGGGTTGTGGGGTCTCTCTCTCTCTCTCTCTCAGAGATTTTCATATGGCTCCTCACTCTTTGGAGCCTCACATCTTCTCTTTTCTTCAGTCTTCTTCTCGTGGCAGCATCTGTCCACGCGTCCGTCTCTTCTTTCAGTCTTCTCGGGGCAGCTTCTCTTCTTGTGGCAGCTTCTCTTCTCATGTCCATGTCTTCCTTCGGATCTTCTTCTCGGTGTGGATCCTCTTCTTGGGAAGAGATATTCTTCTTCTTTCATGGCTGGGGCCATGAGCTCGTCCGTCAGGTCATTTTGCTCCATGTGAGCAACATGTTTCAATGTTTTGCTGACAGTTCCTTTGGGCTTTTTATGTTTATTTTGTATCATTATGCAATGCAAACCCAAATTTATGCGGGAGGTCTTACCTCTTGCCTTAATCTGGACAAGGGCAGTGTCTGTTCCCATTTTTACACTGATAAAATGTGCCCAATACATAATGCGTATAGCATTCATTCTCATGCACATTCCAAATGCAACTCTGGCTGTGAATAATCTTGAATTTGAGTGAGATTTACAGGCATTAACCAAGGGTTTAATGCAAAATGATGATTTTCACAAATTTTATCAGCACAATTTTCTAGAAATTACACTAAATTAAGGGTAACCAATTTGTACGGGATGGTTGGAGTATCAAACCAACTCCGATTTGAAATCTGAAGTTATAGGGATCTGTATCAGATACCTAATGGTTAATTTGAACCCTCAATTGCACCAAAGTACAGTGATTAGCACTGATTAATCACTGATTAGCAAATTAATGCTCTGGTTTGTGTGCAGAAAACAGAGTATGCGGGGAGCTCAGATCTGGTGCCTTCCACTTCAAATGAGCTCAAATGCTTTCAAAGGCATCAATAGCAATGAGTCTAGTAGAGGATTAAGCCAAGAAACACAAGATTTGACCAAATAATGAAAGCTTAATCTCTGTTTTACCAAAGTCACCTGCAGATTTGATGAAGAGCTTTGATCTCTCTGTAGACTTGATGAAATTGATTTCTGTCTTCACCAGCTTGTAGAGCATGCTTGAAAACCCCCGGGGCTAAGAGGAATTGAAGCAATTTGATTGGATGAGCACAAGATCTGCAATTTCATCAGAGAATTCTGCGCTGGAAAAAATACGAAAATCTCCTGAACCCGCCGGCGGTTTGCTGCGTTTTCTTGATAGGCTTGAAGCCAAAGACCTTAGCTAGCTTGTGTAAGAATCTTATGCCCTAATTTTGAGTGTGCTAGATGCTAGAGACCCTCCACTGGCTGGGGGTGAAGGGGAAGAGTGAAAACTCACTAAAAACTGATTTTTTTGCTAATTATCTTACTAATCGTGATTAATTCACTAATGGGCTCATAAATCTGGTTGATTCTAGGCATGGCTCTGATACCATGTTGAAATTTGAGCATAATGATGAGCTATGGTGGATCATACACTAGAATCAACATGATTAACAAAGTGATTAGTAAATGATTAAGACGTAATTAGTGAATAATTAGCAGATAGATTAATGTAGGCATGGATACTCAAAAACCAGCAAATTCTCATTAGGGCTATGCCTCAATTTATAGTGTTTACATCAAGCATCAAATCCCCTTGATTTCTCCATGATTCACTCCCTGAATATCTCCACCTTTTGCCTGATTCTCTCCACCTCTTCTCTTTTCCCTGAATATCTCCCAGAATATCTCCACACTCCTAAATTCCCTCATGCTACCCATTATTCTCTCCCAGTAGATTCTCCTAACCTTTTCACAGGTTCTTTCACAATTACATCTCCTCTTTTACAGCCTCTATCCAAGAGCTTGTTCCCACACACACCCTATTCACTTGTATATTTCAACAAAGATAAGGCTAGTACGACCGAGGATAGTTCTGGGGGTTCTGTTTTTGTGGATAAGGTGAATGAAACTCTAGATGCCATCATTGATGCTCATAGAAGTCGCATTGCAGCTTTATCTGAGCTACCCAAGAAGCTTCAAGAATACCCAAACCCTCGTGAGGAGAAGATCAATCTAGCTGTACATCAGCAACTCATTAGGGAAGCTCAATCAATACTTGAGGGACCACCTCCACCTATTCCTCGGGGCCCAACCTCTCTTAAGCCAACATTAGAAACCATACCAGAAGTGTCATCAAGTGGGGAAATGAAAAGTGAGCTCATTTCACAAGCTCCTAGCGAGAGGTCTGCACCAATTGACACCCCATTGAAAGAAGGTATTCTGCCACCACCTAGCCTTGCCTTCCCATGCAATAATGAAGTTATTGATGCTAACGAGGACATGGCAAATGAGATGTGGGCAGCAGTTCATGAGAAAGTTAATGAAAACATGTCCTCTATTATCTCACCTCCATTCTCTGAGGTAGATTTTACCAGGGGCACAGAAAATAACTTTAGACGCCCAAGCATCCAGGAGGAAGTTCAAACACTTCAATGAAAACCTTACCATCATATTTGGGAGAATATGAGAACTGTTCTCAAACCTTGAGGATACCCTCCATGCATAGAAGGTTGACAAAGGAGATGGATATGGGTATCGTGCAAGCTATTTTGTCAGCACCAGTGGCTTGTACCCTACCTTTGCTTGATTTGATAAAGCTTCATCCAGAGTTGTGGAATGATATTGCCACATGTTTGTCAGAGTAGGTATTGCTACAAAAGGGTCACCATCATTGTACTATACACCTTGAGACAAAGCATGTTATGCCAGTTCCTATCAACAAAGTAGGAAAATTTTGTGAGGACGATCTGGGAAATGCAACCCTCCCATTAGAAGTGCGAAAAGTAGCTTCAACTGCAATACTTGATAGTGGTGCAGGAGTGGGCATTGTGACAAGGTCCATTTGGGAAAAGTGGGGCAAACCAGCTATCAGAAGTACCAGGATGCGCTTGCAGCTAGCAGATGGAAGCTTAGAACATCCCCTTGGGCTGCTTGAGAACATATTGGTCACCACATGTGGGATTGAATATGAGCACACCTTTGCAGTAGTGGATTTTGGAAAACATCCAAACTATGAAGTAATATTGGGTAGACCATTCATGCGACAATTTCAAATGATTCAAGATTGGGGATACAGTTATTTGTACCTCCGACACGATTCTGTCATCACAAGAGTCAACCTAAGGAATCACTCATATCGTGATGTAACAAGGTCTCCAATAGATGAGTTTGATTCTGCTTCATCCGAGGGCTCAAGAGTTACATTGTCAAACGGGCGAGAAGACCTGTGGATGTGTGGAGCCTCATGTAAGGATTTCAACACTGAGAGACTTAAGGGTAATCGAAGTGTATCAGATGAGGCATACATTCCACAACCCTTCCCTGAGCACTTAATTGATCCACTAGAATGGAGTCATGTCCTTGCAACATTATCGACCTGTGCTTTACCTAAGCCAATTCAATTTTGTGACTCAGATGGATATGACATTATTCCTATATGAATGGTACAACCACGTGACCTTCTAGATGATTTGTACTATGGGGATGCATCCAAAACAGCATTGCATGTAGAGGAAGTCTCAGTGGAGGATTTAACACTCGAATCTGCTCTTGAAGCTCCAACACAAATGATGTGGATAATCGATGAGTCCTCAAGTGAGGGCCATGGCTGGCATGTTCCAACTACTCTAGTCACTGCTCAAAGAAGGCCAGGCAAGAAGGAATTATCAATGTGGCTACCCAAAGATACGTACAAACTGGTACCATCTAGCCTAGTTGCTAAGCCTCCTAAAAAGCACATCTTTTCCAAGCCTAAACCTCAGATTGTTACTCGTTGGGTCCCAAAGCATGTTCTTAAAGCACAAGGCTATTATGAGGGTGCAACAGCACTTTGGCTTCCCAAATGCCATGGTTTGCTAGGGGTAAAAGAGTGTATCATAAAGATTCCAAAAGCCACCCTTGGTTTTCCATATCAGTGGGTGCAAAGGAAATCAACACAACCTCTTCAAGATAGGATAGGTGGTTGTGATAGCACCTACGAATCTCCTTGTGTTGACCTTCCCAAAACAAGTATTGAAACACCAGTTGTCCCAATTTCTCCTTGTTACACAATTCCACCATCAACTTGTGTGCCTAAGACAAGTCCAACTTCACATGAGTCTCCTTTGAGCATAGATTCTAGCACTTCAATGCCTAAATCCTCTTATCTTGCTCAAATTCCTCGACAATTGCTAACCTTCCCACCTCTTAAGAAGGACATACCAAAACCAAAGATAAGGCATTAACACTACAATTGAAGCTCTTTGGTAGATCAATGTTTGAATAGTGTGGTTCCTTATGCCTTTAGAGGATTGTGTTCTTTGTGAGATGATCTTATTTAAAATGTTTTTGATTGGGATTGTAATGATGGATATGAGTGTTTCTAAATTTCATTGTTCTACGTCCAGATAACTCCTGATGGATACTTGGCAAGATACATGTCCACCATGCATTGACCCCGATAGTACTCGACATGAACATCGCGGGGGTTATAGTGCTCCTCCTTTTCAAACTCATTCTAGGTACTTCTATGCTCCCTTAGGTGAAAATTGCTGTGGGCATCACTTTGTCACGTTATTCTATCAACAGCATCACCCATTTCCACATTGTCAAGAGTGTGCACGACTCTTATTAGGAGAAGCTTCACACATTTGTTGGATATGCCGCTCTTCCTTTAGACGATATGGCACGGGCTTAATGAAACAAATTGTGGGAATTACACCCCAATGCCATAATCTTCTTAATGTGAGAATACCAGAGAGAGGACCAAATCAACGTAGATTACCTGAGGAGGTTCAAGCACAACAATGGAGGTATACATGCTTAAATGACTTGCAACCACCTATCTTGCAAGCCCTCCTTCCCCCAGCCACATCATGTCAATTTTGGATCAATATGAGTACCTATATTGCGCAGTTCCAAAATCGAAATTGTCTGCTGAACCTTCCCATAGAACCAATGCCATATTTTAGCGAGGAAGCACTCCTTCCTCTACCACCTTCTCCAGAGGCCGGTTTTTGTGAAGGGTTGTCCCTGCATCCTGAAGTAATTGATACCATCTTTCCAGCAGAAGTGGACACGGATCCAGCACCAGCGTAAGGGTAAGCTCAGCGACTCCACAATAAGATCAACAAGCCAGGGCACTTTTCTCCCACTGGGTTATATTCGGTGATTGGCACCAATAACAAATTTTATTCCTTTCTTTTCTTTTCTTGTTTGTTAATAAACATTTTGCAGAGATCTCAGCTAAACAAGAGCATACAACCACGCCCCAATAGTCCACCTACTGTGCACACAAATTAGGAAGGGGGAAGACATGCAATGCCTACAAAGAGCAAAGAGAAGCAATCTGCACAACATCAACAATGCATCAATGCAAACGAACAACATCAACGAGCACTATAACAGGTGTATTCAAATCATAATCTTTTGTTCTTTATGTGCTTTTAACTTTTGGTTATATTGTTTGCGTGTTCACACACAGTTGGCTGGTTTAAGTTTTAGATGAGTTGTTACCATGTGGTGAGTAATTTCTAGATTCTTAGAGGACTTAGTAGAAGATATTTCTATTTGAAGACAGTATAGGATATATACCAACGGAGTATGCCAAGTTCTTATGCTCTCGAAGTATATTAGTTATCCCTAGTGGTAGAGCTACCTCTTAGGTATGAGCTAGGTGGTAGGATTAATAAAAAATTTACGAAAATATACCTTAAAAAATATATACAAGTGAATCGAGACATGACGTGTCTACAGCCATGTGGAATGCTTGGTAGGACCTAGGGTTGTCTTAGCACCTTGGGGCCGATGCCTTGGTTTCCATGGGGTGAACACTGACGTCTAAAAGATTCAGAAAAAGACCTTCAAGGACTCTATCGCCTTGATAGATGTTGGTAGGACTCTGGGGTACATTATGGGCCCTCGAGACCAATGCCCTCATCTTCATGGGGTACTCCTTATGTCACAAAAGAAAGAAAAGGGTCTGTCGTCCTTGAGATACTTAGCGGCCTTTAGATTCTCTTGGCGGAGGTCTCTTGGCCATTGCTTGGGTCTCATTGGGATGGAACCTTCCTCTTTATCATCTTTTACACACACACCAAAAGAAATATTTTTTTTTAAAAAAAGAAAAAAAGAAAGAAAGAAAAAAGTTGTCCAATCACCTTTGCTCATGTTTAGGAGTAGGTTTGCCATTTAGGAATAACTTAAATACTAGTAGGACATTGAGACTGCGGACATGGCCATCCGGTCTACCGTCGGTCAGGCGTTACAGCCTACGTGACAGGTTCTCTCCATTTTGGAGTGGCCCCCACCCCTTATGAACTGGCAGGGAACTAGTGCCTGAGGGCCCGAGCTTTTCGAGGAGCTCTATGCACTACTGTCCCCCGAGCCTTTGAATCCAAAGTAAGTAAAAATTGAAATGAACAAAAATCTCATCATGTGAAGGCTAATAGTAAAAATTGAAATGAACAAAAATCTCATCATGTGAAGGCTAATATTTTTCGAGATGCCCTCACAAAAGGCTAATATTTTTCGAGTTGCCCTCACAAAAGGAGCTAATGTCAACCACGTCAACCAATGGAAAGTCGACATTTCATTTAAAGGAAGCGAATAATGTGTTGCCATCTAAGATGCGCTTTGTTCGTCATTTTCATTATCAGAGAACAGAAGAACGTAGCTGAAGTGGGTTGAGAATATTCTGTTTAGCTTGGAACACCTGCGGGAGAAGAGATGCAAGCCCTTCCTGCATCCGCCTCTCCTGCAGCCGTATTAGTGCAGGCAAGCAGCAGCAGCGGTGGCCTCCATGGACTACCGCCATCTCCCTTTGCTTTCCGGCAGCTTTCAGCTCTTCGATTGAACAAGCCTCTGCTTACCGGCCGGCAGAACAACGCTGGCTTCAGCTGCCGTAATCTAGCCGCTCGGCAACCCTTCCGGGTCTTCGCAACGGAATCGTCCGTCAAAACAGAGAAATGGCTTCTCCAGCCTATTGGTAAGCCCTAACCCCCACTGTTTTCCTGCAAGTGATGAAATTTGGAGACGAAGTGGCACTGCACAATCATGAAGTTTTTCATTTTTCTGAATCTGCATCTGACTGGGCAAAATCGGATGTACTCGTCTGCTGCTATTGCTCGATGAATCTGACGTGTAAGTGCCTCCTAGCTTCCTGTGTGGTCAGCCTTTCCCTCAAGGAAAAGGAGCTCCCGGCTGCCGCCAATTGCCCCTTCTCCTCTATGGATAGGTCCCCCCGAGCATTTCCCTATGCCGCTGACATAGTCCTGGCCTCTCCTGGGTCGTGGGAGGCTGAATCCCAGGCATACAATCGAGGCTCTTTATTTTGCAGAATTTGCAGGAGATTCTGACAAGTCAGCAACTGCAGAAGAAATTTTGAGACGGCTGATGCCGCATCCCTTAATTGCATTAGGGGTCACATTATAGTTGAAAATCACATCCTGCTGAGTTGTCAGAGAAATCTGCAGCAGGCTGTGGCTTTCAAAAATTCAGAGACCACCATGACAGCGGGGAATGATCATGGAAAATCTGTTGCAGCTTTCGAAAATTCAGAGATCAGTCTTCAAGAGCCATGACCATTCCCCAATCCATAATAGGCATAATATTGTTTCCTTTCTATTTTCCTTAGCGTGTTGTGGGCCAATATCCTATCAATAACTTTCTTGATAAACTCCCTTGTAGAAGTCACTGAAGCATCCCCATTCACATGTGCACCTGCTCAAATAAATCAGCAAAACTTTCTTTGTAAACTTCAAAGCAGTTTTGCAGATGAAAGAGATGAAAAAGAGTACATGTTGCTCCTCAGAATCTCTTATTGGAATGTGTATCCACTACCAGCTCCATGTTGGGCTTAAGCTTTAAATGCTGGCTCCTCCATATGGACACCCTCATGTGTAAACATAGTTGCAATGAAACGCGTTTCATTCCATCTGAATGAAACGAAACGTTTCATAAACGTTTCATTGGAATGAAACGCGTTTCTTTCATGCTGCCTAGGAAAACCTACGTTTTTCAATGTTTTCTATCTAGAGAGCACGTTTTTCGAAAAAAAAACGTCCACAGGCGACTGGGAAACTGATTGAAGGAGCTCTTGCCTTACACAAATCAGCTCCTCTAGTTTACTATTTGTCATCATTCATGCATGATTACATCTATCAGGCTTCAGCATGCTTTACTTTGTGTATTTCAGACTTCAGTTTACTTTTTTTGTATCAACTTAGGATTCAGTTTACTTTTTTTGTATCAACTTAGGATTCAAACTTTTTGTGTTCAGTTTGAGTGCCATTATTGATGATGAAATCCAGATCTTGATTCTTGATGTTGCCAGTTTATTTATGCCAATTGGTGAGTGACTCAGTTGGGTGCCCACTGTAATTGGGTCACCCAGATTCTTTAGTTTTGGCTTGTAAACATGTTTTGAGGTGTAAATGATGCATGTTTTGAGGTGTAAATGATGCATGTTTAATATTGTTTTGCAAGGAAGGCAACATATTATAAACCTGTATATAAATTTTGAGGCCTGTACCCCCCCTTTTTGTGTAAAACGTTTTTGAAACTTCTAGAAAATGAATGAAACGTTTTTGAAACTTCTGGAAAATGAATGAAACGTTTTTGAAACACGTTTCATGAAACGCCTGGCAACTGTGTGTGTAACATAATCAAGAGACTGACAGCAAGTTCTTGGCACAAACAAGACTTCTGAGAGCGTGATCTCACCAAAAAAGTTTGGTTGCACGTGCATTGGTGTGCCACAGGTTGCTAGAACCTTTTTTCAGTTCCACTATAGAAGAAAAATTTGCAGTCATTACTGTTGGGTGATAGTCTCTTGAAGCAAGATCAACAGCCTGCAGAAACAAGCAAGGTAGACAAAGGTTGCCAATTGGCGAGGGAAATTCCCCATGTGTTGAATAAAAGTGATGAACTCATAAACCTGTGGTGAAAAACACCCTTCTTCCATGTTTCTTCAAACTATGTGAGTAGTTTAGTAGAGTGAACTCCTTTAAGGTTGGTCATTGGGAGGCCTCTTCTATCATGGTCTAATTGATGCTAGATTCCTTCCACCAAAGGAGGATTGGACCTATCAATGCTATGGAGACAATATGAAGCTAGATTGTTTCCAATCCACATTCTGGCGCAATGGCCGTGGACATTTCCCGAGTCCCAACTGGCAGACATAGGTGCATGCCTCCGAGGGGTTGCAGCTGCCCGGAGGCACGTCATACATTGCCTATGAGAATGGTCACAGTTCAGGAACCAAGAGCAACGAAGAACGGTGTTGGATGGTGTTGGTCACTGTTGGAAATGCGGGAGTCTTGCATTAGGACAAATTGAGTAGCAAATGAGCATGGAGCAGAAATGGACAGGTTTGGTCTTACCCAATCTTCTACGTGCAGTTGATGGTCATTGGCATGCCTCGTATGCTTGTTCTGGGACTTTCTAGTGGCTTTCCACACCCGAGAACAAGTTGTCTCAAGAGCCCTGACATACTCTTTGTTTGGGGGATAGGAGGAATTATAAGCAGCTTTCCTTGTGGATGCTGCTGTCCTTACAGCCCAATTTCTGTCCGCACTACTATGCTGCTGCTGGCCGTACACTCTCTGCAGCCGTTGTCTGATACTTACAGCTGTGCGGCTGTCCACACAGATGTGCTGCTTTCTGCAGGCGGTAGACTCTGTACAGATGCCTCTCTATGCCTTGAGATCAGTGCTTTTGCAAAAGTACTCACCAGAGCTTAGTGACCTCAACGTTGCTTTTCAACGAAATCAGGTCACATTCCATACTTGTACTCTACCTTGTGATCTGTACAGTACTTAGCGTACTGTATGGGTGTACTATACACCATACAAAATGCACAAGTTCCTATATAAAGTTTGAAGCTCATGTTTGTCTCACATCTTATTAGGTGTCTCCTATGCATCATCCATGGATCCCATATGCTTTCCCATGCAACTTGCATGCATTATGTGTAATCAATTGTTTCCAATTACCATATTTTATATTTATACTGTTCAAACTAGGAAAAACTGGTGTACTTAACGTACCTTATCTTATCAGCACTTTCTGTACTCGTATCGAATACATTTTGTACGTATCATACCTAATTTTCCTAACCACCTTGTTCAGTGTGCTTTCTTATTTAATAGTGTACCTACAATAACTACGGCTAGAAAAACACATATAACATTAATAAAATTAGGGTTAGGAATTATTCCCTACCCCATGCAAATCCCATGAGCCAATTTATGAGTTCACAAGGTAGTAGATTCCTTTAACCATTCGTGCTTTTGGGGATTCCTTGTGCCCATGAACCCTGTTGACATTCACATGCAAATAAATCCATTCCATGTCCATGTTCATGTCCAAAAATGAGTCACAAGCACATGTTCAGAAGTTCAATCCCATGCAACATGTGTAACACAACAAAAAATTACATAAATTGATATCATAGAAATCTCCATCTTATGTAGCTTTGTATAATATTTCCAAGTGGATGGTCTGGGAATTTGAATTTGAACTCAAGAATGAGCCTCTCTTACCCCAATTCGGTGCCTCTCTTGTGCAAACGTAGGTGCAAGCCTTTTTTGCTCAAACTTCGGAGCAGGTCCTTGCCCAATTTAGGGTGAATTTAGGAGCTGTGTCAATGCCTCGTGACATCCACTGGGGATTATATCGCAGCCTTGTGACAGAAGAAGAGGTGCATTTTTGGCCTTGGAGAACCACTACTTTGTGGAATCCTCTAGCTATGCGTGAGTAAAGGGCACTATTTGTAGTGCATCTAGTGGGTTGTGGTTATATGAGAAGCTAATAGTCCAAGAATAATTCATGAAGGTTGCACCCAAGGACATCTGAACCTTATAAAACCATGCTTTTTAACTCGCACAAACAAACTCTCCTGGACCTAAGTGACAAGTGATTAATTTAACGCCTCTATCCAAGTTACAATGTTTCCATATCCCCATTTCTTATAGCTATAATCGGGACCCAAAGCTTGTGTTTTTGTTAGAATTTGTGAATCTCATTGTGTGTGGGGACCGGATCTTTTATCGGCACACATGTATTTTTCACATTTATGCTGGTTGTGAATTTATTTAGGTTGTGGGCTGCTGTTGGCCAGCTCCATGGGGGTAGTCGGCCACCTTCTGGCCTCCCTATATAAGGTCCCCTTCCCTTCTCACTTGTTTTTCATTGAACCTATTCACAGGCACTTGTTCTTTACCCATCAGCTGGCTGGTATTGCCATTGTAAAAGCCTCTTGCTACATAATCAAGATGTTCATTGTCTGATGTCTCTCTCTCTTTTTTTTTCTTTTTCGTGAAATGGTGTTTTGTGATATTCCATTTCCTTAGATGGACAGGACTTTGGCATATTTGGAGTACACGGAATGGGTTCATCTTTGATTCCTTGTCTGGAATACATGGGCACATTCTATGTATCCGCGGTTTGCTGCTTTGGCAGTTTTCTTCTCTTCTCTCAGCTCAGCTACTACTGGATGCAGATGTTATTTCGTTATGGTCTACGGCGGCTTGGCTGGCTCATCTTTGATGCTTTTATCTGGGATGCTTATTTGGCTAGGAGGCTTTCTTATTAGTGTACAGGTTTGCATGGTCATGATCCTTTAGAGGATCTTTTGTGGGGTTTTTTTTTTTTGGGGCCATAGGTTCTGTGTGAGCCATGTGGCTGATGTACATTTTTACAGATGTCTCTCTCTCTCTCTCTCTCTGCCCCTCTCCCTCTCTCCTATGTTTTGCTTCCGCATTGTGCAGCTTTATCATGGTATCAGTCGCCTAGGTTTCTGCCACCCACATGTGCATTTTTTAGTGTTTTTCCTCGAGTGGTGATCCGGTCCTTGCGTTAACTGCACGGCGTCAAGGTGCAAGCCTTCTTGGCTGCATTTCTTACTTCTTCAAGCATTTTATGCAGCAGCTGGTGGTGTTTGGTCTAATCTTTTGCAGCCAGGACAGCAGTGGAGGGCGGTGTGTTTGCATATGGCGCATGTGGCCCGACAAGTGGTTTCGATAGATCCTCTTATTCCCCGGCTTCTTTCCCCTTTTGGAGGATGCTTTTTGATGCATTTTGGTGGACTGTTTGTTGCTGTCCAACCCCTCTCTCTCAGTTTGAGAGGAGGCTGATTGATCCTCGCTCCTTGTCCCGTTGGAGAAGTGTTGGAGATAGTGTTAGCAGTCATCTCCTGTCTGTACATTACACCAGGGCCTTTGTTGTGGGTGTGCATGCCCAGTTTTGGTGTTCCTCCATTTTTCCTCACTCTCCATGTATTTTTTCCCATTTTTCTGGGTGTGGGAGGGCTGTCGGCTGATTCAGTTGTTGGCCGACTGGTTTGTTGCTACCCGACTTGTCGTGGTGACCTGGCCGATTGCTGGTCACCTGGCCGACTATGCATTTTTGCTGGTGGTGAGCATATATGTTGCTGTTGGCTTGTTTTGGACTGGCCGACTAGCAGCCTGGGGCCATATAAAATGGCCCCTTGCGCCCCACACTTGCCATTGTACATTGTGGGATTTTTTGGTGTGTATATAGCAGAGTTATACAACTTCTCTCTCCCTCTCTCATCTGCGTTTTGCTCTCTACAGCAGTTGTTTTCATTTCCGTTGTGCATTCTGACATGGTATCAGATCCCCAGGTGGCTTGAAGCTTGGAGACAGTGGGACCTCGAGGGTTTGCTGATTTGAGGTGCTGATTGGAGATTGCTTGGGCTGTTTGGGACTTGGAGATCGGGTAGAAGGCGGCCATCATCGTTGGACAGCCACCTTGCATATTAGTTGCAGCCTCTTCTTCTTCTTTTTTCCCACCCACCCTCCCTTCACAAGACCTTGTGAACCCTTGAGATGGCAGACTTGCTTGAGATGGCTGAGAAGCACGTAAAGATCCCTACACTCCCCACATTCCCAGTGGACCGACAGTTGGATGGGAACAACTACGGCATATGGAAGGTAATGATGGAGTCCGTTTTGGAGTCTTTATGACTTGGGCCAATTTTATTGTAGTTGGTGTTCCACGGCCGAAGTTGGAAGATGGGGAGTTACCCTCTATACGAAAGGAACGGGAGGCTCAGGCACAGTTATGGGGTCGTGTCAATGTCCGCGTCCGTTCTTTCATCTTCCTAAATTACACACCAGAGGTGATTAATCATATAAAGCTTATGACGTTGGCCATAGGGATTTGGCAGCATTTGGCTTCTCTCTTAACAGGGTATCACCCATGAAGCAGATCTCCTTGGAAGTTCAGATGTGGGTGATGAATCCTGCAAAGTCGTCAACAATGCGAGAGCACATCAATAAGTTGCAGGCTCTTCAGCAGGAGGTTCATCAGGCAGGGAAAGAGATATCTTTAGAGGACATGGCCATCACCACGTTGTCCCATTTGCCCTCTCAATACTTGGCGTTTTACACCTCTTTGATCACCAGTGGCAGGTTCAACACCATCACTTGGGAGGAGCTTGTGCCAATGGTATTGGACCAAGAAGAGCGTTTTACGAACCCTCCGCAAGGCGGAGGTTTTGAGGCCTTGACTGGCCAATGGTCGAAAGGCTGTAACAACAACAATAAGGGCAAAGGGAAGTCTTCATCGGAGAAGTCTTCATCGGAGAAGTCTTCTGAGAAGAAGCCTGATTCAGACCGTGAGAAACTGAAGGCTAAGCGGACCTGTAATGATTGTGGCGATAAAGGCCACTATTGGAGGAAGTATCCCAAGCAGAATACCAAGAAGGATGTTGATTCTTCAGCTTAAGCTGCAAAGACTCCAGCCTTTGTGCACTTGGATATTTTGGACACAGATGCTTCATCTTCTTCGAGTGAGGAGGCAGTTGGCTTCACCGCTAGGGATACTCGGGAGTGGATTCTTGATAGTGGTGCTTCCAGGCACATGACTCCTTCCCGTGAGTTCTTACAGGATCTGAAATGACAGATTCCACTATACCGATTCATAGTGAGGGTAGGATAGAGATCATTCCCGATGGCACAGGGAGGAAGCATTCCTCATGTTCTTTACGTCCCCGCACTTGGTTTTCATCTATTGTCAGGGCATGAGGTTTGCAAGACTGGCTTTCGGGTGGAGTTTGAGGAGCATTCTGTTGCTCTACGGGACATAGAAACAAGCCAGGTTGTATAGGAAGGCGGAGTGGAGAATGGTATCTACAAACTCTCAGTACTCTCCTCTCTGACAAGCACTTAGATCGGTGACTTGTGGCACTTTCGGTTTGGCCACTTGAATGTGGATGCGTTGCGGCGGGCTTTTCGGGACCACATGGTGGTTGGCTTGCCAGATGTTGGCAGCGGGGAGGGACGTTGTAGTTCTTGCATTCGTGGTAAGCAACACATGAAATCTTTTCCGAAGCAGGCTTCTAGGCAGGCTTCGAAACCTTTGGAGTTGGTACACAGTGACTTGTGTGGACCTATGCAAACCCCATCCTTGGGAGGTTCTTTGTATTTTATGCTGCTTGTTGATGATTGTAACATATTCACATGGGTTTATTTCTTTTCCCAGAAGGGCTAAGCCTTTACTCGGTTCAAGGAGTGGCATGTGATGGCAGAGAAACAGTCTGGCTTGTAGATAAAGACTCTTCGGGCTGACAAAGGAGGAGAGTTTTCTTCCAATGCGTTTTTGTGGTTTTGTGCGGAACATGGCATCAAGCGGAAGCTGGCCAATACACGTTCGCCTTCAGAGAATGGAGTGGTTGAGCGTAAGAACCGGACTGTGGTGGAGATGGCGAGGACGATGTTGGAGCATCGTGATCTTCCTCGTCCACTTTGGGGAGGGGCTGTGGTTACGACTGTCCATATCCTCAACCGATCCCCGACGACTTCAGTACCAAAGATGATCCCCTTTGAGGCTTATTTTGGCAGGAAACCAGATGTCTCCCATTTTTGTGTATTTGGGAGTGATGCTTATGTTCACATTCCAAAGAAGCAGAGGGGGAAGCTTGACTCGAAGTCCCAGAAACTTGTCTTTGTGGGATATAACTCTCTCTGCAAAGGATACATACAGGTTGTGTGACCTAGAGCGGAATGAGGTTGTTGTCAGCAGAGATGTTGTTTTTGATGAGCATGTTCTAGCTTGCACTGTTGATGAGCCGCCACTACTTGTAGACCCCGACGAGTCTGATGATGATTCCCAGTCGATTGTTCGAGTTGGACAGCCTCAGTCAGTTGAGGAGGTTGAGCCTGCGGCGGCTGGAGATGAGCCCTCGCAGCAGCAGGATGCTCCGTGTTTTGTGCTCGCCCAGTTTTGGTGTTCCCCCATTTTTCCTCACTCTCCATGTATTTTTTTTCCATTTTTCTGGGTGTGGGAGGGTTGTCAGCTGATTCAGTTGCTGGCTGACTAGTTTGTTGCTACCCGACTTGTCTTGGTGACCTGGCCGACTGCTGGTCACCCGGCCGACTGTGCATTTTTGCTGGTCGTGAGCATATATGTTGCTGTCGGCTTGCTTTGGACTGGCTGACCAGTAGCCTGGGGCCATATAAAATGGCCCCTTGCCCCCCACACTTGCCTTTGTACATTGCGGGATTTTCTGGTGTGTATATAGCAGAGTTATATAGCTTCTCTCCCTCTCTCATCTGCGTCTTGCTCTCTACAGCAGTTGTCTTCATTTCCACTGTGCATTCTGACAGATAGGTGGAGTGCTGAGATCATCGGTGGCACAAAGGCTTGCTTGTGGAGGTGTGCTATTGTCGTGGATATGGGTTCCCTCTTGGAGGAGGAATCTTATAGTGCAACAGACAGGATGGTGTGGCTACTACTCTTGTCAGAATTAGGGTCATTTGGCCAAGGATTGCAAGAATAGTGGTGAAGCCCAGGCTAGGACCAAGTTCTCAAAGAAGGGCAATGATTATATATAGGATGATGACTCTAATGCTTCTAGTGTCCCCAAGCTGCAAAAGCCAGGGAGGACGTGGATGGTCAGCTTCTATAGCTGTACAGATAGTTTTCCCCCCTATGCTTCTAGCCAAAGGAGGCTTGTGGGCGCGAGAGGGGGGTGTCACATAAGACGTGACTTTTGGTGCATGGGACCAATGTGTTGGAGTTCCAAGCATGTTAAAATATCTGGCGAGACAAGTTCATTTTTTGGAGCTATGGACTGGATGTGCTCCATGTCTATTGCTTAGTGTAGTAGAGGTTATGGATTGGATGAGTTCCAAGTTCATTGTTCGAGATCTTTTGAGACGTAATGTGTTCACCATCTATTGTTGGGGGATGATGGGCGCGGTGTTTTCCGTAGACTCATAATTCTATACTTGGAGCAAAGTAGATTTCTTTGTTGTTCAGGGTGGCATTTTGTTTGGAGGAGTCCGGTTAGCAGTGCTCTTTGTTGGGTATGGGGGAAGAAGCCTGCACACAAACACACACACAAACAAGTGCAAGAGAGAGAAGAACTTGTGAAGCTCAAGAGTGCTGGAAAAGATGTACTCAATAATGATATGAAAGTACAATGTGAGGACATAAAGTAGCCTAGGGCAAAGTGCCCAACACACATAAGTGTGTACACACGAGGAAAAAACCTATGTCCAGTCACAGGGAAAAAGTGCCCGTGAGAGTAAGCTGTGTCATGACCAACAAACCCCCCTCAAGTGAATGGTGTGAACGGGGACAGGGTGTAGTAGACTACTCTGGAAGAGGCTGTAAGCTCAAAGCTTTGCGGAAAGCTTCAAACTTTTCCACCGAAAGAGGCCTTGTAAACCCATCTGCTATATTGGCATATGTAGACACGTAAGCCAAGTCAATCTCTCCTGCATGGAGCCTTTCCCTGACATAATAATAGTGAACCTCAACATGCTTTGTGCGGGCATGAAATACTGGGTTTCGTGCAACTACCAAAGCACTTTGACTGTCAGTGTAAATGGTGGTAGGGGACTGCTGTCCAACACTAAGATCGGCTAGAAGGCGTCGTAGCCAAACACATTCCACAATAGCTGTAAAGGTTGCCTTGTATTCAGCTTCATCATGAGATGCATGAGTCACCAAGAAGAAAACAGTTACCATTGGTTGACACTCGCGTGTCATAGCAACTTGCCCAATCACTATATGTAAATGCAAGCAAGCATAGTGTAGAAGAACTGCCATAAAACAAGGCAAAGTTTGAAGTGCCTTTAAGATAGCGAAATACACGCTTACACGCTTGCCAATGCATAGTGCTCGGACAATGCATGAATTTGCTCAACTGAGAAACATCATACTGTATGTCCAAACAAGTAGAGCATAAATAGATAAGGCATCCCACAGCTTGCTGATAGGTGGCAACATAAAAAGGCTCACCAGCATGCTCAAGTGACAGTTTTAGACCTGGTTCCATAGGAGTAGAAACAGGTTTACAATCTATCATGTGAAAAACGCTCAAGGAGCTGCTCAACATATCTGCACTGAGATGACATGATACCACCCTCAAAAGGTATAAACTATATGCCCAAATAGTAATGTAAATGCCCCATGTTTGGGACATCAAATGCATGCTGCAAATCAGCTTTAAAAGCTGAAATATCACCCTCTTCAGGGCCTGTGAGTGACGAGCATGTCATTCGCCCAAAGAATAAGGTTGAGAACATTGTTCCCAATGTGGCGTACATAAAGTGTACTCTCAGCTGAACTATTCTGAAACCCTTTGGTAGTCAAGTATGCATGAATTTTGTGGTACCAAGCACGAGGGGCCTGTTTAAGACCATACAGTGCTTTATGTAAACGACATACTTTACTTTCTGCACCTTTTTGAACAAAGCCAGGAGGCTGAGACACATAAACTTCCTGCTGCAAATCGCCATTCAAAAAAGCAGTTTTGACATCCAACTGATGCACATGCCACTGCTTGTGGGTAGCCAATGCAATAATAGTACGTATGGTAGTCATATGTGAAGTGGGAGCAAAGGTCTTCTCATAGTCAATACCCTCACGTTGGGCATACCCTTTGGCGACCAAGCGAGCCTTATGGCGATCAACTGAACCATCAGGCTTATGCTTAAGCTTGAAAACCCATTTTGTGCCAATAGCACGCTTGCCTGGGGGCAAGTCACATAACTCCCAAGTAACGTTTTTGTCAATGGAGTCCAACTCCGAATGCATGGCTGCCACCCAATGGTAATCCTCCAATGCATCAACATGAGATATGGGTTCCTCATTACAAGCGGTGGCAACAAGAGTTGTATCCACACAATGTGAAGATGCATGGCGAGAAGTAGTACGTGTACGACCTGGCATAAATGTAGACTATTTGCTATCACGCAAAGTGAACCAGCCATCTAGGAACAGTTTTTGACTTCCTAGTATCTGCATCTTCCTCTGCCAATGCATCACCCAAGGTATCTTGATCAATTTGAGGCATTTCAGGATCAATTTGGGGCAAGTTCAGCTGCTGATTTTGCTGGTTTTCAGCAGGCATAGGTGGCTGTAAATGAGCTGAAACTGGCTCTACATTGTCCACATTTGAATTGAATAAAGGCAACAAAGTATCAAACACATTTTCCGGCCCAATAGATGGCTGTTTGGTACATGAGACAAGTGGTTGAGATGCATATTCATCAAAGATAAAATCTCTTGACACAATGATCTTGCCTGTATTAGGCACATAGAGTCTGTATCCTTTACTCTCAGTACTATAACCAATGAAAATGCATTTGATGGCCTTTGCATCAAGCTTATGTCTTTGTTGTGTGGGCACATGCATATATCCCAAACACCCAAAGACCCTCATATGAGTCACCACTGGAATCCTGCCATTCCATGCCTCATAGGTAGTCATAGATTTCAAGGCTTTAATGGGGCAACGGTTAAGCACATAATTGGCGCACATAACCGCCTCAAGCCAAAACTTGCTGGGCAGATCCTTGCTTTTGAGCATGCAACGTGCCATCTCCATAAGTGTACGATTACGTCTCTCTGCAACTCCATTTTGCTGAGTATAGGGGGTAGTACACTGATGAGAAATACCATGTAATTGCATGTAAGCTGTGAACTCATTTGACAAATATTCCCTCCCTCGATCTGTATGCAATGTGACAAGCTTGTGTCCACAAGCATTTTCAGCCATGGGACGGAAGTCTCTGAAAGCTGCAAAGGCACCTGCCTTCATTTTTAATCCATACACCCAACAAAACTGAGTGTAGTCATCAATGAACGTGATGAAGTACAAGTGTCCTCCAAAAGATGGAGCCCTCATGGGGCCACAAAGATCACTATGAACAAGCTGTAATGGTCGGACAGCCCTCATAGCACCATCTTTAGGAAAGGAATTCCTGTGCATCTTTCCAAGGATGCATCCCTCACATACATTCTTGAAGGGAACTTGCATAGGAGGAAGCTCATGCACCATACCTTGCTTCTGCAAGCGTACAAGAGATGGGAAGTTCAAGTGACCAAACTGAGCATGCCATAACTCAGTGTCACTCAACACACGGGAGGTGGATGCAAGCATAGCATCATGAGAATAAGTACTCTTGTCATACATATCAAGCTTATACAAGCCACTGCATAATGTCCTAGAAAGCGTAAGAGAAGCTGAATCTCTGCTGTCATACACTGAGCAACAATGGTCAGAAAACTGAAAGCATAAGAGAAGCTGAATCTCTGCTGTCATACACTGAGCAACAATGGTCAGAAAACTGAAACCCAGATAATGCAAGGGCTGAAACAGAAATGAGATTCTTCTTGATGCCTGGTACATATAAAGTGTCACAAAGAGTAAAGCTATCCCCATTACATGCTGTTAGCTCCACATTGCCAATGCCTTTAATGGAGTAAGAGGCATCATTGGCACACATAACTATGCCACTTGGAGGTGAATCCTACAAATTGGCAAATAGATCTCTGCAAGAAGTGATGTGCTTAGAAGCACCATTGTCAAAGTACCTGTCACGTGCATCCCGCACTTGGATGCCACATTGACATATCTGTACAGAAAGTGCAAGACCTAGGATGTAAACTGGTCCCATGTGAGCCCAGTCCGGGACAAGTTAGCCAGGGATCCATCTCAGTCGTCCGAGGTCAGGTGTGCATTGTCTTGCACAGGAGTCCAAGGTCAGGTGTGCACTGTCCTGCACATGAAATAGTGCCAGTCCGCGCTGTAAGTCTCCCTCTGGAATGATGTCAGTGATTCTGCGTATCTGGTATGGTACCGGAGGCCAGATCATTGTGTAGATAGTTAGGGTTTGCTTTTAGGAATAGGGGCCAGCCCATAGGGCTACCCCAAATCTTAGTGTGGGCATGGGGATGGTGTGAAACCACCCCCATGAAGGCCAGGAAGGCCTTGGCTGAACCCACCAGCCATGGAGAGGCTGTAGGACAGCCGTAGGGGCGTGCCAGGGGCAGCCGACAGTACATTAAGCATTTATATGGCTGTAGGGCATGTATGGGGCAGCCCATACAGGCTGCCCAGCCCACAGACTGCCTGCAGAACAGTGTCCAGCCCCTATAAATTTAGGCGCATGATGCCCAGCCTACAAGGGAAAAAGGTGCAGACTTTTTTTTCAGCATTTAATGCTGATTTAAAAGCCGTGGACAAGGGCTGAAGCTGGCCGCTTGTTTATCTACTGGCCGACTGCTGTTGGGGAGTAGTATAAATAGGAGAGCCACAATTCATTTGTGTTATCTCATAATTCACCAAGTGCTCAAGCAACCAAAGGGCCAGGACAGCCAAGGGCTTGCTAACGCAAAGGGGTGAAGGACTGCAGGTCAAGGGCAGATATTTCTTAGCCAAGAAAGGTCAAGTTTTCATGTATTTTCTTTCAGATTTACATCATTCTAATAAAGCAAATACACCATCTGTGGAGGGGGCCCTATAGAGGGTATTTGGGACCCAATACTGTGTCCTCTCCTCTCTCCCTCTCTCTCTCTCTCTCTCTCTCTCTATTTTCTGCACATCTTCATTCAGTTTTGTGCATTAATTCCGTCGTGAAAAGTGTGTTGATTTTTGAGCATTGAAGTTACCGTTCTTCTCCGAAGCTTCCGCATGTTACAGTGGTATCAGAGCCTACTTCAAGTGCAAAGATTTAGCAAAGAAACTTCTTCGGATTGTGAAGCAAAGGTTAAAGCAGGTGGGCAAGCGATGCCCAAAGTTGTCTTTCAGGAGCTTCGGACCTTTTCCCATCAGGAGAAAGATTAATGAGGTGTCTATGCAGTTAAAGTTACCTCCGAGTTGGACTATGCATGATGTGTTTCACGTCAGTTGGTTAAAGCCATATGCAGGTCCAATCCCTTCAGAAGTCAAAGACGAGGCGGAACCAGATATTGTTGATGAAGCAAAAGTTATGGTTCCAGAATAGATCCTTCTGCACCGTTTCAAGCATGGCTCAGGCCGAAGACAGACAGTTCCTCACGAAGTTTCAGGACTGAGGGATCCACGAAGCGGTATGGCTTGACAAAGACTTTTTTGAAGACTATCCGGCGTCATTGACGGATTATTTGGAGGCTATGCAGCTTCCGTCAAGTTAAGCAGAAGGGGATGTCACGTGGCATCTAAGTGCATCCCGCACTTGGATGCCACGTTAACATATCTGTACAGAAGGTGCAGGACCTGGGATGGTAAACTTGTCCCATGTGAGCCCAGTTCGGGACGAGTTAGCCAGGGATTCATCTCAGTCGTCCGAGGTCAGGTGTGCATTGTCCTGCACAGGAGTCCAAGGTCAGGTGTGCACTGTCCTGCACAAGAAACAGTGCCAGTCCGCGCTGTTAGTCTTCCTCTGGAATGATGTCAGTGATTCTGCGTATCTGGTATGGTACTGGAGGCCAGATCATTGTGTAGATAGTTAGGGTTTGCTTTTAGGAATAGGGGCCAGCCCATAGGGCTACCCCAAGTCTTAGTGTGGGCATGGGGATGGTGTGAAACCACCCCCATGAGGGCCAGGAAGGCCTTGGCTGAACCCACCAGCCATGGAGAGGCTGTAGGACAGCCCTAGGGGCGTGCCAGGGGCAGCCGACAGTACATTAAGCATTTATATGGTTGTAGGGCATGTATGGGGCAGCCCATACAGGCTGCCCAGCCCACAGACTGCCTGCAGAATAGTGTCCAGCCCCTATAAATTCAGGCGCATGATGCCCAGCCTACAAGGGAAAAAGGCGCAGACTTTTATGTGTTTTTTTCAGCATTTAATGCTGATTTAAAAGTCGTGGACAAGGACTGAAGCTGGCCGCCTGTTTATCTACTGGGCGACTGCTGTTGGGGAGTAGTATAAATAGGAGAGCCACAGTTCATTTGTGTTATCTCATAATTCACCAAGTGCTCAAGCAACCAAAGGGCCAGGACAGCCAACGGCTTGCTAACGCAAAGGGGTGAAGGATTGCAGGTCAAGGGCATAGATTTCTCAGCCAAGAAAGGTCAAGTTTTCCTGTATTTTCTTTCAGATTTACATCATCCTAATAAAGCAAATACACCATCCCTGGTGGGGGCCCTATAGAGGGTATTTGGGACCCAATACTGTGTCCTGTCCTCTCTCCCTCTCCCTCTCCCTCTCTCTCTCTCTCTCTATTTTTTGCACATCTTCATTCTGTTTTGTGCATTAATTCTGTCGTGAAAAGTGTGCTGATTTCTGAGCATTGAAGTTACCGATTTTCTCCGAAGCTTCCGCATGTTATAGTACCAATCTCCAGTTGAGATGGACATACAAGAAGCAAGCAAACTGCATGTAACCACTAATGCATATCCCTCATGAGCAAAGTTAGCCTCTTCTTTAGTGTCCACAGTAGCAGCCAAACCTTGCTGCTTCTTTTTCTTTTCACTCTCAATGCGCTTCCTACATTCCTCAATAAGATGGCCAAGTTTTCTGCAATAGTTGCATCTCTTCTTTTTCTTGTTGTCACCCTCTTTAGACGAGGTAGAATTTGAATGGGCATGTGGTTTGCCCTTAGGTTTACCACTAGATGCAGCCCCAGATTTACCTTTGTTTTGATCAAAGGCACCAAATGCCTGATCAGCAGAAAGCATAGTGGTCCTATTAGAATGAGACTGCACCTCCTGCAATAAGAGTCACCAACTCATCAAAGGTATACAAGTTTGGATTACCCTTCATGAGTAGACGAAGAGTAGTAGCAAAACTTTGATAGGATTTTGGCAAACCCTGAAGCACTGTAGATACAAGTGAACCATCTGGAATGACCTCATCAATGTTGATGAGCTGCTCTCGCAAATCCTTGATGAGTGTAAGGAACTTGTCCATTGAATCACCCTCATCCATATGCTCAGACTCAATCTTCTTACGAAGATAGGCAACATGAGCCTCATTGCGAACTTGATACAAAGAAGCAAGTACATCCCATGCACCCTTAGAAAAAGTGCATGAACGAATGTGCGGTATAACCTGCCTTTTGCATGAAAGGGCAATCAAAGCATGTGCCTGAGCATCCTTGTTATCCCATCTGAGCTGTTCTGGAGTGGGTGGCAAAGGTGCAGAAGATGTAGCACCACCTGAAGATACATCATCACCTGCATCAATGGTTCCTGAAGTACTTGCTGCTCGTGCAGGAGCAATGGGCCTGACATCAGCCCCTGATACATAAACCCACAAATTCTTATGTTTCATCATGTATGCCCACATAGGATAGTTGGTGCCATCCAACTTATCCTCAACGGAAAGCATTCCAAATAAATCACCAGTGTTCCCAGACATGGCGGTCACAAGTGTGTACAAACAAGTAGTAATGCTGTAACACCCAAAAATTTGGGAGAAATGCCCCAATGTCAACTGAATCTGCCTACAAATGTCTATAAAGGACGTGCAAATGGTGTCAATTTTTGCGAAATCCCCAAATTTCAGTGCAATTACGCACCGAATCAAGCAAAATCAGTGCCAATGTATGTCAATTTTGCAATTTTGAGCTCAATTATGACAAGCCCCAAAATTAATGCAGCCAATTTGTTGATATTTTTTTAGCAATTTCTGAAATTTTAAAAGAAATAAAAAAAGATATCAAATTGGTTACTGGTTATTGTTGGCATAGCCTTCGAGGAGAAGGGCGCCGCCAGATCTGGGGCGTTGTACGATGCAGGGCGACAGGCGGCGTACGGCGTAGGAACAGTCAGCACAGAGCAGACAGGTGGCGACGGCGATGCAAGGGCGACGGGCGGTGATGCGTACGATCATAGCGGCGTAGTGCAGGTAGCGCAGAACCGTACAAGCGGTGTAGGACAGGGCGGCGAACCTAGATTTGAAGTCGGCGAACACAGATTTGAGGCGGCGAATGACGGTGAACACAGATTTGGTGGCGGCGGCGCGCACAGAGCTGACAGGCGGTGGCGATTGCAGATCTGGATTTGATCGGCGGCGATGGCAGTGGCGGTAGGGGGACAGTAGGGGAACAGTAGGGGGACAGTAGGGGAACAGTAGGGGGACAGTAGGGGAACAGTAGGGAAAACCCTAACCCTAATGCAGCAAAACCCTAATGCAGGATGTGTGCAATAGGCTGAAGCTCAAGGGCTGAAGGGCAACAAGGGGCAAAGTTTGTTCAAACCCTAACCCTAACCAGGCTCTGATACCAATGTTGAGTATGGGGGAAGAAGCCTGCACACAGACACACACACACAAGTGCAAGAGAGAGAAGAACTTGTGAAGCTCAAGAGTGCTGGAAAAGATGTACTCAGATCATGCGCCAGTTATATTGACATTGGAGGAGGGGACACGGGAGCCCAGCTTGCAGTTGAGGATCCCAAAGAGGGTACTTACAGATCCCAGTCTCGCTGACGACATTGAGAGGATCTGGCATGATAGTCAGTGCTCTGACCAGGATGCAGCGGGCTAGTGTGCCCAGGGACTCATCGATCTTAGCTCTTTTCTACACGTTGCAGCTTTGACACGACTGGGAGAGATTCGCGAGCGGGAGCAACGGCTGAGACGCAGCCTTGCTTCGCTACAGCGCCTTCAGGAGCAGCAGCCTGCATGTGAGTGGGTGGCGTCCCAGCTGAGCCAGGCACGCCAGGAGGTTAGAGAGGTAGAGGAGCAGAGACATGAGTTTTACTATCGTCGTCAGGCCTCTCAGTGGACGCAGCTTGGTGATAGAGTGACTGGAGAGTTTTTTGAGATCACTGGACCCCGTCATGCACGAGCAGGAGTCCGCCAGCTTGGTAGACCGGATGGATCGGTAGCTACTGAGCTCGGGGAGATCAGAGCCATTGCCACTGCATTTTATAGTGACCTGCTTTCAGCGGAGCCAGCCCACTGAGGATCGAGATGTTTGCAGACAGACTGTGTGGGCCCATGTGCAGAGGAGGGTCACAGACCATATGCGTACAGTTCTAGGTGCGCCTCTGTCAGAGATTGAGCTTGCCGAGGCCTTGAGGGTCCTGCCGCGACATAGTTGCCCAGGGGAGGACGGACTGACGCCGGCCTTTTTTATGCGCTATTGGGACCTTTTGGGGCCAGGCCTCCGCAGGGGCTTTCAGCATGTTTTGGACACTGGGGTGATGCCGCAAAGCTTTTCAGAGGGCTTGATCTATCTTATCCCCAAGGGGGAGGGAGTATCAGATGATATTCGGCATTGGAGGCCTATTACGATCCTCAATACTGTCTACAAGGTCTTAGCAAAGGCCTTGAGTTTGAGGATCCAGCCCTTCCTGAGGGAGTTGATTCATGCTACTCAGACAGGATTTGTCAAGGAGCGTAGTATCCTTGACAACATCTTTACTTTCTGGGAGGCGACAGCCCGAGCTAGATTTCTTGGCGAGGACTTGGTCGTGATGCTTCTCGATTTTGAGAAGGCATACGATAGAGTTGATTGGGGTTTCTTAGAGGGCACTATGCTTCGCCTGGGCTTTGAGCCAGGATGGATCAGAGGGGTGGCAGCTCTGTATTCCACAGCTCGCAGCCAGGTGCTGATTGCAGGAGGACGGGGGCCGAGTTTTGAGCCGAGTCAGGGGTGTCCTCTCGCCCCTTTCCTTTTTCTCTTCTTTGCGGAGGCTATGAGTATGTATTTGACGGCAGAGGAGGTTGGTTTGAGAGGACTTCAGCTCCCAGTCCGAGGGGAGGACCTGCTTGATGCTGAGTTTGCAGACGACACGGGCTTATTTTTGCATGGCCAAGAGGCCAATCTTATTCGGGCTGAGCAGTCGCTCCAGGTTTTTAGTGCAGCTTCGGGAGCATTGATCAATTGGCGCAAGACAGTGGCCTTTTGGATCAGTAGTGCTCCGGCATGGAGCCCGGACCCCGGTTTTAGATGGATTCCTCCAGGCACAGCAGTGCGGTATTTGGGATGCCAGATTGGCCTAGATTTGTCACATGAGCAGCAGATTGCCCCGCTTCTTCAGAGCATTCGGAAGAAGCTATTGTATTGGAGTACAGCTCGACTATCCTTGGCTGGGAGGGTGGTGGTGGCAAATCAGGTGCTGTTAGCGACCATGTGGTACATTACGTCTTGCTGGATTTTCTCGAGCTCTTGCATCAGCCAGGTACAGAGGCTGATGAGGAACTTTCTGTGGTCTGGGCGGGACGGTCAGCCAGCTCGGGCAAAGGTTGCATGGGCAGTTATTACACTTCCGCTGGCTCAGGGAGGTTTGGGCATTATAGATCCAGTCGATGAGATGGAGCAGGGCAGTCAGGCCATCAGATTTATTAGGGGCCAGCCTCGCCTGGTTCCGGCACCGGATTTCTCGTCCGCCAGCTGGACACATGAGCGAGATTTACGATGGGAGCTCCTCAGCAGCCTCACCATCTGGTTCACCTGGAGGGCCCGGTGCTTTACGGCCTTTGAGGGGAGATTGGAGCCACCAGCAGAGACTGTACGGGGGATTTGGCAGGAGTTGATCCCTGCGAGGACAGTACGACCGCATCCGGGGAGACTCGGATGAGGCGATCTTACGGCGCCAGGCCTTTCACACCACTTGGCGCTGTAGCCCTTTCTACACCTTACACACGGGATCCCCCTGTTGGCACTACAGGCCACCTGTTTGGCTCTCCCCCCCCCCCCCCCTATTGTATGATTTAGCCGCTCAGTTCTTTGTACTGATGCTTGTATTTTGCAGCACCTAGGGAGAGTCTCCCGGGCTGCCATGCTGTAACCCTAACCAGGCTGTGATACCAATGTTGAGTATGGGGGAAGAAGCCTGCACACAGACACACACACACAAGTGCAAGAGAGAGAAGAACTTGTGAAGCTCAAGAGTGCTGGAAAAGATGTACTCAATAATGATATGAAAGTACAATGTGAGTACATAAAGTAGCCTAGGGCAAAGTGCCCAACACACATAAGTGTGTTCACATGGGGAAAGAACCTGTGTCCAGTTCACAGGGAAAAAGTGCCCGTGAGTAAGCTATGTTCACACCTGAACTAGCCAGGAGTGGTCATGACCAACACTCTTTCCAAGGTGCATCCGGTATTTGCAATATCAAAGTGTCCATGGTTGCATCTTCATTAGCTTATCTTTGTCAAACTTTTGCACACTACGAGCTTCTGAGGGGGTGTTAGAATTTGTGCATCTCACTGTGTTTTATTAACACATGCATTTTTCACTTTTATGCTGGTCGTGGATTTTTGTAGGTCGTGGGCTGCTGTCGGCCAGCTCCATGGGGCTAGTTGGCCGGCCTCCCTATATAAGGTCCCCTTCCCTTCTCACTTGTTATTCATTGAACCTATTCACAGGCACTTGTTCTTTACCCATCTGTTGACTGGTATTGCCATTGTAAAAGCCTCTTGCTACATAATAAAGATGCTCATTGTCTGATGTCTCTCTCTCTCTCTCTCTCTCTCTCTCTCTCTCTCTCTTTTGGTGAAAAGGTGTTTTATATTATATGTAAAAATGTACATCAGCCACATGGCTCACACAGAACCTATGGCCCCCCCAAAAAAAAACCCTCACAAAAGATCCTCTAAAGGATCATGACCATGCAAACCTGTACACTAATAAGAAAGCCTCCTAGCCAAATAAGCATCCCAGATAAAAGCATCAAAGATGAGCCAGCCGAGCCGCCGTAGACCATAATGAAATAACATCTGCATCCAGTAAAGGTAGCAAAGGCAAAAAATAGGAAATTATGCTAAGCATAATAACCTGAGCTACCTTAACCCTCACATGCATAGGCCACCCTTGAGCTTTCCAATACACAAATTTATCCGAGATCCGAGCATAAATCCAAGCAAGAAGCGCTTGGGGATCCACATCCACACCCACCGGATACCCAAGATGACGAACAATGTCTCCTGTATGCACCACACGGCCTTGCCACCCTAATGCCTCAAGATCGAATTCCGTGCATACAATGAGGGCTGATTTTGTTGAATTTATTTTCAGCCCAGAAGCCAATGCAAAATTATTCCAAGCTTCCATTGCTCGATCTATATTGGCTTTTTCGGCCTTGAGAAACATAAAAGTGTCATCCGCAAGGGCTTGAGCAACCAATTGCTTGCCATGAGGGAGATGCAAACCAACCACTTCACCATGCGATGCCATAGCATCTAGGCGAGATAACATAGGATGAATGGCAATGGCAAAGAAAAGAGGGCTAAGAGGACAGCCCTGCCGGAGAGAACGGGTGAGAGAAATACCATCCGAAAGTCCTCCATTGAGCATAATCCGCGTGATAGAGCCAGAGCCAAGTAAATGCACCAAATTAGCCATTTTGGGACCAAAGCCCATGGCTGTCACTGAGAAAGGAAAGACCAGCTAACATGATCAAAAGCTTTTTCAAGATCCAGCTGCACCATCACAATCTCTTGCTTCTTTGCCTTCGCATAATTCACTTCAATTTGAACATTAAGAATATTATGCAAAATATTCCTGCCATGCACAAATCCATATTGATATGGATGAATAAGAGTAGGAAGCACCTTCTGCAAGCGATTGGCAAAATTCTTCGTAAAGATTTTATACATAATACCCATAAGTGAGATCGGGCGCCATTGAGCCAAAGAAGTAGGCGAAGGGACTTTGGGCAACAAACGAAGTATGCCCAACTTCCAATCGGCAGGCATGTATCCCTCATCCCAAACCCTTTGACAAATAAGTGTCAAAGGCTCTGCAAGTTGATCAGCATATTTTCGGAAAAACTCATTTGTTAAACCATCCCAACCAGGGCTCTTTCCCATGGTAAGTTTGGAGAGAATAGCTTCCACTTCCCCTTGAGTAACAGGAGCATCAAGCTGAACTGCCACATCAGGGTCAACTTGTTATCGCACTTCAGCAAACAATGACTCCCTTGCAGCCAGGACAGCCAGCAAGACATCCTCTCGAGGGGCAAGCAAATCTTCATAAAACCTGATGCAATGCTGAATAACCTCAGAAGGTTGAGTAACAAGGTTGCCTTGGGCATCCATCAGCCTAACAATATTCTCACGCATATGTTTTTGATGCAACTTATCATAGAAGCGATGAGATTGACAGTTAGCATCCCGCAAAGCATCAAGACGTGCAAGTAGTTTAAAGCGAACATATTGTGCTTCCTGCACCCTAGATAGCTCCTTTTTCAGCCATTCTATGGCATCCATGTTGGGTGTTGGACTCACACACTCACACACACAAACCTGCACATTAGGGTTAGGTGCAGGGTAGAGAAGCTCACACACAGAAATGAGAGAGAGAGAGAGAGCCCCAAAAGTGTGGTATCCACAAAATGCAAGTCAACCCTTGCATGTGTGCCACATCCATATAATATAGAAGTACAAAATATTATATGTTAAGTGTCCTTTCACACTTGATGTCCAAGGGGAAAAACCACATGGGAAAAAATGCCCTTGGTTAAGCCCTGTTCACACATAGCACTACCATAAGTGAGCATATGCCTACAAATCCCCCCTGTAGTGGAAGTGTGAACCTGTACAAGGTAGCAGATCACTCTCTGTATGAGAGTAAGCCCAAAGCTTTGTGGAAAGCTTCAAACTTTTCTCGAGGTAAAGCCTTTGTGAATAGATCTGCAACATTATCCTGTGTAGGGCAATAAGATAAACTGATCTCCCTTGCATGTAGCCTCTCTGACATAGTGATAATGAATCTCTATGTGCTTGGTATGTGCATGAAATACTGGATTTCGTGCCACGGCCATAGCACTCTGGCTATCAGTGAGAATGGTGGTGGGTGTCTGCTGACACTCACGAAGATCAGCCAATAGTCTCCTCAACCATACACAATCTACTGTAGCTATAAAGACTGCCCTGTACTCAGCCTCACAAGTAGATGTAGCAACAGTGGGTTGCCTTTTGCATGAACTGCCAAGAAAAAAACAATTCCCATTGGTGGATTGCCTGGTATCATAATCACCAGCCCAATCTGAATCACTGTATGCATAAAGCTGCAAGCTGCCTCCCCTGGGATAGAACAAACCAAGATCCAGGGTACCCTTAAGATATCGAAAAATGCGTTTGACTGCTTGCCAATGCTTTGTGCCTGGGCTGTGCATGAATTTGCTCAACAAAGACACCCCAAAAGATAATGTCTGGCCTCGTGTTACACAAGTAAATGAGGCATCCCACTGCCTGGCTGTAAATGCCGGCCTGAAAAGGCTCTCCAATATCATGCATAGTAAGCCGTACACCTGGTTCTACCGGAGTAGAAATGGGCTTACATTCATCCATGTGAAACCTTTTTAGCAAACTTTTTATGTACATAGTTTGCTGCATAACAATGCCATCATCTGTATGCATAAACTGTATGCCGAGATAGTAGTGTAAAGGCCCCAAATCTGACATATCAAATTCAGCTTTCAAATCAGCTTTGAAATCTGAAATTTGTGCTTTGCTTGTACCTGTAATGAGCATGTCATCTACATACAAGATGACTATGAGAATATCGGCATCGGTTTTCTTCACATACAATGTGCTTTCAGCTGGACTATTCTCATAACCTTGGCTGGTTAGATGAGCATGTATCTTATCATACCAAGCTCTTGGAGCTTGCTTTAACCCATACAATGCTTTGTGCAACGTGCATACTTTATGTTCCTCACCAGGAACTACAAAACCAATGGGCTGATTTACATATACTTCCTCCTGTAAATCCCCATTTAAGAATGCAGTTTTGATATCCAATTGATGCACTTTCCATCCTTTATGGGCAGCCAATGCAATCACAGATCTTATTGTGGTCATTCTCGAAGTAGGAGCAAAAGTCTCTTCATAATCTATTCCCTTTTTCTGGGAGTAGCCTTTAGCCACAAGTCTTGCTTTGTACCTGTCAATAGTACCATCAGACTTTCTTTTGACTTTGTACATCCACTTTGTTCCAATTACATGCTTGCCTTTAGGCAATTCCACAAGATCCCATGTATTATTCTTCATGATAGAAATTTCAGCTTGCATAGCTTGCAACCAATGCTCATTCTCATGTGCTTCTTCATAAGAAGAAGGCTCTTCTGAATCAAAGAGACCACCCATTGCGAATGCAGACTCCCCACGATGTACATTCAAAGCATGGCTGGAACTAGCCCTTGTTCTACCTGTGAGTGGAGCTGCAAGTTTGCTTTCTTGCAAAGTTTTCAGCAACCATCTTGGCACTGACTTGGCTGTGTCTATGGCTGTTTGCTCTTCCCTGACAAGATCTTCCACTTCTTCCATAGAAGGGGGCTGAATGGTTGGCTGGTCCACATGTTCTACATGTGGATTTTCTTGTGTAGGTGCTGGCTGGTCTGAATCCCCCCTAATTGCAATGGGTAAAAGTCCATCAAACATGTCCTGTAAGCCTGTATCATTGCTTTTATACAAGCTGACCATGGGCTGTTCTGAATTTTCAGCAAATACCACATCTCTACTCACAAAAATCCTTCGTGTAGTTGGATTATAAAGACTGTATCCTTTGCTCTCATTGCTGTAGCCCACAAAAATGCATTTAATTGCTTTGTCATCTAGCTTTGTTCGGAGTTGTTGTGGCACATGTGCATATGCCAAACACCCAAATGTACGCATATAATCCACTGTTGGCTTTCGGCTATACCAAGCCTCAAATGGTGTTATGGTTTTCAAAGCTTTTGTTGGACACCTGTTCAACACATGAGTTGCACACATTATAGCTTCCATCCAAAATTTGTGAGGCAACTTTTGTGCTTTCACCATGCATCTTGCCATCTCCATGAGAGATCTATTTTTCCTTTCAGCTACACCATTCTGCTGCGGTGTATAAGGCACAGTACATTGGTGTTTGATGCCCTTTTGAAGCATATAATCCTTGAATGCATTTGACATGTATTCTCCACCTCTATCTGAGCGGAGTGTTTGGACTTTACATCCACACATATTTTCAGCCATTGCTACAAAGTGTCGAAAGCATGTAAACACATCTGCTTTCGCTTTCAAAGGGTAAGCCCAAGCAAACCTGGTGTAGTCATCAATGAATGTGACGAAGTAAAGATGCCCCTCTATGGATGGTGTCCGCATTGGACCACATACATCACTATGTATGAGCTATAATTTACTTTCAGCTCTAACAGCTCCATCTTTGGGGAATGGTTTTCATTGCATCTTTCCCAAAATACACCCCTCACATACATGTCTTGGTGGAGACTCAAGAGGCGGCATATTATCAACCATATGATGCTTCTGCAAAAGCATCAAACTCTGAAAATTTACATGCCCAAAACGAGCATGCCATAGCTCTGCATCATGCATAGCAGGAGTGTGGGCAGCCACTGTATTTGCATCATAAGTGCGCTTGTCATAGCTGTCCAGCTTATACAAGCCTTTGTATCGTGTTCCAGAAGTGACTATTTCATAACCCTTTGATGGGTCTTTTACCAAACACTTCCCATCTTCAAATTCAACCTTTAAACCTTGGTCGTTTATGTCAGAATACGCAGCGGAGATGATGACCAAATCTGGGAACACAAGAGCAAAAACGCAGGCAGAAAAACAGCACAAGAGAGAGACAGTTGTAGGCGTGTAACTCTGCTCTAAATACACAAGAAGATCCCGAGGAATGATACAAATGAGGTATGGGGGCTGAGGACCTATATATACCTCCCTAGAGGGCAGTCGGCCAGCATAAGGAAAAGCCCACGACTGATAAAAAGGTCCACGACTGCATAAATGCAGTCGGCCAGCAATCTGGTGCCCAAAACTGATCAAAACCAGTCGGCCAACAGCAAGAGTGCCCACGACTGATAAACACCCAGTCGGCCAAGACTGTACTGCTCTTGGCACCCTCTGGCAGCCCTCCCAAGCCTCAGAAAAAATGGAAAAAATAGGGGAAAAATACGGGGAGTGAGGAAAAATGATAAAACACCTGATAAGGGCGGGCACACCCACAACAAAGGCCCTGGTGTATACAAATAGACAGGAGATGACTTCTAACACCCCCTCTCAGCTCCTGGCTGTGTAACCAACCACTGGGAGCTGGGGTGCCGCCTGAGCAAATCCTGAGAGCGACTTCGTGAAGAGGTCCACCGTACTGTCCTCCGTCGAACAGAACTCCAGCAAGATGTCATCAGCAACGATCTGTTCACGAACAAAGTGCCTCTGGATGACCATGGGTTCCTCCAGTGGAAGCCCAATCCTGCCATGCAACCTCCTCCTCCTCCGTAAAACTGCTCCTGGGCCATAAGTAGATCCCCTCGTGTTCGAATCTCCTCCCCAAACCGAGTCACTCCAACCGTGGAGTTGGACTCCATCCAACAATCCCCCTCCTGTGTACAAGAGTCCATGATCCTTCGCATGCCGCAAAAACCACAGGAAACGCAATCGTGCCTCCCAAAGAGTCATCCGCAACCAAGAGCTCAACTGCCTCATCAGGAAGCTCCCGTCCAATCTGGTGTCCATCAACCAGATCAATGAACCATACAGCTTCTGAGTCACAGAGACATCACACTGCTCACAAGGATCAACACCTGTTACGGTGCACAAACAAGTCCTGGAAACCTGATGAATCCTGTCAACCACCCCCTCTGAATCCGGAACCACAAAGCCTGGAGAAACCACCTCCTTCTGCAAGTAAGCACCTGTCACCTGCCTGGCTTTCCGCAAGGTCCCCGTGGAAAGAACATCCTCAACTACTGGAAGTTCTATGTCCCGAACACTACGAGACATCAGAGCATAAGTGACCTGTTCAGCTTCCTCTGACTCACGAACACAAGAACTACCAACATGAGTACTGGAGAGTTCCTGCCAACTGCTGCCATCTACTGGCAAGCTATCCACCACTTGGTCTCGGAAAGCCCGCACCTGCAGCGTATCCACACTTGAGTAGCCATTACCAGACTGCCACTCATCACAATCCTGAGGACCTGGGAGAGAGAGTGCTGAAAGCCTGTAAACTCCATTCTCCACTCCGCCTTCCCAAACCACCTGGCCTGTTGCTTTGTCCCGGAGAGCAACAAAATGCTCATCAAACTCCACCCGTACGCCAGTCTTGCAAACCTGATGCACTGACAACAGATGAAAACCAAGTGCCGGAACATACAACACGTGGGAGGAATGCTTCCCCCCTCTGCCATCGGGAACTATCTCCATCCTGCCCTCACTGTGAACTGGGATAGTGGACGTATCCCCAGTAAGAATATGACCAGAAAGCTTGCAGAGATCCTGTAAACCGGAACGGGAAGGAGTCATGTGCCTGGAAGCACCACTATCGAGAATCCACTCCCGAGTATCCGTTGCGGAGAGTCCTCCAATCTCCTCCCTGCGTGAAGAAAATGAAGCATCGGTGTCCATCACCTCCAGGTGCACAAAAGCCGGAGTCTTCATGATTGCTGCTGAGGAATCTTCACCCTTCTCGGTCTTCCGCTTGGGACACTGCCTCCAATAGTGGCCTTTCTCGCCACAATCATTACAGGTCCTCTCTGCCTTCAGTTTCTCGCGGTCAGCGTCGGACTTCTTCTCAGAAGACTTCTCCGATGAAGCCTTCCCTTTGCCCGAGTTACGGCCTTTCGACCGTTGGCCAGTTAAGGCCTCCGAACCTCCACCCTGAGGAGGGTTCGTGAATCGTTCCTCCTGGTCTAGGACCATGGGCACAAGCTCCTCCCACGTGATGGTGCTGAGCCTGTCACTGGTAATCAAAGAGGAGTAAAATGCTGAGTACGAAGAGGGCAAATGTGACAGCAACGTGATGGCCATGTCCTCTGACGATATCTCCTTCCCAGCCTGAAGAACTTCCTGCTGAAGAGCCTGCAGCTTGTTAATATGCTCCCGCATCGTCGACGACTTTGCAGGACTCATAACCCGCATCTGTGCTTCCAAGGAAATCCTCTTCATTGGCGATACCCTATTATAAAGTGAGGCCAAATGCTGCCATATACCTCTGGCCAGCGTCATGTGCTTGACATGATTGATTACCTGCGGTGTGCAGTTGAGGAAAATAAACGAACGGACCCTGGCGTTGACACGATCCCACATCTGCGTCTGGGCCTCCCGGTCCTTTCGGGTTGACGGTAACTCCCCTTCCTCTACTTCCGGCCGTGGAACACCAACAACGACGAAATCGGCGAGATCGTAGGACTCCAGAACGGATTCCATCATCACCTTCCATATGCCGTAGTTGCTCCCGTCCAACTGACGGTCCACCGGGAACGTGGGGAGAGTCGGAATCTTCACGTGTCTCTCGGCCATCTCAAACAGATCTGCCATAGCGGGATGTACTCTGAAAAGGGTGGGTGGGTGGGAACAAAGAAGAACTGATACCTGCAAGTGGCTGTCCAGCAAATCAGCCCGCCTTCCTCTTGCTTCTCCTCTTCCCGATCAGCCCAAAACAGTCCACCAATCAGCCACAAAACAGTCCCCCTCTTGCTCACACAAATCCCAAGACCTATCTAGAGCCTAGGCTCTGATACCATGTCAGAATACGCAGCGGAGATGATGACCAAATCTGGGAACACAAGAGCAAAAACGCAGGCAGAAAAACAGCACAAGAGAGACATAGTTGTAGGCGTGTAACTCTGCTCTATATACACAAGAAGATCCCGAGGAATGATACAAATGAGGTATGGGGGCTGAGGACCTATATATACCTCCCTATAGGGCAGTCGGCCAGCATAAGGAAAAGCCCACGACTGATAAAAAGGTCCACGATTGCATAAATGCAGTCGGCCAGCAATCTGGTGCCCAAAACTGATCAAAACCAGTCGGCCAGCAGCAAGAGTGCCCACGACTGATAAACACCCAGTCGGCCAGCACTGTACTGCTCTTGGCACCCTTTGGCAGCCCTCCCAAGCCTGAGAAAAAATGGGAAAAATAGGGGAAAAATACGGGGAGTGAGGAAAAATGATAAAACACCTGATAAGGGCGGGCACACCCACAACAAAGGCCCTGGTGTATACAAATAGACAGGAGATGACTTCTAACAGTTTATGGCTGAGACGGAGAGCAGATTTTTCTTTATCCCTGGAACATACAATACATTTTTCATACATATATTGGCACCATTGGCTGCAATAAGTATGACATTACCAATTCCCTTTACTGGATATGTGGTATGATCTGCACATGATACAGTGCGGCCATTTGAAACATAAACCAAGTGCTGAAATACATCTTTGCATGAAGTGATGTGGCTCGAAGCACCACTATCAAAATACCATGATGCATTCTGTCTGTCAGATGCAATGCAAGACATATCAGTGTCTGAAGCTCTTGGTGTGTCACTAGTGCATGTGACCAAAAAAGTGTACTCTTCCTGGATTACATTAGCTGATTGCTGTGCTTTGTCATCAGAAGAGTCTGCTACTGCATTGCCTGCTTCTTTCTTTTTCTCTTTTGCAATCCGCTTCCTACATTCACTGATGTAGTGTCCAGGCTTATGGCAGTAGTGACATTTGCCCTTCTTTTTGGTCTTGTTTGCATCCCCTTTGTCAGACTTTTCACCACTAGAAGAGGGCTGTCCATGACCAGCCTTGCTAGACTGTTGTCCCCCATGCCTAAAGCTCTTTGCTTTACCCTTATCCTTGGCTGTAAATGCCATTTCTCCACCACGGTTGCTCGATAAGTTTGCTCTTGTTTGCTCTTCCTGCAAGAGTAAACCCACGAGCTCTTCAAAAGTGACGGGATCACCACCTCCTCTCATTGAGAGGTTGAGAGAGGTGTGAAAGCCCAGGTAGGAAGGCGGTAAAGAATGAAGAGTGTTGGTGACCATCTGTCTGTCTGGGATAACCTCATCAATGTTGAGCAATTGTTCCTGCAAATCTTTCACTTTGGTGAGATGATCTGCCATGGAGTCACCCTCATCCATAGAAAGAAGATCCAATTGCCTCTTCAAGTAGGCAACTCTTGCCTTGTTGCGTACCTGATACATTGTTTCCAATGTGTCCCATGCAAGCTTCGATGTCTTGCATGAACGAATGTGCGGAATAATAGTCCTTTTCACTGAAAGGGCTATCAATGACATGGCCTGTGCATCTCTAGAGTCCCATCTCTTCTGCTCTTGTGTGGGAGAAGGATCTACATCAGGAGCTCTTTGAGCACCTCCCCTTTGAGGCGTGGGGCTGGCTGTATGGTAAGTGGGCGTGTGTCATCACCACACACGATGCCCCAAAGCCCTTTGGCTACCAGCAAATTACGGATCATGAAACTCCAGAGGGAGTAGTTAGATCCATCCAGCTTGTCCTCCTGGGTGAGCACACCAAATACATCTGTAGCATTCTGTGCCATGTCAACAAAATATATCTGCAAGCAAACCAAGCACCAATGTGCACTGCCAGGCAACCAAATGTCATGTGCAAATGTATGCCTGCAAACCAAAGCAAGTGTAAACCTGCACCAAATTGTCCAATTACACACAATGTGTATACATACACGACAAATCGCAGCTGTAATGCCCAATTACATGCTCCAATCTGAAAATCCCCAATTTTTATGCACTCCAAGTGCTTCAATGTGCATCTAATTGGCCAATTTTCACAAAAGCCCCAAATTTCTGCAAATTTAAGAGGTTCAATTTGCCAATTTTGACCTCAATTTTGAAAACCCCCAAATTGCTGCAAATGAAAGAGGTTCAATTTGCTGATTTTGACCTCAATTTCAAAAAACCCCCAAATTGCAGGCAAAGCAAAATGCCCAATTTTTTCAATTTGTCTTGAAATTGAGAAATCCCCCAATTTGCCTGAATCCTGTACCACCTGCAAATTCAAATCTTCCTGGCAAACCCCCAAAATTTGTCGAATCTGCTTACAAACCTTATTTTGTTTACTGAAACAAAGGTATCTGGGCAGCAATGATGCACAGCCGGGGAGACGTTGCAGGTGGAGACTCAACAACGGGAAGGACACGAAGATGGAGGCTGGTGCGTGTAGCTGGCAGCAAGGTGGAGGCGGAACCGTGCAGGTGTCGAGGACAGCTGCAGTGGTCGAGGAGGCCTGCAGAGCGCTGGTGTCGGGCAGGACCCGCCGGCGGCCTTGCACTAGCACGGAGGGCGCCGGGCGGCGGCGGCGGCAGCGGCTGTAGATGTCCGGAGGGGACCAGGCACAGGCGCGTTGGGCAACGGGAGTCGATGGCGGTGGCGGACCAGCAGAGGCGACGAGGCACTGGTGCCGGAAGCTGTAGGCAAGTCGCTGGCTGTAGTGAACGGAACTTCGAAGGTGGGCGTAGCAGAACAGAACTTCGGAATGGTGAGGGAGCGAGTCGGCGTTGGGCGACGGCGACGGCTTGAACGGAGACGCCGGATATGAAGCGTAATGGCGTCGGATGGAGCGCCGGCGAGGGCCAACGAAGGCCGCGACGGAGCAGGGGCCGGCCGGACGGCAGGTGACGGAACTGGGCGGCCGGAGTGGGGGCATTGACGGAAGAAACACCGGCTGCATACGGCGGTGCCGCCCGCGAGCTGGGTTGCGGCGGCGGGCTCCCACTAGTGCCGCCTATCTCTGGTGGCCGGACGGCGGAGTAGCGACGGAATCGACGGACGGACGGCGACGGAAAAACACAGCGTCGACGGAATTTTGCAGGCGACGGACGGAACGTCGGATTTCGACGGAAGTTCGCAGGATTTCTTCCAGCTGCAGATTTCCAGGGCCAGCTCCCAGCTCCCAGCTCTGATACCAAATGTTGGGTGTTGGACTCACACACTCACACACACAAACCTGCACATTAGGGTTAGGTGCAGGGTAGAGAAGCTCACACACAGAAATGAGAGGGAGAGAGAGAGAGCCCCAAAAGTGTGGTATCCACAGAATGCAAGTCAACCCTTGCATGTGTGCCACATCCATATAATATAGAAGTACAAAATATTCTATGTTAAGTGTCCTTTCACACTTGATGTCCAAGGGGAAAAACCACATGGGAAAAAATGCCCTTGGTTAAGCGCTGTTCACACATAGCACTACCATAAGTGTGCATATGCCTACAATCCACAACTTCAGCATCCATAGAGTCAGTAAACATGAACGCCTGCAAGCCCTTTAAAAGCGACTCAAGAAGAGCCACATGCTGTTTTTGTATAGAGGCATTAGCAAGACCATAATGCCGCGCTAGTGTTGGTAAGGAACACTGGCCAAGCATGATAATCAGCCATGGACACTCTTGTGGAGAAATGTCGTATCAACTGACGCATATAAACATAAAAAACTTCATGCTCCAAAAAAGTGTGATTTAAGCGCAAAGGCAAGCGTCCCAACAAGCCTTTATATGCATCCACAGAATGATAGACCATTTCAAACACAAGCGGCCAATGATCCGACAAAACCTGTTGCTAATCAACCATCATAGTAAGAACCTCTGGCAAAAGGAGATCTTGATGTAAAATATACATCCTATCCAATCTAGCATAAGTGCCCCGAAAGTGTTGTGAGGCATAAGTGTAACCCCTTTCATCTGGATGCAACCAAGACCACATGTCTTGTTTTAGGGACCTTGCTGCAAAAGCTTCCCACGCCATTCTCTCCGGGCCATCCATTACAGAATGAGGCGACATGGCTTGCTCCCTGGAGACACACATATTAAAGTCTCCCATCACAAAGCTAGGATGAGAGATTGAAAGAGCAGACACGAGCATTATTTGGAGCATACACCCCTAACAACCATAAAGGCGTATCATCCCAAACAATCTGTATCTATTATCACTAGAAATCTTCCATGAACATCTTGAATCACAAGAGAAGGCTGAAACTGCGAACGAATAGCAAACATAACACCTGACTGCGAAGCAGGATGTCCGCTGTAGAAAACATGAAACCCCTTATATACATAGGCTTTGCCAGCCAACTTATGTTGCTTATGTTCAACTGCACACAAAACATCCCAACCATGAAAAAAAGTTGTACGCCAAAGCCTGAACTGCTTTTGGCGCGAAGAAATACCCTTTACATTCCATTGTACAATTTTCATAAGCCTTCTTGCATTTTTAGACATGGTATTTGTGATCTCAGACTGCCCTTGGAGTTCCCGAGCATGTGCCGAAGGGTAATGACCATCCCATGGCGAGATGACCTCACCCTTCGAACCAAACACAAGAGGCAATTGTTGTTGTGCTTCTTTTGTTAGGCGACTTCTAATAGGATAGCGTTCTACTCTATCCACCCCAAGAGCCCATGTACCTTGAGAAAGTTGGCCTCCCGGCCGCTCAATCCTGGTCTGTTGCTGGGCACCTGAACCCAAAGGGCGACGAGCATATGTATGTAAGGGCCCCTTATGAGTACGCAAAGGCCCCCGCCAAACAGCATCTGAGAAATCCCCCCGCGGGACAACAAATCGTGTCTTTTTACCACGTACTTCCACCCATGGCTGCTCAACCTCATTCTGAACATCCACATGTACATCCATGTGTGGGCATCATATAAAGGAGCATCATGCTCATCTTCACGGGCAAATGCCTGGTAGCAACAACTTGTTCTTTCTTAGGACATTCGGAGACAAAGTGGCCCATCTCACCACATTTGAAACAGTGGCCAGCAAATGTATCCCACCTCAATGCATACATTAAATGTTGTAGCCCAGCCATATTGACACGCAAATGTGTCGGCCTAGGTCTCCCAGTATCCCACAACATGCATAGACGATTTCGGTTTCTAGATGTCATTCAAGGCACCACCAAGACATCACCGATACCTCGCATGAGACCTGGTAAAACACGCCAAAACATTGGTGGGAATTGTTTCACTTCAACCCAAACTGGGCAAGCGTGGCGCAACATATCTTGGTACTCTGCCATAGGCTTCCCCGGAACCACATGAACCAACTGCCCATCCAAAAAGAGTGGCACCTGCTCCAAGACTGCCCTACGGGCTTCCGAAGTGCGAAAAAGTATTTCATAAAAGCCTCTCGGACCATCATAAATCTCCTCAAGTACCTCAGGCGACACCAAGCGGCCCAACCATGCTCTAAGACGAGGCAACAACGGAATACGCCCAGTAAAGAAGAAGATAGCAGCACGATCATGAAAATCTGCTAGCTGATGTAGCAACAAAGGAGTCTCCATGCATACATCAGCCACACCACCATTATCTACTGCAGCCATTTGCACGCTATTTGCCTTCACATATTCTTGCAGAAGCTCACCAGTGATCTGCAGCAAACGTGCAAACTCCGGAGAAGGTACCGGAGAACTTTCCTCTGCATTCTCTCCAACATTCACTGGAGTGTAGCTTGCATCAACATCAAGCCTTTGACGTTTTTGTTGCTCCGAGGCATCTGAAGCATAACCCACATCCTTCTCGATCATCTCCTCAATAAGATCCATGTTAAGGCTATTGGCAGCCATGCCACCAATAGCAGCAGACGGGTCATCCATGTACAAAAGCAAAGAAAACCCGTTCTCTCAAACCCTAATTCAGCACCTAAAAACCCTAATTCAGCACCTGCAAACCCTAATTCAGCGGTCTTAGTTGCCGTCAGTTGTGCTATAGCTTCTTGAATCTCAGCTCTAGCACTACCCTATCCGCTTCTTTGTCCTCTCGTTCTCTCTCTATCCTATGGTGGATTCTCTCTCTCTCTCTCTCTCTCTCTCTCTCTCTCACTCTCTTCCTGCTGCCCACGACTGCGCGCGCGCGCGTGCACACACACACACACACACACACACACACACACACACACAGCTGTCTGCTGCTCTCTCTCTTTCCTCTGCTGCAGCTGTGAACCTGCGCCAATTTGACTGTACAGCGCCTGATTCTCTCTCTCTCTCTCTCTCTCTCTCTCTCTCTCTGCCCCTCTGCCTCTCTCCTATGTTTTGCTTTCGCATTGTGCAACTTTATCAGTTTTGTGGTGTTTGTGCAATTGTTCTTTGAAAACTTTTCTTGCTATCGTTCTCTGCCTAGTGCATTTAAAGGTCAATCTCTTCTGCAAGAATACCTAACTGATAGGCCAAATAGTCTCAGTAGCCTGTAGGTAGCTCATGATTTTAACGACTTTTTGAACTTGCATGCTCTCCTTGATTTTGTTTTAGGGCAAGGTTTACCCATCTGTTGGCTGGTATTGCCATTGTAAAAGCCTCTTGCTAAATAATAAAGATGCTCATTGTCCGATGTGTGTGTGTGTGTGTGTGTGTGTGTGTGTGTGTGAGTGTGCCCCCCTCTCTCTCCTATGTTTTACTTTCGCATTGTGCAACTTTATCAGTTTTGTGATGTTTGTGCAATTGTTCTTTGAAAACTTTTCTTGCTATCGCTCTCTGCTTAGTGCATTTAAAGGTCAATCTCTTCTGCAAGAATACCTAACTGATAGGCCAAATAGTCTCAGTAGCCTGCAGGTAGCTCATGATTTTAACAACTTTTTGAACTTGCATGCTCTCCTTGATTTTGTTTTAGGGCAAGGTTCGTTTCTTTAGATCTTCAATTGGTTACCTCAATTCACATCCAGTAATGTAGACTCACTCTTTCTCTAGTGTATATCGGAAAATGGTTTTGAAGTGGACTTTGTTTAGGGCTCATGCTTTTTTGATCAAAAACAATGCTGACTGTTAGTTCTTGTCATGCGCGTTACTCAATCATGGTCAAAGTTGTGGCAGTTTTCAATGTGCTTCAGCCTGCAAGAACTTCTAACTTTATGTGAGTGACTCTTTGTTTTAACAGGCGATGGAGACTGCAGTCACCTTGATGAGGCGGTCCCATTACCAGGAGCCTTCGAGCTGTCAGCTGTGAGTTGAAGAGCCATATGAATGCTTTGTTTTTCAGCAAGGCCTGGCTTGTTGGATTATACACTAGCATTCATTGTTTGTGCAATGCTGCAGGATGCAGCTACGGTTGGTCGGGTGCCTGAAAAGGCTGACATTGTCATTCCAATTGCTACAGGTGGTTTATTAGCTGCATATCAGATGGATTGAACTGTGTCAATCAGTATAATCGTGTTCCAGGCTACATTTCATGACAATTCAATTCTTGTTCTTGTGGCCTTTGTATAACAGTCTCGGGACTTCATGCCCGTCTTGAGAAGAAGAGTGGGACACTATATGTGACAGACTTGGACAGCACGAATGGCACATATATAAATGATAGGCAGATCAAGCCTGGAGCTGTCACCCCTGTGCCTCCTGGAAGCCGAGTAACTTTTGGTCAGTGTGTTGTATTTTCAAGGCATTTGTCAACATAATAAATTACGGATCACTATGCCAGGATAATCATGCATTCTAGGCTAACCTGAAAGTGTCGGACTGGTAATGCTTAAATATCTAGTCTACCATAAATGATTGTACTGTTAATAAAGGACTACTTAATCTAGTGATATTTAGTAGGTGTAGACAGAGACTGCACCAGCTACCAAATTGGCTTCTACATTACATTAAAATAACATAAATGAAGCTCATTTGGGAGTGGGAAATTCCTGTTCAAATCACGTGTGTGACCTTGCAACAGGCGTTGATAAAAGTGAGCAGAGCAAAGTGGGGTCCAAGTTAGTTGGGGGCCACGTTTTTCTGGAGAAGAGACTGGTTAGGGCTGCTGCGATTGGGTCCAGCTTGGTTGTGATCTTGGAGCAAGGGTGCGGGGTGGGTGCAAGTACTGGAGCCTGGGGCACATGCTTGAACGGGAGTGATAGTGTGACAATAAATGGAAAGGGTTTTGAAGGGAAAGAAGCATATATATTGAGGTTAGCTAAATTCAACCAACACTCATTAGAGGATTACCTAGTCAACGTGTGGTTCTACCCTCGAAGCCAGGTCCACATGCACTAGAATCAATGATTGCAGTCTGCTGCACAAATGCACACAATCATATTAGGTTGCCAATATTAACATCCATTCAATGAAGGATTGCCCAACCAACATGCAATTCAAACTCCTCATTCATTGAATTAAAGTCCACGCATGTTCAGTAATTGCAATCTGCAATGTGCACGTGCACACACATGCGCACAGTCACGCACACACACAAATAGGAGAGTGAACCCACAGGGGAGCAGCTAGCTATTGAAGTGTCCTTTTTATATTCTATATACTTAAAGCTACATGTTTGTCATCGCTCGTTGCGATACTTTGAGTGTGATGCTGAAGTACGGTGGCTACTGTTGAATTGAGATTGTTGGCCCCCTTGCTGGAAGATGCAAAGTACATGATTTATGTGGCAACATCGGCCAAGATTATTGTGGAGAGTTCACCAAAAGTTGAAGCTCAGCAGGAGGAAATTTCTGAAGGTGCCAGTGAGCTTCCATGACCGAAATTGGCCTAGGAGACAGTTTAGGAGTTCAGACTGGTGGAGGATCCTGTACTTCAAGTACCATAGTGGAGTCAAGATTAGGGGTAGGATATGGTCCGATTTGGGCTGGATAGATGTAGAACCATTGCCAAGGGGATGTACCCCACCAAGGCAAGTAGCACTGGCGTACGGGGATATGGAGTCCTAACATTAGGAGCATGGAAAATTGGCCAAGATGAGTACTATGCCCCAGATGAGGTCCATTTCTAGCTCCTTTTCTGTAGGGCAGGCATTTAAACTGGCTAAACATTGTGGGCCTTGGCTCTTGCCGGAGAGTCTAGACTGTTTAAAAATTGAAGTAAGGATCTCAGTCATCCATCGTATGAAGTTATGCTCTAAAGTCCACCTATAGTGAAATGTTTTAGACTTCTTCTGAATTTGAATGCTGTAATTGATTCTTACCTCATAAATTTGTAATTTCTGTACCTTGTGAGTCTTGTAGCAATAAGTTTACTTTTGCATTTGTATCCCATATGTTGTTCACATGTTTCCTTCTTCAAGCGTGCTCACTTTTTTTAAGTTACAGGTGATGATCACTTGGCTGCTTTCAAGTTTTCCAAACTAGAAGAGGAAACATCATCATGACATTCTATGGAAGGTAAGTGTGGAGTGTAGTCAAGTGCCAAGAAGTATCTTTCTGCTTATGCATCGAAGGATTTGTATCAAAACATAGATTTGAGAATATGTTTGCCTTACCTATTGAGGTCCATGTTTCTTACCCTTTTTATTCAATTGGTGCTTTACATGAAAGCAATTATTTTAAACCAGTTCTTATCTAAATTGTTTTATAAATGCTACGATATGTCATTCAATGCCCTTTTTTTGGGGTTGATATTCAATGGAGATGACTGCATTTGAATGTCTATGGTTTTTAGTGACAATGCCATACATAAGATGGATTGAAAAGCTTGAGATTGATGAAGTGGAGGGGCAAAATCACATTCTCTTCTTTAGCACCACTAATGAAAAGTGTAGGAGAGAGTTTCTATTGGTTCTCTTGGGCAAGCATTAGAAAGGGACAACAATGAATAGTAGAGAGCTCAAGAGGTCAAATTGGAGGTTAACAGCTCTTGCTAGGTGTGTTATTGTAATCTTACAGAAGTGGGAGCAAAGTATGGAGTGTTGATTGCTCACTAGGGTCCAAAACATGCTTCCAACATCAAGATGAGAGTGTAGGTTGAGACATTTGCCAGTAGGATGAGTTCAAAGCTAAGTGGCCTGAAGACAATTACAACAGGGAAGTTCTCAGCACTTAATGGGTTAGGTTATTTGATTCAACTAAGTCTAATTAATTGTGTGTAGAAGGGTTTTGAGAGGCTAGTATAATACCAGAGGAAAATTCTCCAAGAAATACTAGAGGTGGTACCTCATACAATGCAAGATCTTACTACCAAATATCGTCCTTTCATGGGGAGTACTGCATGTTACTCACGGTAGATGATGGTCTGAAGTGGAAAGTGTTGACACAGCTGATGAGGTCGGGGGGTCAGGATCATGAAACTGTGAAGGATGAATCATGCGGAGCCAATGGGGCAAGGGAGCCGGACCGTAGCTGACTTGAGAAGGGCAAGGTTGCAAGATTTGACAAGGCAAGATGATGAGCAACATTCTCGATGGCCATGGGAGCTTGGAAAACAATGGAATGGCAAGGAGACACACCACCCATGTGAGGAAAAACTTGTCTCCATCTTGAATTGGTAAGTTACACACCTGGGGATGAACTATACATATTTTAATATATGTTATGGATACTAGTAACGCTTTTTTGCACATGTTCAATGCTTGACATTGGCTTTGCCAATTAGAACTTTTCATTTCCCAAATGTCCCCATAATCCATATTTCATGGAGCCGTAGCTTCAGGGTTGCATCGACTCTCAAGCAGCACCGTGTGTTTTCTTACACGTGCCCTTTGTCATTTAAACTTCTGATTTCTTAAATATCCCAATATTCCACATGCTGTGGAGCTGTAGCGTTATGGTTGCATAGAATCTGTAAGGCAACAATGTTAGTGGTCTTTTCCATAAACCTCAAGAATGTCAAAGCTGGCTGAAGCTGGCGTTGAGTTTGTCAAGATGTGGAATTGCATCTGGAGAAGTTGAAGGAGAGATTGAGTGTCAAAACCCCAAAGGATCTCCTCGTAGAACGTTCCTGATACGAGACTCAAAACCTGCAAACAAACCAAACAAACAAGAAGGGGGTGCAGGCCTGACTCACCTCCCAACCACGACAGCCGTGGGCAAGTCCACAGACTTGGCTGTCCCCACCGAGCCACGAGCTGAGCTAACTAGATGGACGTATCGACAAATCTCTACCTCGTGACGTCCCATACTGTCACGAAGCTACCCTCGCGGGCCTCGAGATTGCTGCCGGCCTCGGCTGCATGAAGCAGGTGCATGTCTGCCCTAGATCCAGGCTCCAGACCAAAGAGCTCTCACAAATTACGCGAGACTCTATGTCACTAATGACTAACCTTGGCCACCCTTTTATAGGCTCTTGGCCAGTCATCGGGTGTCCACACTTGGGCGCCCGCCCCCGTCCATACTTGGGTGCCCGCCCGTTAGTCTATCCCTAACTCAGCTCGCCAATCTGCTTGCCTAGCTCCAAGCTTCCCCAAACCTCGAAGCTAGTCTTGTGTGCGTGTAACACACGGTAGATACACACTGTGTACATGACATACTCCCCTTCCTCTAAGAGCTTACTTCTGAGCTCACTAAAAAGCCAAGGTAATCTCTCTGAAGAGTAGTCAATGTCTCCCATGTAGCATCCTCCTCAACACGATCCTTCCACTTGATCTTGTATTCCGTGATAAGCGTATTACGTAATCTTCTTTCGCGAAATCCAAGAATCTTTTCAGATTCGTGTGGAACAAATGTCATGTCTTTGGCATCTATGATTTCTTGAGGAGTAACTAACTGGTCTATTCTACCCAGTACTTCCGTAAGTCTACTGACATGAAATACAGGATGAACTTTCACATGAGAAGGCAAATCTAGTTCATATGCAACTGAACCAATCCGTCGTGTAATTCGAAATGGTCCACAATATCTAGAGGATAATTTCGGAGATCGACCTGTTCGTAAAGTCTCGGGATCTTTCGGAACTTGCAAATACACCATCGTTCCTTCAGAGAACTCTCTGGGTGAACGATGTCTATTAGAATAAAATCTGTCTCAATCTTGAGCACTTCTAATAGATTCATTTAATTCATTGACATCCATGGAAGGAATGAGAAATGAAGAAAGTAGAATCAATACACAATGGAAAGCAGTATACAAAGAAGAATCCATTATATTTCCAAAATCAACTGTATTTACAAGAGGTCCCTGAGAGGGATGTATACAATCACCTAAGATACTATACTGGGTGTTCCTATGTTGAAAAGAAAAAATATGACTAGACCAATCTATGTGGACTTGAAGAGTCTTAAACCACTCAATCCTTTCCAATGAACAAGTCTACATGTTCTAGGTGCATAATATAGCATTCCAGAGTATCTTTGTGTAGTCCTGAATCCGGATTGGTAGTATCTCCACCTTTCGATCCCATACTTGCCGACCCGCAGATAGGCGTACCTCATAGGTATATGATCGTTGGGTGTCGTATCAAGACTCAATTTGTGCACAAGTTTGTAGTTAACAAAGTTGTGTGTCTAGAAGAATGTGGATTCTATGGCCGTTCACTTCTCCATAAACTCGGAGAAGATTATGCAAGCCAAAAACTTTAGAGTTGAACAAACAATCAGAACATGTACTAGGGCGAGAAAGTACAGTAACTGACGTACCTATCAAAGACAACTGGTTGGCTGCCTTTGGCTTGGGTCCTGTATTGATCTTTGCACCCTTTTGCTTCGAGCACTCGTTACGCATGTGTCCTTCTTCGTAAATAAAACAATGTCTCTCCTTCTTGAGCTTCAAAGCCTTAAGGAGTCGTTTCTTCTTCGCTGGTGTCGAACTGGAATTCTTCGAAGGTTGGTGCGAAGACTTTCCTTCAGTCGTGTTAGCCATTGGTGCAGAGAACTTTCTTTTGTGCTTGTTTCCCTGCTCGGTAACGGGTTTAGACTTGGAAGAGACCATTGTATCATCATAGATACGAGTTGAATGAATGGCCTCGTCCAAAGTTTTGCATTTGTTATTTTTAACCTGTAAACGGTATGAGTCGGGTAAACCGGCTACGAAGAACCCCAAAAGAGTTGTGGGATCCATCTTCGTAGCTTTCATCTGCAAGTCTTTTAATTTCTGGAGGTAGACCTCATAAGTGTGATGGGAGTAAGGAGCGGAAGCAAGAGGGAGAGGAAGAAGGGTGAGAGCAAAAGAGAGAGCACAAGTTTTGTGGGAAGCAAAAGTCTTAGAGTGTGACTTCCCTTATTGCCTTTTATACAAAGAATAGATAAGGTGATGACGTGGCATTATAAGTACCACTTATACAAGGGATAGCACATTGTGTCTTTATCCCCAACAAAGTGAGGTGCTGCGAGGTCATGGTCAAAGTTGTAAACCGGGCAACCACATCATAATCATCCTCTTTCTTGAGGAATTCTTTCTTGAAGACATCTTCGAATTGTGCCCAAGTCGTCGGCTTAGGGTTGAGTTCCTTCCACCAAAGCAAAGCTTTGCCTGAGAGGAAACCTACTGCTAACTGGATCTTTTTCCCATCGTCATATGGATGGAACTGAAAATGGACTTGCCACTTATGTAGCCAAGTACCCACTATCTCCTTGGTACGCTGCTTGTGCTCGCCCCCGAACTGTTCCGGAGTAATGTTAGGGCCTATAGCAGAGGCCAAGGTATCCATACCCGGAAGAGTAGATAGGGTAGTGGTCAAAAGAGAGATGGAGTTCTGCAAAGCCTGCATCTGCGCGGCGATTTGTGCCTGACGTTCCGAAGAAGAAGCTTCAAGAGCCACTTTAAACTCTTGGGTGGAAATCCGATTTTGACACATAATCATCGAAAAGATCGGCATCGGTATCTTCCGTAGCCGACAGGACAGGCCTTCGCGTTCGATAAGGGGCTCCAACTCGGATTCTTGGGTCGATATCTTGAAGAGGGCAAGGGGAGAGAAAATTCGATCTTGCACAAGAAAAGTGCTAGAGAACTTGAGAGCTTGAGAGCTTGAAAACTTGAGAGATGTGTGGCAAGAAGCCCGCTTAAGGCGTTTATATAAGCTTCCTCGAAAGCAAACTTGAGCTTTTGCTTTTGTGTTTTTATATATATATATATATATATATATATATATATATATATATATATATATATATATTCTGGTTTCTTTAAAAAAAAAACACCTTTAACACTAAGTGGGACTTTAAACACTTTTAAAAAAAGGTTTAATCCATTAAAAAAAAACAAAAGCGCTTGAATGCTTTGACTGTTTTTTTTTTCCGCCCACCTGGATTCAGCGCCGCCTGACGTCTGCATGGCCTGAAATCTTCACCGCCTGCGCACTGCTTTGCTGCTTGCGAAAAGCTGTGGCCGCTTACCAGCCTGGCTGCCTGCCTGCCTAGGCTTGGGGGCGCTTGCCTGCCTAGGCTTGGCCACCCGCCTTCCTAGGCTTAGGCGCCTGCTGGCCTATGCTGCCCAAACCGACAACTTACGTGTGCTTGCGCCCCTGTACACCCGCGCCCACAGTCCGTGCAAGACCCGACCAACTGTACCCTGTGTATACAACAGCCGGCGATGCTTTCTCTCGCTCTCTCTCTCTTTCTCTTACAACAATAGCCGACTGGCTTTTTTTTTTTTCTCTCACAACAGTTCATATGACTGCAAAACACATCTAACCTTCTTCATGTTAGACAAATCGACCCTTCCTAGACCACCATCTCCATCATCACGAGTTTCTTCGATGAAAAAAGCATATACTAATCTGAAAAAACAGCAGTATGCATAAACAAAACAGCAAGCTTCTTGAACACATACCTATCTTCGACCTCATCTTTTCTACCTACCGACTTGCTTGTTCAGGAGGCATGCTCTGATACCACTGTCAAAACCCCAAAGGATCTCCTCGTAGAAGGTTCCTGATACGAGACTCGAAACCTGCAAACAAACCAAACAAACAAGAAGGGGATGCAGGCCTGACTCACCTCCCAACCACGACAGCCGTGGGCAAAGCCCAGAGACTTGGCTGTCCCCACCGAGCCACGAGCTGAGCTAACTAGATGGACGTACCGACCAATCTCTACCTCGTGACATCCCATACCGCCACCCTCACAGGCCTCGAGACTGTTGCCGGCCTTAGCTGCATGAAGCAGGTGCACGTTTGCCCTAGATCCAGGCTCCAGACCAAAGAGCTCTCACAAATTACGCGAGACTCTATGTCACTAATGACTAACCTTGGCCACCCTTTTATAGGCTCTTGGCCGGTCATCGGGCGTCCACACTTGGGCGCCCGCCCGTCCATACTTGGGTGCCCGCCCGTTAGTCTATCCCTAACTCAGCTCGCCAATCTGCCTGCCTAGCTCTAAGCTTCCCCAAACCTCAAAGCTAGTCTTGTGTGCGTGTAGCACACGGTAGATACACACTGTGCACATGACATTGAGGCTAGCAAAGAAGAGCCTCTATATAGCCTCCACTGTTTAGCTTTATGTTAGTGAGCATGAAGCAATCCACTTTAGTCTTTATTCACAAGAGATAGTGCTGTAGATATGACACCAGATTGGGTCCCAATCTACACACTTAATGGCCCCCTCCCACAAGCAGGAGTATTTGCTTTATAACTTCTTTACAATGTAGAAAACTTAATGAAGACATTTGACTGAGGATTGCCAAATGCAAGGATGATGTAGACCAAAGGTTGGCTGAACCATCAAACGGTTTAAGACAACCATCAAGCCACTTCGGAAGCCTTATGCACACTGAGAGCTGCTGAGAGGGATGCAAGAGTGAAGGCTGAATGCTGAAGAGAAGTCATACTGCGTTGGACTGTAGCACACTTAAAGTGCTTGGCTGAGATGATGTATGCACAATCCCTAGGACTTAAGCACACATACTTTTGCACTTGTTTACTGCTGAAACTATGAAAGAACGAGATGATTATGCAAGGGATTGAGGGGTTATTTGCTGCTGGTCGGTTCTTCTTACTGCTGTTGGCATGCTATTATATGCTCACGGCTGCTGAAAATAAGCATTAAATGCTTCTTCCATGTCATCGCTTCACACGTGTGAGCTAGGCTGCTGTCCTACTGCTGGCTGACTGCACTAATAATGGCGGACTGACTGTATAATGCACAATAGAGCTGCTGACTAGCTATAGATCACTTGTATGCCCCTTTTTGGTGGCCCATGGTAGCCCATATGCAAGGCTCATAGGGCTGGCCTAGAGCCTTGAATCCCTTTGCTAACAAAGCTTCTATATGCTTCTACACATGCCTAGGCTAAGATTACCTCATGAACGATTGTTCTCCAAGGGGGGTTAAGTGGCAGACTCTGACTCCTAAGGCTTGGAAAGACCTATGTAGTTTGTGCCTGACATGTCTCTGGACAAGGGTTGACAATGGGGTCATGGTGTGACAAATTCAACAGGGTATCAGAGCCATGTACCTCATCCGCTTGTATCTGCCCGACCAAGGGCCGTGCTTCCGCCTTACTGCTCTTTGTTCGCTTGGTGCCTCACAGCCCTGAGCCCAGCACATACAACATGGGTCTAATCAACATCACCAACCTACCCACCTGTGATATGCGAGCTTGTCACTACTGGCTGTCTGCTTGGTGACTCACAGCCCCGAGCCCAGCACATACAACATGGGTCTAATCAACATCACCAACCTGCCCACCTGTGATATGGGAGTTTGTCACTACTGCCCGACTAGACAGCCATCAACACCTGTGCGCAGCCCGACCACATGTCCATTGTGCTCAGCGCTACTTGCCGGACCATCTACGCCAGCGCCGATCTACAGTAACTACACCGCCTGGCACCGCTGCTCAGCACGCCGCTGCCACTTTGTCGCTGTGACAGTACAACTACTCCAGAAACCCCGCCTATAGCCACTTTACCTAGTGCCACCTCTAACTATGTGCCTCGGCCAAGCGGAATCAACCAAAAAAAAAAAAAAAGGAAGAGAGAAGCACGTGTGTCAAAGCAACAAAGTGGACATGCAAATTTCACATTGTGAAGTTTTCATCAAAGTTGGAGCCAATTGATATTGTGTTAATTCTTTTTATCTTCAGTGGTGCATATGCCCTATCAACTACCTTTTTGTTGTAATAATTCTTTCTTTTTGTTATGATCCTTAGTGCTAGGCTTCATTATGGCTGAGTCTACCCTGATGACGTTAGTGGGGATGTCGTAGTATCTAGTCTATACCATATATGCATGATGGAGTTGATGGTTTATTTGCTTGTGGATGACTACCATGAGGTTATAAATTGCACTTTCTTACAAGGTGAATTTGGGCATGTTCTTGGATTCATCTAGGTATGTCAAAGCAACAAAGTGCTTCTGCACATTTCATCTCATGTCATTTTGGGTTTTTATTTTTATTTTTTCTACAAATCTAGCTTAATCAGAGCATTAATCCTAAATACTTTATCTTTTTTCAAAATTTAGGACATAAATCAAGCATTAGAGTGTTGCTATAGCCTCCTATAGCATCCCCTTTGTTTGGAAAACCCTAATTTTTAATTTTTGGGGCATTATTTGTACTGGACTAGACATTGACATTGGATACATTTCTCTGTTAAGACCTTCCCAGATTTAAAGCATATCATGGCTTCCAACTTGTTCGTGCAGAGAAGGACTAAAGGAAAAGATTGCTATTGAAAGGAGTGTAAACATTGTAGGGTAAACAACCACAATGAAAAGAACCACTTTCACAAAAAGACAGATATCATTGAAGGAGAAAGAGCTTCCCACACAGAGAAAGCAAACTATTGTTATGATGGTTTGGCTTTTTAAAGTCCAATTTATATGTTGTTTTCTGTTCAATTGTTGTATGTTGTTTTCCGTTGTGTGTGACCTGATCATGTGTTGTCTCTACCCATGGGATGCCATAATTGGCTTGTGAAACTAGAGCCATGAGATTTATCCTTAACGAGGAAAACTAGCATGAGAAACCATAAGCGTACATTTATCCTCGACTCGATATGAGGTAATCCCTTGAGGAGGGGTTTGTTGGGAATCAAGATCTTACCTCTGTGTGAACGCACTCTTATGAGTACGGTAGTGTTTGTGTGTGAACCACTTCCTAGTAATAATATCTAGATATTTGTGTGTGCTTGACATAAGCAGTGATGTCATTAGAGCAACCTTTGTAACCTATAAAGGTGCATGTATTGCATTGAAGAAATCAATCAATAGTCACATCATTGAGTTGTGTATTTCTCTTTCTCTCTACTATGAAAGTTAACAGGGACATTTCTTGCCCGTTTGAGAAATACCCAATCTCTCTCCTAATAGTTGATGTCTCGTCTAGACTTGTTGGCTTGCTTGGTCTAGGCTTCCTGTGCTTTGTCTAAGCGCTCCTTCATGTTAAATATTAATAGTGATTAATGTAGGAATAAATAAGTGCTTGGTGGTTGTGTAGACTAGTACTCTAGTGTATATAAGCTTAGGCTTTAATATAGTGGTTCTAGTGTGTGTGAACAAGTGCGGTTAGTGTGTGGGTTCTTTTGTGTGTGGAAACCACCTCTTAAGAGGATCTTAAGGAAGCAATGATGTATGTAGGTGACACCTCTTAGGAACACTTGGCATCATAGTTTAATATGTGGCATATGTCGTGGCAGTAAATGTATGCATCTTGTAAAGGGGAGCCTCTCCTCCGAAAAGGACCAAATTGTATATCATGTAGTGATGGGTGAACTCTAGTAGGAACAACAGGGGCACTTTTTACCCTCCATAAGAGGGGGGTTTTCCCTCGTCCCCCCTAAGTGTGAACCCACCCTTATTTCATTATAGGGTTCATCTTATATTGTACATTTGGTACATATCATGTAATCTACAACATTGCTTTGTGTCCTCTCCTTGTATCTTCTCACACATCTTTTGAGGATATCGTCTTTGCCCTTCTTATATAGCTCTCCCGCAATCAATTGATATGGTGCAGCTAGCTTAATAAGCCAACGCATCTTATCCTTGTTCAAGGGCCGATCTTGTGGAAAACCATGAGCTAGGTACTCGGATATTTCCTCGCTCCACTCAGGTACCATATCAATCTTGAACAGACATGCATCTGGAATCGTCAATGCCAGTTGCAGGTTTTTCGTTTGGAATTCTTGACATATGGTTTGCCAACACATGTTGTGTTCCCTTTCTCACCGTGATCGTAAAGTCGAACTCAAGCAACCATCATCTGATCCTTCCCGTGGTGCATGGCTTGTTCACCAGATATAATCAGGCTTGATAATCCACAAAAAAATACAAACTTGTTGGTCCAACAAGTAATGCCTACATTTCTTAACATCATATACCATGGCCAACCCTTCATGCTCAATTGTGGTGTAGTTTATTTCTACATCATTTTGTTGTCAACTAGTAAAACAAACCGGGTAATCCAATTTGAATTCCCTAGGTTGTGCCAATACGCATCCTATAGCAAAATTCGATGCATCAATGTGCACATGGAATACAAGGCCCAGTTGGGTGGTCTCAAAATTGGTGCACTAGCCAGTGCTTGCTTCAACTGATCGTATGCTTTTTGGAATTCTTCAGTCCATTCAAAGACGAAGAGTAGTCTATACAATGGCCTAGCAATTTCAGCATAGAATATGATGAATCTTCGAGAATACCCAATGTGTCCCATAAACTGTTGGACACCCTTGTAGCTTGTTGGCGGTGGTACATCAATCGCAGGGGCATTATGAGGCCAAAAGGCAAAACCGTATATGCATAGGTCCCCCACATTATGTTAAAAGGCGTCTTGTGTTGGTCTTCTGGTGCAATGGACACCTGGTTGTAATGTGAAAACCCATCTAAGAAGCTGTAGGCTTCCTCACCAGCTACCTGTTCTAATACATCCTCCATATATGGTAATGGGTATGGTGGTCTTTCCTGGTAGCTGCATTTGGCAGACTTATAAGGAGATGGTTTGTTCAGTTATGACCAAATTATCCCCAAACAATTGCCCTTCCATGGGATGTGTCTTCCACGTATGGAGATCAATCTTCAGAATTTGCGAATCCTTTTGTATATACACTTGTTGTAATGCCCAATCGTACACCACCTTGGCTTTCCTCATGAAAAGTCTGCCCAAGATAATAGCATATGAATATGGTTGGTGCAGAAAGTCCATTACAACAAATGCATGATAGTAACAAAACGAAAAGACCTTAAGCTTAACGTTTTTAATAATCCCATTGGCCTTGAGGATGTTCCATCTACCATCTTAACGATTAGGTCCGCTCTTTCAAACTTTGATTTTTCGTAGTTTTCCCAACATCGCTTAGTGATAATGCTCACACCCACACCACCATCAAGGATAGCAAGTGCTTGGTACCCGTTATGGTGGATTGGAATTGTGGCATTCGTATCATCGCTCTCATAATACCTCCCGAATTGGTTGATAGGTATTTGGATGAATCTAGGTGCTCCCTTTTCATAAGGTTCTTGGTTTTTCTCTACCAAAATTGTCTGTCTCTCCTCTGTGATGGTCATTGGGTTCATTCTTTCTTTTAACCCAATCCTTGACATCTGTCCATAATGCCAGCGTGTTGCGTAGCAATGATCCAAGCAACATTTTATAGACAGTATTGCTGAGAGACTACCTATGTCCCTCGCTTCTCTTGCAGGTGAGGGCTCTTTCCACGTGTTTGTCTCATATTCAATCATAGGGAATGAATGGTTTTGTACAATTCTTGATCTACCTCTGCAAACATTCTTGCCATCAGATTACTATGAGTCCCTTCCTCGGACCCTTTGGGAATTGGAGTAGGTACATTCAATTTTCTTTCCTTCAACAACTCATTCCATGGATACAATGTATCCCTAGCCTTGTTAGCCATCAATTTGGCTTCATGGCATAGCTTTCCCCTCTTCCAAGGGTTCTTCAACCAATACCTGGTTGACCTTGGCCTGTGGTGAATGTAGTGGTAGAACATGTGGTGGTAATGGCGACATGTCCTGCATCCTGAACATTTCTCTTGGTAAGTAGAATGTATTCAGCTACCCTGCAGCCACATTGGGTTGCATCGGTGGTGCTCGTAAAGCTAGTGGCACTCTGGGTGCTAGCAATTGTGTTAAAGGCTAGATCCTCGGGTATCTGCACATGGCAGTATTGTGGTTTCCTAGTCTTTGACAGTGAGCAGACTAGAGTAGCTGCCTTGGTCTTAGGTGAGGGGGTTCAGTGCTCGTATAATTTTGTCTACAAATTGAGCACCAAATTAACTCTCTGTGGGGGTAGATATGGGCATTCCCTGATGCTTCTCTCTCATCCCTAACTTTTAACTTTTCTAAAATGGCAATTCTGAGTTCTTCAACTATCATGTTGCCAACTTGCTTGTTCTTGGGTCCCGCATCGTGACGACTAGAGACTCATGATGCTCCTACCACCGAAGCTACCTTGACATCTTCTGATTGCGGCAACTCAAGCATGTTATCTTCATACACAATAGTCAACTTCCAACACGTAGTCGGTCGGGCTAACACTAGATAATCATGCATCTTATGATCTCGAACTCCTCTCTGAAAGCAAGGCAATAATTGATCATCAGTTAGTCTTTCACTGAGTTTGCATCTTGAGTTTAGGTGTTTGAGTCGAGAAACATAATCCTGCATGGATTCATTTTATTTTTGCTTGATGTTATGGAGTTGAGCCATAGGACTCCATCTATCACCACTTTGAGCAAAGCTCGGTATGAACACATTCTTAAGCTGCATGAAATTGACTTTATGTTCAGGTTTTAAGGTTTGATACCATTGGTGGGCTTTCCCTTCTAAAGTTAGAGAAAAGGCATGGGTCCTCATCTGCTGATAACTTCTGCACGAGTTTTGAAATAATGTGTGGCTTCATCAGAGATGGTCTGGATTCAAGGGCCATGCCTAGTTCCCTAACCATGTCTCTATCCATTTTTGCGGATATATTCAATAAATCCGCACTTGTGGCTGTATTTAGATTTGTGTGGGGATCCACTGCAGGTCTCCGAGGAGCTATTCCTCCCCTACCTAGACCTCGTCCTCCACCTGTGTAGGTCCATCTATCCAATCCGGGTCTATGGCTAGGTCTCGGCAATTGATCACCTGGCTCATCTCAGTAGCGGCATCATCCCTCCGTTGTTGAATTAAGAGTTCCATGCTCTACAAGAATGTGGGATTATTGATCATTTCATTTATCTCCTCTCTTGTGTAGAGCCGATCCTCTCCTCCGGCATCTTAAAACTCTATCAAAAAATCTATGAATATCTAGAACAAATTTTGATATCTATGATATATGGCTTTTCACTTGAGCATATTGAATATCCTACTGTTGTAATTCATGAAGACTAGTTAGAGCTTAATACATTTGTAAATGCCACTACAACTCCTCCACCCCCAAAGCATGATGATAACAAGGAAGAGGAGAGTGCTTATCCCCTCTCTCCTCTAAACTTCTCCCATCTCATGGGCAAGCCCCCAAGCCCACTAACAATGAGGGACTGACTAACATGGAATCTTCTTCTCCACAACATGATTTTCCCAGTGACACACTAGCCCTCGAGGAGCCACTGGCCCTGAAGCCTGTAACAACAAGCTACATAGAGGTAAACCCACAATCTATATAATTGTCTGCTAATTATTTTAATGAAATGAACATGTTTTGGTGTAGTTGCCCCAACACAGATTATGAAGACTTGATAAGAGTTTGCAACCTAGAGCTCAAGTTAAAGTTGTTCTTCAAGGTGATGTTCATGTAAGTTATACCATTTAACTTTATGCTTTCTACTAGGATACATGCATGCAACCTTTAAAGACATGATAGATACTTCCTTCTAGGACACCAGTGCCATATTTCAGACAAACTCTCTACAAGATCCATTCAAGGAGAAACCATTATAGATTTGGAAGATAGGGCTTTTTGGCATTGAATTTCTGGACGATAGAAAAAACATTAGGTAGGGGGAATGTTAATGTTAACCCCATTTTAGGCTTAACAAAGGCACTCCCTACTACACACAAGAGTAGCCAAATTGTAAACGGAACTTTGAAAATTGTATACATTATAAGAAAAGCTAGGAAATGACCAAGCTTAATAGATTAGGTTTAGATTTGGGTACCCAAGTGTGAATAAGAGCTAACTATATATAAGTGAATTTCTCATAATGGAAAGACACAATCCCCCTTTGTGCCAATTTAGTTGTACTTGTCTACTTTCTCTTATCTTATTGAGAGAGAGAGAGAGAGCTAAGAGTAGAGTGTACGAATCTTGGTACATGTGCCTCTTTCTCATTGTGTGAGAGTGGGAGAGGTGAGTCTTTGCAAGGAGGTATAATATCTTCTTGGTGGTGATAATAAGAAGGAACGCACAAGAGCTTGGAGCTAGCAACCACTAGTGCTTCTTGGAGGCTATGAATCTCGAGCCGGAAGGAAGGTAAGTCCCATACGATGGTTTATTCCAAATTTTCTAGAATGGTAGAGCTCCGGTGTGGTTGGGAATGAGCCATATAACATATATACTTAAATAAATAACACATACACACATTGTGTATATAAGACATTAAAATGTATGTATGTATGTATATATATATATATATGTATATATATATATATATATAATAACCCATATTGGTAGTAAGGATAAGTTATAAGACATATATATATATATATATATGTGTGTGTGTGTGTGTGTGTGTGTGTGTGTGTGTGTGTGTATGTATGTATGTATATATACATATGTATATATATATATATACATATGTATATAACTCCAGCAACAAAGGTAAGCATCATATACATCACTATCCAAAGATGTCTCTCATCGGTCGATGGGTGGCGGATATCCTCAATGTCCTCCATGGTGAGTACTCTGACTGGACGTCTCCCATGCCGTGTTGGTATGGAGATCACGACCGCGCGCACAGATTTTCAGCCTGCATGGTGTTTGTGTTTGCCCTAATTTATCAATGGGTGAGAGAGAAGTGGTTCCATCAGCCATATTGGGGTTTTATCCGTGTAGATAAAATTTCCATCCGAGCAATGGAGAATTCACAATCGCAGTCGCGTGCAGATTTACAGCCTGCATAGTGTTTGTGTTTGCCCTAATTTCTTTGTGGGTGAGCCTGAAAGTGGTTCCACTAGTTGTGCAGCTGTGCTAGCTGTGTTGAGATTTTACCCCCCTTTCGGAGTCATTCATGTAGACAGATTTTCCATCTGGGCAGTGGATCTTCTCCTCCTCTTTATTTGCAGGGCTGTAACATAACTCTTCTCCTTCTTCTGGTGTAAGCACTAATTTGTGGTGTTGAGTAGTAGAAATGAGTCATGGAGCCATAGATATGGATTTTGTAGAGGCACATGTCTCAACAGAAGATGCAGAGAAGTTTTAGAGTCGAGGGCCAGAGCAAGAGAGCCTCAAGATCAGTCTAAAAGGTAGAGATTGATCGGAGGTGAATATGGGGGGGGGGAAGGAGGCTGGTTAGATGCTTTAGGAAACCTTACTTCTTGATGCACCTCACGAAGAGAACCATGAGGTGGCTTTTGACTTTCAAGTTGAATAAGCTAATCAGATTTTGCAGCCATATATGATGGCAAATCGTGTTAGGGCTACCAAGGTTCCCATAGAGGAAGTGGTAGATGCTTGAGTGGAAACATGGCGGTTTGTGGCACAAGTGGAATCCTTTCATAACAAGGCTGCAATTTTCTTTTTTACTGGATGAATTCCATTCTTCAACATGATTACAGATTGGTTACATGACTTATTAGATAGTAATTTTGTGGAGAAGATCTTTGACGGTCCTAGAGGATTCTATGAGGCTCTATTCTCATTCAAAGAAGTTTGAGATTTGGTTATGCAGAAAGTCCCATTATTTCTAGATGGACAGTTGGTGCATGTTGTACCTTGGCGCCCTATGGAAGAGTATAGAGATATGTTGTGCGAGGCATGTCCTATTTGGGTTGAGGTTGTAGACTTTCCATCAACTATGTGCGAATTGTTACCGTTGACCATGCATACTATTGGGGAGGTTGGTGGAGCCCAAAATGTCGTCCAAGAATAAAAACAGGATTGGCATGCTTTGGGATACTAGGAAGCTACTTTGGGATACTAGGAAGCTACTGGGAAGCCTCGACTTTGATAATTGAGGTTATTTGGGCATGGATTTGACTCTTTGTATTTCGAATTAAAGTGGGGATCATTTGCAGGCCATTGCTTCCGTTCTCGGGAGATGGCTGTAAAAGTGGATTGTTTTACTTGTCATCTATGTGGATGACTTGATTATCACAGGTGATCATGGTACAGATGTGATGCATGTCAAGAAAGCATTGAGTGGGCAATTTGACATGAAAGACCTTGGTGAGTTGAGATACTTTCTTGGAATTGAAGTGATAAAAGATCATGCAGGTACATGGTTAGTGCAACGCCAATATGCATTGGATATGTTGGCAAAGTATGGCATGACAGGTGTAAGCCTATGAGTACACCTTTGGAGCAAAATGTGAAATTGCGGGCTGATTTTGGTGAGGAATTGGATGATCCATCTATGTACAGAAAGATGGTTGGTAGTCTCATTTACATGACTATCACACTCCCGGATTTGAGTTATGCTATGGGGCTAGTAAGCCAGTTTATGCAGAGCCCCAGAAAACCTCATTTGGATGTAGTGAGACACATTATGCGATATGTTAAGACCACTGCACATTATGGTCTACTTTATGAGAGTGGTAAAGGCTTGGATATACATGGCTACACAGATGCTGATTGGGCAGGTAGCTCATATGACAGGAGGTCTACTAGTGGTTATGCCTTTACACTTGGAAGTGCCGTGGTGAGTTGGAGTAGCAAGAAGCAACCTACAGTTGCTTTATCCAGTACAGAGGCTGAATACAGAGGTGCAACCATTGCTACTTGTGAGGCAGTATGGATAAAGAATCTCTTGGCAGATTTGGGTGAGCCTATTGATGGCAAAGTTGTCATTCATTGTGACAACATGAGTAGTATACAGTTGGCAAAGAATCCAGTGTTTCATGCGAGGACCAAACACATAGAGATCCATTATCACTTTGTCAGAGAGAAGGTGCTGGATGGTACAGTTGATCTACAGTATGTGAAGACTGAAGAGCAGGTGGTAGACATCTTTACAAAGCCACTTAGCAGGGAGAAGTTTGAGTACTTCCGTACTATGTTGGGAGTACGTGAGATGAGCTTGAGGGGGAGTGTTGAGAGCCTTGATATCCCAAGCTCATCTACATCTTCATCTATGGCAGTACATCGTGAGCTTGAGAGGGGCTGTTGAGATTCAAGCTCGATGTCAGTGTGAGCCAGCTATGCTATGTGCTGGCATGTTAGGTAGGAACATGTGTGAGATATAAATGACCGCATGTCCAGCTGGTCATAGTGTGTGGACATTAGCTAGGGTTAGATGTGTGTGGACACAACTCATAGTGTGTTGTGTGTATTATGGATTATGGCTTTATGCATTGTGTGAGAAGGGAGATGGCTTCTCTCCATGGTTAGGGTTTGTAATATATATTAGGGTTTGCTCCTGTGTGTGTGTCTCCTCTTCCTCTACCGTTTTTTTCAACAGTTCATAAATAACTAACCCTATCTTGGTCCAATATGACTCAATCTATGCAATGAGCTGAAGAGAGAATATGTTCGAATGTGAAAGGTATCATGTCATCCTCTGGAGATAGCTTGGGGACTCTAGATAGATAGGTTTTGGCAAGTTGCTACTCCAATTGAAAGTGAACCTAGTAGAAAAATGTAAGTTTTGTTTCTAGGCAATGCATCATATGATAAAAATACATCTAAGTGTTGTAATCTCACAGTAGAAAACTGTATCTAAGTGTTGTAATATCACAGTAGAAAACTACAAGTTTTGTTTCTAGGCAGTGCATCATATGATAAAAATACATTTAAGTGTTGTAATCTCACATCTAAACCTGGCTCACCTTTAATACTAGCTGTGAGACCTTTGATACATTTAAGTGTTGTAAACTTGGTTTCCTTTGTTAAGGCTTGCTTAATATCCTCTCTATTTTTTCTCCTTCTTCTCACCCTCCACTTGTCAAGAAACCCTACTTCTTCCTAGCTTCTCTCGCTTGAGGTGGCCTTTGACTTGGGTATTGTAAAGATGTATTTAAAGTAGATTCTCACATAAGAAAATCCCTAATGATATGTAGGCTTACTCCAGAATTGTTTTACAAGGTTAAAATATACCATTTTTTAACTTGTGTAGGCATTCACAACCTTATGATACATCTATACCCAAATCTCTCCATTAGCTTCCTTAGAGCATATTGAGATGTTCATATTAAGAGGTTGTGTTGAAAGATGTAATCGCGGTGTTGTGTGTATGTGGGAAAGCACCCTAGAGGTGCAAGATATTGTGGTGAGATAGGAATGCCACATGGAATATTGTATGGTGTGTGAAAGTTGACCAAAAGAGTGGAAAAGGAGTTGCCACATGGATGATGATGTGTAAAGTGGGATAAGGCTAGAGAGCCTATATCATTGTATGGTTCATTATGATATGCAGTACAAGGGAATAGTGTTGAGTGTGCAATCTCCCTCTCTCTCTAGTCATGGAGTTTTTAGTGTGGTTTAATCCACCTTAATCTTGTGTCCTTCACCATGACCAATCCCATTTCTAGAATCTTAACATGGTATCAGAGCCAAATGGGCTCTTGGTCATGGTGTTTATTATGTATATTAGTTTGGTTGTGTGTTTCTTTGATTAAGCATCATTTTCAGTTATTATGAGAAAAAAATTATGCACACTCATATTATCATTTGCGTTTGCATTTGTGAGGATTTGAGAGAGATTTGGTGCTACCATTCTCAAGTTTGAGAGGAGATTTGCAACAAGGAGGTTGCATAGAAGCTGCCCAAGAGAGTTGCAAATGGAGTTTTGCAACATAGAGAGCTTGATCATCATCAAGGAAGCTGAAAATGGAGATTTCAGCATTATGAAGGCTATGGAGTCTTCATCACCGTCAAGGAGAAGCTGCCAAGAGAAGATATGCTGCTGATTATGCCTCAAGAAGGTTGGTTTTGTAAAGTTTTGCCTCAAAGTTTTGTGTTTGAGCATGGAAGAATGCTCAATGTTGAAGGGTTGCTGGTTGTTGGGATATGTGGATCCCATGGCTCTTGCATTTGGGCAAAGAGCATGTTTTAAGGTGCATGTTTTGCTTGGCTGAAGCAAGTAAGGTTTGAGGCTCAAGATGGAGTCCATGTATGTGCATCAAGAGGAGGATGCACATGTGTTTGCTCATAGAAAATGAGTGAGTGGTGGAAGTAGTGGAAACTTTCACATGTGAATGCACCTCTGGTTTCTCATAGGGAGAAACTCAAAGAAAGAACCCTTGAAGGAGCATGCAAGAAAGCATGCATTGTGGAGCTCAATTAGGAGCTCATTATGGCCATGTCAATGGTCATGGAAGACCTCAACTTGGAGGTCTTGGAGAGGCAAAGCAGCAATGGGAGAGCATGCAGATTTGAGAGCTCAATATAGGAAGCTCATGGAAGCCATTTTGGATGGCTTGTCTCAAAAGGAGGTTCTTAAGGAAAGCTCTGTGAGAGCAGATCTCTCAACATGTAAAGGACAAAAGAAGTACACTGCACTCCCAACAGAGGTATTGAAGCCATGATGGTTGGGGTGAAGAAGCTCATGGTATAGTCTACAAGGGGCCCTGAGAAAATCAGAGCGCACAGCATGGTTTAGCTTAGCAAGACATCAACAAGTGACTAAGCAGATGGAGTTCAGCGAAGAAGAATGGAAAAAGTCTTACGAGTGCAGACATCACGGTCAACACAGCTAGATAACTTTGACTACACAGCAGACAGATAGTGCTCACAGAAATTACGGCCACCCTTAGAGGAAGAGACGTAGAACAATACTCTCACAGACGGGTGAAGTGGGAGAGATCCCATGCACATTGTGGAGCCAAAGGCCCCATTAAAGGTCAAGCAGATTTTGCACAAAACTCGAGCAGAAATAGACGAAGAGAACTGAAGCTAGACAGGCACAGCAATTGCAACAACACTATCGTAGCAAAGAGCAGGCACTTGCGCTCACTCTGCCACTCATCAGCGAAGCTGCTCACACGAAGCAGCACCAAGAATGGCACGATTCCGTGAGTAAGCGTCTTGGGGGCAGTCTCCATGGTAAGTAACGATAGCGTATGGAGAAGAGAGCTGAGCAGAAGTAGCCGAGGAGAAAAGCAGTCGAGAGGAAGGACTCCGCCATAACTGCTATGCAGAAGCAGTCGAGAGGAAAGCAAAGAAGACAGCCCACTGATGTCAGAGAATCTGAGAATGGCGTTGAAAATTTTAAAAAAAAATGAACGTGACGCGTGCCAGTAGCCTGCAACGCAAGTGACAAACATTTTTTTTAATTTTTGAGAGAAGATAATTCAACTTTCTTTTTTTAAAAGAAAGGTCCATTCACACAAGGATTCTAAGGTTGTAACTTTCTTCAAAGATATGTTCACACATCAAAGGTCACCTACCCGATTACGACAAAAATAGATTGTATAATTTTTATTTTTTCACCCAAACATGATGATGGATAAATATCCACGAGCATGCGTGCTCAAAACAAAAAAAATTTGTAATCATCCATGGTATGAGGGTAACCATGCCCGAGCTCACCGAGAAGCTCAAAATGGCTGTTGCGTGATGTGTGCATGAGCGATGCACGTGTGAGGTGTATGCGCATGGGTTGGTTCCCACCCGAATTTCTACGTTCAAATCGGACTCAGTGGTTCCGCTGTGAGCGAGTCGGCTCAAAATGGACTAGGTGTCTAAGATGGTAGACACGTGCACACATGTTTGGTTAATGGACACTCCAATGTATCATTGAGGGGGAGTGTTGAGAGGTAGCGATTGCGGTTGTGCAATGCTACATTGATATGGGTGATGGATGATGGGTGAGTTGTGGAACACCTCGATTAAGAGGGGGTGTTGAAAGATGTAATCGCGGTGTTGTGTGTATGTGGGAAAGCACCCTAGAGGTGCAAGATATTGTGGTGAGATAGGAATGCCACATGGAATATTGTATGGTGTGTGAGAGTTGACCAAAAGAGTGGAAAAGGAGTTGCCACATGGATGATGATGTGTAAAGTGGGATAAGGCTAGAGAGCCTATATCATTGTATGGAAAATTATGATATGCAATACAAGGGAATAGTGTTGAGTGTGCAATCTCCCTCTCTCTCTAGTCATGGAGTTTTTAGTGTGGTTTAATCCACCTTAATCTTATGCTTAATCTTGTGTCCTTCACCATGACCAATCCCATTTCTAGAATCTTAACAGGTTGCACACATAAGAATGCAAATGGATCTTTCATCCTCTATATAGTACAAGGTATCATTATCTTGGTCTTGATTTTTATATACATTACTATCTATTCCTCTATACATATTGGTTGTAGTATTTGTATTTTACTACTGTGGGAAGATTGGCATAGAATGGGTGCTGTCCTAGGGGGGTTGGAATTAGTCATGCTAGTAGTACTAGTGTTTGTTATAATAATACTTGTGTTTTACTAGTGTGTATTCCTCTATACATATTGGTTGTAGTATTTGTGTTTTACTACTGTGGGAAGATTGGCATAGAATAGGTGCTGTCCTAGGGGGGTTGGCATTAGTCATGCTAGTAGTACTAGTGTTTGTTATAATAATACTTGTGTTTTACTAGTGTGGGAGGATTGGTGTGGAATGGTGCCGTAGGTGGGTTAGCATCATACATGCCATGTTTTAATATTGTGGGATTATTAATGGTAGACTAGGTGCCCTATGTGGATTGGCATATGTGCATTTTTTATAATGGTCATTAGCCCTTGTTGATCTCTTAAATTAGACTTGAGGGTACTATGGACCCTAGTAGGATCTAAGGGTTGCCTCCTTTCCTTGTACATGAAATTTTGGGTGTTTTTATTTTTTAACTCTGTTTTGTATTGAAAACTATTACTCTTTGGGCCTTAATCGTTGACACGTATGATTGCCATTTTAAGTTGAGAACCAAATGATTTCCATTATAAGTAAAGCACCTAACACAATCTACTAAGGATAAAATATAGAAATGTTTTGACCACTAGCCTTGAACTCCACTTGTATCATTGTTTTGAGCTTCTTAGCTACTTTTCAATGGCATCTTGAGAGTTTTCATCCTTTCGTTACACTTTCTTCTAGTTGAAAGTAATAATCCAATGTTTTGGAGACTTTCAGTTCCTTAGAAGTAGTAATCCAATGTTTTGGAGGCTTGCAAGTCCTACATCCTTTGGACCTTCATCTAGTTTGACCAATCGAATGATTGCCATTATAAGTTGAGCATTAAACACAATCTACTAAGGCTAAACTATAGAAATTTTTTGACTACTTATATTAAACTCCACTTGTATCATTGTTTCCAACTTATTAGCTACTTTTTCCATATCTTAAAAGTTTTCATCCTTTCATTAGACTTTCTCTTCTAGCTATTGGATCTTGAGGTTCAAGAAGAGGCTTCATCATTCATCATAGTCTGGGTTTTTCCATGAAATAGTTCTTGAGGCCATTATTTTAGGGTCTCTAATTATTTGGACACTTTCTTGAGGCCATTATTTTGGGTCCCTCATTATTTAGAAACTTGCCATGAGGCAATTTTTAAGGCCATCATTTTGGGGTCTCTCATTATTTGGACACTTGGTAGCGAGAAATTATTTGGACACTTGTCACATTGGTCATGTATTCTCTTCTTTCATTTCCTCAACCTCATGCAACAATCAAAACATTGGATGATATTTGAACCCTACTAGTTAAAACCTTGTAATGGATGCTACCCTTTAGGTTAGGTTGTCCTATTGAAAATAACCCTCATCATCACTGTCACTGTAATAACGAGTTTCTCTATTTTATAAGGCCCCATGTATGCGGAGTAGCCATTGAGTTTAGTAATATACATAGATTATCATTAAAGCTCCTTGTTGGAGCATGCATGAGTGGGTGGATGCCATTAGTTTGTAAATTTAATTTGCAATAGTAATTTAGCATTATTTTCCATCACTCTTGCATCAAGTTTTTTAACCTTAGTGTGATCAAGTTTTGCAAAATGTGTTTTCTTACAACCCCATGTCTATCAATTAACAAGCACATGTATAGATATGTTATTACACTTGTAATGCATGTTGCATAAATTTCATCTTCTTCTTACTAAAAGAAATGTAATGCATCCATTAATAGCCACTATGTGTGTGGTTTAAAAGTGTTGCAAAAGTTATATTAGATCTTTATCATCCTCAATATACTCCCCTGGGCAAGTGTTTAGCTATGGTTAATGGCTTTGGTGGATTCCTTGCCATTTATTCTTCTTCTTTGGATTCTATGTCTCATTTGATAGTTGAGATCCACATTCTTAATGAAGTCCTCCAAAAGACTAGTCATGTGAAAATTTTTATGGTGATCTAGGACAATGTTTTTCTTCTTCACAAGTGTCTTTCCATAGGTGAGGGATAGGTTTGAGACTATCCTTAACCTCATCAATAGAAATTAAAATAAATTATCAATTTTTTTTCAAAATGAGAATTGTTGCCCTTGTTAAGAATGATTCTCATTTTTGTCTACTCTTAGCTAGACTCTTAAGTATCCTTATCCTCACAAATGCGTGCAACACTAGCAATGATGCCAAAAAAAATCCCTCAATTATTACAAGTGCACAAATTTGGTTTCTTGGTTTTTCAAGTAGCCATGTGAGTGGCTAAAATTTTATGTTAAGTCTTGGAAAATGCCTAATGTAGTTCATTCCACCCATTCCTCACACCTCTAGGTATCCTATAGGTATACTCTCACAATCCTTGTGACCTACCTAGACTAACTATAAGAGCTATTTCTTCCTTGGGGATTCTAATAGAAGTAATGTGGTTCCCTAGCTATGAGTTAATACTAGAGCTTGAGAGACCAACTGCTTATATTCCTTGAAAGTGACTTGATTCTCCTCTCCCCTCACAAATACCTTCGTCTGATGAATGTGCTGGTGAAGTGGATAAACTATATGTGCTAGCTCATACAAGAAGCGACCAAGGTAACTAATCTTTTACAGTATATCAACTTGCGTTGTTTAGCTATGAAGGGAGATTCTAGAGCTAAAATATCTTGAACTTTATCTAGATCCATTGATATATCTTCTTGAAACATTACATGTCGTAACAAGGTAACCTTCTTCTCCCCTATGTTGTGAGACCCCTCTGCCCCCTCCGCGCACCGGATTCCCAGTTGCTAGCAGTGAAAGTAGCTTCCTCTTGTGAGGGGCAGGGTTTCCCACTCGGGGCCTCGCCCTCGAATGTCCGGACACGAGACTAATCTGGTGGTCATTTTGAAACCGAAACCAGGAAAATTTTCCTTGCCCGGAAAACGGTGACGATTTCACCTTTTTGATTTTCTTAACGAATTTTCTAATGGGGTCAAAAGACTAAACTATCCTTCACCTGATTAAACCAAATAGAAGGAAAACTATCACTACATCATTTGAGGAAATTCTTCCTAACCGAAATCAGGCACAGCCGACTCATTTGATAAATTCTTTAGGTTTTTATTTAACTACACGAATTCTAAGCGTATTCCTATTATTTCAATTTAATTATTAAAACTCCACTGATTCCAGCTTATCCAGTCCATGGGTTATAGCCCACCACCCAACCACTGGAATCGTAGAACTAGACAATTACTCACCCACCCATAATTGAATGCCTTAACTTTTGTTTTCGAATACAGATACGCACACTCCTCTTTAAAACTTTAACATATAAAATATTCCATTGATTAACAGTTTACTGGTTTTTACAGATCTCATAACTCAAAAATTCTATCCAGTCCCTTGTTTCTCAAAAAACAGTATCACTTTGGACTCTCCGTTGAGACCAACTGGTCAGCAACAACGAGATCCAGTAACAGATTACAATAATCATTTCGTCCATCATACATATCTTCCATGACATACACATAGGTGTCCCCTAGGCACTGCGAGCCCATGCACCCTCCAAGATCCTCCTTAGGTGTCCTGGCACTTCACTCAGGGACGTCGACCCTCGTCCATCGTACCGAAAGCGCACCATTTTTCAACCATACCGAGGATGGTCAAGACTTGGGCAGGCTTTGCCGCGCGTGAGGTGTCCTTTGACACTCCCCGCCAGCTGTTGCAACCGAACTTTCCTTAGAAAAACATATACCAAATGCTCTCTCCAGCATTCTAGCGTAAGATAGTCCTTTAAGAAAACGAGGTTTCTATGTAAGTTTTCAGTTTGATTTTCTTTTGAATACAAGGAGTATTTCTTGAATTAGTATCCCAAAAAATTCTTGATCGAAATTCTAAATTTCATACCAGAATTCCTCGAATTCTATAACCTTGATCCACATATTAATTCGAAGGGTCTCAAACTTAGTTTCAGATTTGGCAGGAGTTTTGAGTGTGGTTTTCTAAACTGGTCACATCTGCTTTCCTCGAAACTGACAAAAGAGTTTGGTCTTGGTCATAGTCTGATTCAAGGTTCGAGTCTGATAAGATTTTTCCTGAACTATCTTTCTCGAAAAGGTTTGAAAAATCATTTACTATTTTACTGAATTTCTTTCTTTGAATATTCACTTAACTGATTTCTAAATTAGTTACGAATTTCAATGAGGAATAAAATAATCATTTATCTGAATATTTCGATCTCAATAGATTTTAAATTGTTTTTTTTACAATCCGTGTGAATATAAAACAATAGAAGTTTCTCTCTTAGAGTATTTAATTATTCATTGATCAAATACTCATAGAACTTAAACATAGAATTTGAGAGAATTCTAATTTTGATATAAAAATTCTTTATGCATCTATTTATGCATAAAAATCAACTTCAATGAGAATAACACTTTTATAAAAAAATCCTTTTATGCATCTATTTATGCATAAAATCAAATTTAATAGGAATAACACTTTTAAAATAAAAAGAATTTCTTTATGTATCTATTTATGCATAAAAAATCAATTTTTATAAGAATAACACTTTTATAATTAAAAAATTTTTCTTTATGCATCTTTCTATGCATAAAAAATTAAATTTAATAAGAATAACACTTTTGTAATTTAAAAAAATTTCTTTATGCATCTTTCTATGCATAAGAATCAATTTTAATAAGAATAACACTTTTGTAGTTTAAAAAAATTTCTTTTATGTATTTTTATATGCATAAAAATTAAATTTAATAAGAATAACACTTTTGTAATAAAAAAATTTCTTTTATGCATCTTTCTATGCATAAAAATTAAATTTAATAAGAATAACACTTTTATGATAAAAATTTTACATTATGCATCTTTCTATGCATAGAAATTAAATCTAATAACAATTTTATAATTAATTTTTTTTTCATTATGCATCTTTCTATACATAGAAATAAAATTTAATAAGAATAATACTTTTACAATAAATTTTTTTTTCATTATGCATCTTTCTATGCATAGAAATTAAATTTAATAAGAATAACACTTTTATAATAAAAATTTTTCATTACGCATCTTTCTATGCATAGAAATTAATTTTAATAATTAATATCAGTGATATTCATGCATATTCCTAGGTGAATATATACATGGAGTAATTAGAATATTTTTTTTAGATGCAAAAATGGTGGGAATTACTCTTTTGGAATAATATAAAAACAAACTTTTTTTTCATAAAATTCTGGAAAATTTTGCCATAACCTCCTTTGTATGGCTGACCATTTCTCATTTTTATCATTCTGTATTTAACTTAAATTAACCCAAATTAGAGTTATAGAACTCTAATCTACACAATTTTATAAATTCAAGAGAGTAAACAATAAGAAGAGTTTAATTAATTCCTTAGTTAATCTTTCTAGGATTGAGAAAGGTTGGAATGTACAGAAGAGAAGGGGGTGGCCTTTTTTATCAAAGGCATAGCATTTGAACATTTGCAAAACTTAAAAATGAAGAAAACCATAGATTTTTCATTAAAACAAAGTAAGAAAATTAGCTTACATGGAGCTTGTAAGCTCTCCTTTGGCTTGAGGGATTGAGGGTTATACTCTTGTTTGAAGCAAGAGTGGCCACCAATTCACTTTTGAGAGGATTAGGCCAAAAACAATTGAATTATTAATAAATTCAATGTAGATGGCTCAGGACAGGAGTAGAGTAACAGTACATAAACACCATTAAGCTTTTACAAAGGGGGAGGCTTCTAGTTATAGGAAAAAGTGAGCCTCTAACCAAGCAAACTGATTCTAGAATTTTCCAGATCAGTTTGGTCAATTTTTGACCATTTTTGGGTCAGTTCAGCTTACTTTTTGGATCTAGTTTTGAAATAGGAGAGAGGAGAGATGAAAATATATCATTTTATTGATTTAAAATTGGAGGTAATGATGAGAAAAAGGTGCCTACTTCATGAGGGGAGATCCCCACTCTGAGGTGTCAAAATTCAGTTTTTTAATTGTTTTCTTTGGTCCTTAGTCCACTCTTCATCTTATGTAAGCATTTACTCATTTTTGGAGAGTTTTTCTTTTATTCTTCAATTTATCTCCTCCCTACATTTGGATTAATCTTATTGGTCCATAGGAACCATAATCCAAAATTTTCAAAAAATCTTGACCCTTAGGCTAAGGTCTTTTGTGCACATTATAATTTATTTCTAATGCATCTTAGGAATTTATTTTTAAACTTCTGTTTCGGGGGAATTTATTTTAATGAGAAGGGATATTTTTTCATCCAAAGATATCTAAAAATTGAATTAACTCTCTCTAGAATATTTTCTCTCTCTTGACGAAAACAGGTAGAAACAAGATCTTTTATTATTCTGAAAAGGGGATTGATTATTACAAGGGAAGAAACTGGACATCTTGAGGGGCTGGGGAGGAATCTTACATATATGATAGTTCTTGGATTTCAATAAACCCAAAGCATCATCCAGTCTTTTCAAAGCTAGGTAAAGATTTTTCACATGAGTTATGGTTGAACCACAGACAAAATTTATCAAGAAAGACTCGTGTAAACTTATCCAAATATGGCCTAAAACTCGCAGTTCATGCACCTTTGGAAAGTGGAAGTGGCATTGCGAAGACCAAAAGGCATTACCCTATAAGTAAAGGTGCCGAAGGTGTTACAAAGGTGTTTTTTTTATCTTCCTTAGAAATGATTTTTTTAAATTAAGGTTACTAATTAAGATTAAGGACATTAATGAGTTTATAAAAAATAAAACTTGGCTATGATTCTAATTATTGGGATTAAGGTGACTCATAATGATCAAGAAAAAAATATGATTAAGTATTAATGATATGATTAAGAAGTGAGATTAATCATTAAGTAATTAATTAGTGTTAATAACATCATAAGTGAGATAATGGGAGTATTACTTTCATTAGATATGTGCCTCTTAAATAGGCTAAGTATAAGATAGAGTAGCAAAGACTAATCATGCTTATAGTAGCTAATAAAAGTTGATGATTCTCTCCATGATTCTAGCCTCCACATATTCTTCCCCAAACGTAGCCCATAAATATAGCTCCCACAAAAGTCAACAAAAGGGGATGCCTAGCTTATCACACACCTCATGGATTCTTTCAGCTGTACTGGCACATCAATCTCTCCATGATTCTAGCCTCCACATATTCTTCCCTAAATGTAGCCCATGAATATAGCTCCCAAAAGTGAACAAAAGTTGATGTCTGGCTCATCACACACCTCATGGATTCTTTCACATTTATTGGCACATTTTATAACTATTATGAGATTTTAACCTTTGACAAATGACCTAAGGCTTATGCTCTACATCCATAAATTCCAAGTACATCAAATTTTCCAATATAAACATGAGCCCACATCTATGAGCTTATAAACATGAGCTCACGTAAGTGAGCTTATAGACATGATTCCACATATGTAAGCCCATAGGCATGAGCCTATAGATGTGATCCTACAAGCATGACATGTCTGAATCTATTCTTCAAACATGTGTGCTAGAGACCGCTGAAGAGACACCCTTTGAAGATCTAGAGTAAGTATTAGAAATGACAATCCAATCGAGTGTAGTGCATCCAACCAACTACCCAGCCTTTGGTTCCATCAATGACCACTAATCAGTAGAGTGCTCCTCTCCTAAAAAGGAAAGTCTCCTTCAAATCTACCTCAAACCTGGAGATTTGGTACGAAATGGGCCAATTAAATGTAGATATAAGAAGAGGAACAATAGAACCCCTAGAAACAGGAGCCATTTCACCACGGTCCTATAAGTCTTAGGTTTGCTAAAAAAAAGTCTCATTCAATAGTGCTATAAACTTTATGAAAGGGGTATTAAACCGTTCTATCTTTTGGTGAAGCTCCAATGAAGGAGAGGAAGCAAGACCAAGAACCTTAAGGTTCTCTCCCACAGGAAGTGCTCAAAACATGTGTTAGGACACTACAACATTTCAAACTTTGATATCATTCATGAGTTGGTTTGCCCTAATTTTTCCATGGCCAAGCAGCCCAATAACTACAACTATGGAAATCAAGACATGTCTCTTTCATAGTACCATTACTAGGGATGAGCATTCCACAAACCACTCAAAGTACAACAAGCACACATAATATAAGATAGTGCAAACATGAGTCTTGTTGAGATATCGAGCTCGTCTAGTGAGGCGGTGGCCACTGATGACCCGCCTGGGAGATAGGCCCCACACTTACACCACTGGCATGGTTGGTGAGATCTTGGGTGATATGCGGCCAATGGGATGACAGGCTGTGTGACAGCCATTCTAGAGACTGGCATAGTTATAGCGCCAGCTCATTTAGTCGGGTTCACACTATAGAGAACCCGTGTATGTATTGGTTGAGTACCTTTCATATTATGAGTACTCTTATCTTGTATATGGTGTGTTGAGTGTTGAGTAGAGAAGAAGAAGATTTTCAACCTCTCACCTTGTGTGTTCTCTATTAGGGTTTTGTGAGTGTGTGTGTGTGCTTCCAAGAGCTCAAGCTCTCTTCCCCCCTGCATCTTTTCATGGTATCAGAGCCTGGTTTGTGCTAAGGGCTAAGTTGCAAGCAAGAGAACCACAGGAAGCGGTACGAGGGTAAGAGCTTCAACTACTCTTCCCTATTGTGTTGGTGACTACACCCTTGTCGGGAGCTCTACGGGAGGCACCGGCAAACGGTCTTTGATTGAGGAGATTTCTTCGCGGGAGTAAAGCTTTAGGGCAACTATACAATCCTATCGGACTACGATTTTCCGGTCGAAAACGCGTTTTGGGCGCGTCTGGACCTCCGTTTTTCAGAAAGCAGGCGATTTCGAGCACTGCGGGTAAGTCATCGATTCTCTGCAGAACTCTATTTTTAAGAACTGCAGGAAGACATATTGATTGTGCAGACACTGTGGGTGCTGCAAAGAGGTCTACAGTTGCCATTGGGTGTATGTATGCACATTGAAGTCACTGGTTGTGACATTTGAAAGTACTACAGTACCGCTGCAGAAAATACAGCATTTCAAATGTCACTGGTTGTGACATTTGAAAGTACTACAGTACCGCTGCAGAAAATACAGCATTTGTGCAGGAAAAACCAGAGTGCAGTTTCTAGTAAAATTGTGTGTTTGGCAAGATATCTAATGATGGCATAACACAGATTGTGGCTGAGAAGCTGGATAAGAATAACTTCCATGCTTGGAGGTTCAGGCTGACGAATTTCCTGATAGGAAAAGGCTATTGGGACTACATAGAAGGTGAGCATGAAGAGGCACCGGCGGAGATATCGGATATAAATCCGACTGCTCTGCAGATGTGAAAGAGTTTAAAGACTGGAACCAAGGAGCCAGGAAGGTTATGTATTGGCTCTCCATTAGTATACAGGACACCATGATTGGGCACATTCAGGATGCCAAGTCCCCCAAGGAGGCATGGGACACCTTGGTAAAGCTTTATGAAACAAATACCAAGGCACGCAAGATACAGTTGAAGAATGAACTTCATACTGTGGAGAAAAAGAGCATGTCTGTGAATGACTATGCGTTGAAGATAAAGGGTATTGTGGAATCCCTTGCATCTATTAGTGTGTCAGTAGATGATGATGATAAGGTGGAGGTCTGTCTACGTGGTCTCGGGCCACAATACAAGGCGTTCAAGATGTCTATTCAGACTCGGGAAAACATTTCCAACTTTACAGATTTGGTGTCTATGCTGATTATCGAAGAGAAGAGCTTGGGTGAAGACCAACAGTCTTCACAAAGCAAAAACAGTTCAGAGCAACAGGCCTTCTACACGAGTTCAGGAAGAGGACGAGGTAGAGGAGGCCGTGGACGCGGTCAAGGAGGTGTCCGAACAGGTAATTAGAATTATGGCCAGCAGCAGGCAGCAACAACAACAGTCCCAGAATCAACAACAACAACAACACGCAGGTGGAAGAGGCAAATTCAGAGGCAGGGGGAGTCAAAGAGACCATGGAAATTGGCAAAGGCAATATAATGATGCACGTGAATGCTATTATTGTGGTAAGCCTGGACATGTGCAAGCAGAATGTTATAAGAAGCAAGCTGACATGCAAAATGGGAAAGTGCAGCAAAACAACTATGCATCCTCAAGCAGAAATAATGAGGATAATGAAAGGTTGTTTGTTATGCAGCATGTCGTGAATGCCATGTCTGAAAATGTTGATGCAGCACAAAAAGATAATGTATGGTATGTGGATTCAGGTGCTTCGAACCACATGACGAGTCATGGGGAGTGGTTCAAGGAGATGAAAAACCCGGAAAGACTAGGTTTTGTTGAAACAGGGGATGACACTGCTCATCCAATTGCCCACATTGGAGATGTGCCATTGTCTATGCAGGATGGCAAAGTGAAGTACCTTGCAGATGTACTTCATGTACCGAACATAACAAAGAATCTGGTTTCAGTTGGCCAGATGATTGAGCAGGGTTTGCAGGTTCGGTTTAACCCTGATGGTTGTTATGTTGAAGACTTTAAAGACAAGTGCAGGTTGGTTGCAAAAGGCAACAGAGTGGGCAGAATGTTTACGTTGGATGTAGACATGCCTGAAATGAGTGCTGCGATGTTTGCAAATGGTTCAGGAGTTGTTGCAGACACAGACATTTGGCATAAAAGGATCGGACACGTAAATGTGCAGAGATTAAAGTCTATGCAAACAAAAGGAATTGTGACAGGGCTGCCAAAATTTAAAGTGGAAGGTATGCAGAAAATATGTGAAGCATGCCAATTTGGAAAGCAAATAAAGCATGTGTTTCCACGTAACAGATATGTGAGCAGAAATGCACTAGATGTTGTGCATTCAGATGTATGGGGTCCTACTAAGACCATATCTATGGGAGGCTGCAGGTACTATGTGACTTTCATTGATGACCACACAAGGAAAGTGTGGGTATATTTTATGAAGGAGAAGAGTGAGGTGTTCACTCACTTTCAGAATTTCAGAGTTTTGGTTGAAAAGTAAACAGGGAAATATGTAAAGTGCCTAAGGTCAGATGGAGGGGGAGAGTACTTCTCCAATGAGTTCTCTGAATTTTTAAAGAAGAATGGTATTCGGAGACAGTTTACATGCAGATACACTCCGCAGCAAAATGGAGTTGCTGAGCTGAAAAACAGGCACATTGCTGAGATTGCGTGAGCATTGATGGAAGAGAAGAATATGCCGCATTGCTATTGGGCTGAGGCTGTTTCTACAGCAGTATACATCATGAACAGGACTCCAACTGCAGCCATACATGATGTAACTCCAGAGGAGAGGTTTACTGGCAGAAAACCAGATTTGTCTCATCTGAAAGTCTTTGGATGCATTGCATATGTGCATGTGCCAGATGAGCTGAGAACTAAGCTGGATCCAAAAGCTGAAAAATGTGTGTTTATTGGATACTCCCTTGAGCAAAAGGGATACAGGTGTTATAACCCTGCTACACGTGAGTTGAGGGTAAGCAAGGATATTGTCTTTGATGAGATGAGCAGCTGGTATGTTGCTGAAAAAGAAGCTGTCGGGGCTGATGTGAGTGGAAGTGTGGTTGCACAGAATGGAGGTCAGCAATCACAGTCTTTGAGTGGACCAGGAGAGTCCTCATCTAGTGGGTCTGTTGATAGACCATGGAGTGGCAGGCTGCGTCATAATACCAGTCCTGCAAATGTGATTACTACATCACGTAAAGGAAAAGAGAAAGTGGTTGAGCCCCTTGGTATGCCTGACATTTCTGCAGGGCATTCTCATGTTGATGGAGAGCCTAGTGGCTCAGATATGAGCCTTGATGAGGAGCTTGGGATCCCAGCTATGAGAACACCTGGTGTAAAGAAGGCTATGGAAGCCATGAATGAAAAGCTACGACGATCTGGTAGAGTGAAGAACCCTGTGCAGAGGTTTACTTATGATGGTTATGTGGCACATCACTATGCATATATGGCAAAGGTTGTGTAGGTTGTTGAGCCCACATGCATTGATGAGGCTGTTGGAAATGTGTGTTGGGAGAAAGCTATGGATGAGGAGATGGATGCACTATATGGAAATGGAACTTGGGATTTAGTGCAATTGCCTGAAGGCAAGAAAGCCATTGGATGCAAGTGGGTGTACAAAGTTAAACATAACAGTGATGGAAGCATAAACAAGTACAAGGCTAGATTGGTAGCCAAAGGATATGCGCAAACATATGGGATTGATTATGAGGAAACTTTCAGCCCAGTTGCCAAGATGGCAACGGTGAGAGTTGTGATAGCAGTGGCTGCATCAAAGCAATGGTCTTTACATCAGCAGATGGATGTAAAGAATGCATTCTTGCATGGGGATTTGCAAGAAGAGGTGTATATGTTGCAGCCAGCTGGTTATGAGGATGTGGGTCACCCCGAGCATGTTTGCAGGTTGAAGAAAGCCTTGTATGGCTTAAAGTAAGCACCAAGAGCATGGTCTGACAAGATTTCTGAATATCTTGTCACTATTGGCTTTCATATAGCCAATGCAGATTTCTCATTGTATGTGAGACATGGTGATAGAGGAGTTGTGCTTAGATGACTTGATCATTACGGGGGACCATGATGCAGAGATCTTTGATGTAAAGATCTTGCTAAGACAGAAGTTTGAGATGAAGGATCTATGGAGCTCAGATATTTCTTGGGCATTGAGGTGATTAGGTCACCACATGGCATTGGATTACTGCAGAGACAGTATGGCTTGGACATGTTGTCCAAGTATGGTATGACAGGCTGTAAGCCTATTTCTGTGCCATTGGATCAGAATGGCAAGTTGAGTGCAGATTCAGGAGAGATCTTAGAGGATCCTACTATGTACAGGTGCATAGTAGGAAGTTTGATCTATATGACGATCACCAGACCAGATTTGAGCTATGATGTTGGGTTGGTGAGTCAATTTATGCAGGTTCCACGGAAACCGCATTTGGATGCAGTGAGATGCATACTGAGGTATGTGAAGTCTACTTTGCATTGTGGACTATTTTATGAGACTGGGACAGAGATATGTGTACATGGGTACACAGATGCTGATTGGGCTGGTAGTATCTCAGATAGAAGATCTACCAGTGGATTCATGTTTTCTTTGGGGAGTGCTGCTGTGACTTGGAGCAGCAAGAAGCAGCCTACGGTTGCTCTATCGAGTACAGAGGCCGAGTACAGAGGAGCTGCTATGGCAGCATGTGAGGTAGCTTGGTTGAGAAAGCTACTTGCAGATTTGGGTCTATCAGTGGATAGACAAGTTGTCATTTTCTGTGACAACATTAGCAGTATATAGTTAGCCAGGAATCCAGTCTTTCATGCTCGTACGAAGCACATAGATGTCCACTACCACTTCGTCAGAGAGAAGGTCTTGGCAGGAGATCTTGACCTTGTTTATGTCAGCACAGAGGATCAGGTAGCTGACATCTTCACCAAAGCATTGGGTATAGAGAAGCTCCACAGATTCAGAGCTTTGCTTGGTGTACATGAGATGGAGTTGAGCTCGAGGGGGAGTGTTGAGATATCGAGCTCGTCTAGTGAGGCGGCGGCCAACTGATGACCCGCCTGGGGGATAGGCCCCACACTTACACCACTGGCATGGTTGGTGAGATCTTGGATGATATGCGGCCAATGGGATGACAGGCTGTGTGACAATCATTCTAGAGACTGGGATAGTTATAGCGCCAGCTCATTTAGTCGGGTTCACACTATAGAGAACCCGTGTATGTATTGGTTGAGTACCTTTCATATTATGAGTACTCTTATCTTGTATATGGTGTGTTGAGTGTTGAGTAGAGAAGAAGAAGATTTTCAGTCTCTCACCTTGTGTGTTCTCTATTCATCTGGAATACCCCTACCTCTAGTCCAATCGCGTTATGGCATACTTATCTTGCCAGCTCACAAACTTACCGTATTCACATTATGGACTGCTTGTACATAGTACTTTAGTACTTATGTTGGTTTTCACTTACCTTCAATAGACCTCTATTGAGAGCAGCAAGAAGAAGAAGATGTTGGCCTTCCATCTTGGTGTGTGTCTTATCTTTTGTTGTGTAATTCTGTGTGTGCTTATAAGAGCTCTCCCCCAATATTTTCAAAAATAATCTTGGACCATATGACCCTTACATTCATGATTGACTAGGGATAGTTGGTGAACAGTATGTGTAACATACCCATCTTCACTAATAAAGAAATGTCCATGTAATAGATAAATTTATGAGTTTTTATGGTATAAAAATCAAGGATTTTATTAAATGAGTCATTTCTACTTAGAATCTTCAAATTTTGAGCCCAAATTTGAAATTTGCGTGCGATTTTACCCTAATATAGGATTTTACAGCATCCAAAACGGACACCGGATCAAGCTTATACGGAAATTTCAGTCATTTTTAGTTAAAAAGCGACGACCTTTAAACCTTAATAAATGCACGACTGGGCGTCCGATTGACGAACGGTCTGCACCCCAACGACCAGAAGAACATCCCGGATTTTTTTTAAAAAAATTACCCCCCAAGGCGGTCCGGCACGCAAATCGAGGCCAGCGCCCCAAATTTGGTCCGTACACACTTACCAGGGTGCCTGTACGATAGCTGCACAAGAACCAAAGGACAGCCGCCCACTGTGTGGTCCACACGTACCGTTATGTGGACACCCATGCTGCCCCTGACCAGATAAGGTACATGCGTACCACTCCTTTCCCTGTTAACCACCCGACATCGTACCTTCCCCCCTGAGCCATGCAAGCCACTGATCTACAACCTTTGCTGGTACACCGTCCTTTCGTCCTTGCTTTGCGCAGTGCCTATACCCGTACCCGACAGTTATATAAACCCCCGGGGTGCTCCATGGGCAACACGCATTTTTGCGTAGCTTATGCTCTGCTGTGCCGCCGTCCGTACCGCCGTCTGTCCCAGTGCAATTGTAGTACAGTCACCCCTCTCCACACCCCCTCATTTGCCACTTTTCAGATAAGGCAATTTTCCTCTATTCTCCTCTTGCTAGGAGGCAGTGTCCTTAACTCTTCTCCACCGCCCTCCCCCCGTGTGAAGAGACTTACAACAACCCTTCTCCCCTTCAGCAAAACGTTTTTGTGTTAAGGACATCTCACAATTCCCCCCCCCATTTGCGCGGACTTTAGTAAGAGGTTTTAACCTTAAGAGAGGGTTCATGCGCTGTGGTCGTTTGTTCATACGGTGAGCAAACGATCTCAGAATTGATATCTAACTGGAGCGTTTCGACTGTGACAGCGAGCCCTGCAAGACGACGTCCAAGATGGCCCCTTCCCAAAAACGTCAAAATATTGCCTCGAGAGGGAGACGAGCGCGTAACAACGAGATTAGAGAAGATGCTCCCGATGCGGCTCCAACCCTCTCTTTACAAGCTCCTCAAGGAAATGGTGGCCAGGTTAGCTTGGTTATCTTTTAAAGAAGAGTTTTTTTTAAATATTAGTGTTAATAAATGTGTATCTTTTCCTTTTAAAATAATGACATAAAGTTGTATGAAGCTACAAATTGAGTGATGCTGTATTCAATGAATTGCATTGAAATTGTTATCTTTAAAGAGTGCAAGTTTTTCCTGGTTTTCGACGCTAACTCCGTTCCGTGCTTGTGTAGCCGGGCGACGTCGTTAAGCAAAGCCCGGGAATGGCCCAAGATATCCCTCATACCATTGGGAGAATAAGGTTCGCCGATTGAGACGAGAGATTATGATGCTGTCTAGTTCTGAGGGCCCAGGCTAGTGCGGTGAATAAGCCCACCCTAGTGTGCAGACATCCCTCTGAGTGGCGGGAGGATCGAGTGATGGAGCCTGAGAGGTCGACAAGCCGGCTTGAGTCCTCGCCAGCGGGCGGTTGACGATGAGGTATATGGTCCCATAGGGTTTTGCCCAGCATGTATAGGCTGGAAGGCCGAATTCTAGATCATTGGCAGTATAAAGGAAAAGAATAAGAGAGCCGGTTTGGCTTGTATGGAATTGATTCATGTATAAATGTTTTTTATATATCTTGTCTTTGGCATTATTGTATTGTGGAAAAAGAGTGTTTTAACAAACCTTGTGAAAAGGGCCTTAGTTAAGAAACATGTTTATTTATATCAAACAGTGTGGTAGAATTAATTAGAAAACAAATTGACGCGTGAGTAGAGTGGAAAGTGGGAGGATGGAATGAGCCGAGACGGCACCATCCTACGGACGGGTGGACCTGATTAGTCGGGTAGCTTTCCAACAGATTAAGTGAGAGCCCTACGCTAGATAAATAGGTTCTTGGGTAACTCTATTCTAGAAGACTAGGCCAACGGGCGGCTGTGCATGGATGAGGAAAAAAGCGTTGCCTCTAGAAATCAAGTCTAGTAGCTGCCCAATTTATGATCAATTACCATATGGGTGATTTGATTTTTAGAAGATCACGCTCCCCCTGCGGGATAGGACTAGGTCTTACCTATGAATCGTATCCTTGAATCTCTACATGGTCAAGGTGTCGATAAATAGGAGATTTTCTCCAAGTTAAGACTTAGTGGACTATCTTAAGTGTTTCCTCTATTTTAGAAGGAGGGAAGCTTACAATTGGTATCAGAGCCGATCTTAGCTCCTTGGAATTACCATTTAAGGACTGTTTTGCAATGAATGTTTTACCTAACATAATGCTAAGTAATAAAAACATCCTACTAAAAAAACAAGTTGAATTGATGTTTGAATGATTGTAGGAAGAGGAAGATTCCTACTCGAAGTTTCTAGTGTAGAATAGCAGAATGCTTTTCATGGCATGAACTTTTAAAGTGAAAGACTTATTCTGTGAGTTGTAGGGTGTGAAACAGCAGAATTTTTTTTACGGCGTGAACTGTGAACTCGTTGAAAGAGTTATTTCATGAAACAATAGAATATTGTTCATGGCGTGAAAGTTTGTGATGGGAAAAAGTCAGTAATTTTCTAATCAGTAGATGACTTTTAGTTAGTGAGCGATTGCATGAGAAGATGGTTCGTGAAAGTGCAGGGGCTTGATTTGAAGTCGTGAAATAGCAGAATGTTGTTTCGCATTGTGACTTTGTATGCATTGATCAAGTTGAAGGTAGTGGCATGTGTCTTAGCAAGGGAAGATGAAAAAAGATTAAAAAAGGAAAAGAAAAGAATCCAATACAAGCATGGTATTATCAAAAAACACATTGTGCGGGCAGTAAAACGAGCATTTACGAGCAATGAGAATTGAATTGAAGCACACATATGGAGAACGAAGAGCTCCTACTTGAGAATGGATTGTGGCGAAGTGCTAGGATGGAGGAGCGTAGATGATGAACACAAGGTCAGGGGAGAAGAAGACCGTCGAAACAAGATTATAATGAGCAGAAGTGCACGAAAGAGGAAAATCAACATATTTATGCTTTAGCCCTTGGCCTGGATGCCTTAATTGGGCATGCCATGTGGCCAAAGACGATTCACTAGATTTTTTTCCCGTTTCATGGCGTGAAATGGATTGGAGCATTTCACGACGTGAAATAGCCCTGAAGCATTTCATGACATCGTGAAACAGGCCTCAAGCATTTATGACGTGAAATAGTCCTCATTCCCTCATGCAATTGTTGATACCCTATTGAGTCCTATATGCTCAAACATTCCACAGCAAGGAATATGCATTTAGAGAAGTAGAGCTGAGCACGTGAAATGTATGAACTTGTTTCATAACGTGAAATCAACATGAATGCTTAACCATTTACCTTGTACCCATTAACAATTGAAGTGGTTGACCTAGTATCTAGGTACTTTTTGTAGCCCTCCTTGTTTCTTATTGCTATGGGAACCAAGTTGGTACTTTGGAGCTTGTGGGTATATGTTGTTATAGATGCTTTAGTTCGGAGTGAGAACTCCTTAGTTTCCCTTTCACACCCAGTGGTGGAGAAGTACATCTACCGAATTTTCGTGAACCTGTTGTGTTAGCTGTGCATGTGTGTTCACTTCATTTTCAAGAATTTGGTTCTGCTTGATCTATTTTTGGGGTGACATTGGTGGTGTTGCACTCCCTTGTTTACTTGGCCAATTTCGTTGATTTCTTGACACTTAAAATATTTGCGCTTTGATTAGAAATCAATTTTAATAGGAAAAACACTTTTGTAATTAAAAAAATTCCTTTATGCATCTTTCTATGCATAGAAATCAATTTTAATAGGAAAAACACTTTTGTAATTTAAAACAAATTCCTTTATACATCTTTCTATGCATAAAAATCAAATTTAATGAGAATAACACTTTTATAATAGAAAAATTTCCATTATGCATCTTTCTATGCATAGAAATTAAATTTAATAACAATAACACTTTTATAAGAAAAAAATTTCCATTATGCATCTATCTATCCATAGAAATCAATTTTAATAAGAATAACACTTTTATAATAAAAAAATTTCCTTTATGCATCTTTCTATGCATAAAAATCAATTTTAATAAGAATAACACTTTTGTAATTTAAAGAAAATCCTTTATACATCTTTTTATGCATAAAAATCAAATTTAATGACAATAACACTTTTATAATTAAAAAAATTTCCATTATGCATCTTTCTATCCATAGAAATCAAATGTAATAAGAATAACACTTTTATAATAAAAAAATTTCCATTATGCATCTTTCTATGCATAGAAATCAATTTTAATAATTAATATCAGTGACATCCATGCATATTCATAGGTGAATATGTACATGGAGTAATTAGAATATTTCTTTTAGATGCAAAAATGGTGGGAATTACTCTTTTGGAATAACATAAAAACAAAGTTTCTTTTCCACAAAATTCTAAATTTTTTTGCCATAACCTCCTTTGTATGGCTGACCATTTCTCTTTTTATCATTTTTATCATTCTTTATTTAACTTAAATTAACCCAAATTAGATTTATAGAACTCTAATCTACACAATTTTCAAATTCAAGAGAGTAAACAATAAGAAGAGTTTAATTAATCACATAGTTAATCTTTCTAGGATTGAGAAAGGTTGGAATGTAAAGAAGAGAAGGGGGTGGCCTTTTTATCAAAGGCATAGCATTTGAATTTAATTCAAACATTTACAAAACATAAAAATCAAGAAAACCATAGATTTTTCATTAAAATTTCCTAAACAAAGTAAGAAAATTAACTTACATAGAGCTTGTAAGCTCTCCTTTGGCTTGAGGGATTGAGGGTTCTACTATTGTTTGAAGCAAGAGCGGCCACCAATTCACTTTGGAGAGGATTACGCCAAAAACAATTGAATTATTAAAAAATTCAATGTAGAGGGCTCAAGAAAGGAGTAGAGTAACAGTGCATAAACACCATTAAGCTTTTACAAAGGGAGAGGCTTCCATTTATAGTAAAAAATGAGCCTCTAACCAAGCAACTGATTCTAGAATTTTCCAGATCAGTTTGGTCAATTTTTGACCATTTTTGGGTCAGTTCAGCTTACTTTTTAGATCTAGTTTTGAAATAGGAGAGAGGAGAGATGAAAATATCTCATTTCATTGATTAAGAATTGGGGGTAATGATGAGAAAAAGGTGCCTACTTCATGAGGGGAGATATCCACTCTGAGGTGTCAAAATTCAGTTTTTTAATTCTTTTCTTTGGTCCTTAGTCCACTCTTCATCTTATGTGAGCATTTACTCATTTTTGAGGGGTTTTCCTTTTATTCTTCAATTTATCTCCTCCCTACATTTGGATTGATCTTATGGACCATAGGAACCTTAATTGGATCATAATCCAAAATTTTTTGAAAATCTGGATCCTTAGGCTAAGGTCCTTTATACCTATTTTCAATTAATTCCAATTGCACATTCGAAAGTTCTTTTTGAATTTTTGTTTCAGGGGAAACCATTTTAAACACTAGGAGGATTTTTATATCAAAAAATATCTCAATTTTGAATTACCTCCCTCTAGACATTTTCTCTCTCTATGCCAAAATAGGGTAAAAGAGGATCTTTCTTTTATTTCAGAGAGGGGAATAATCATAAGATCAGAAGGAAAGGTTCTTACACCTGTACACCTCAAAAGCTGGAGGGAGGAATCTTACATCCTACCCCACTTAAAAAATGCGAGATGTCCTCATCTCGCAAACTAGAGGACAACTCTTTCCCTTAAGATCCAATTAATTCTAGGGTTCCTTAGAATCCTGGGATAAAGATCCCTTATATAGAACTCATCATCAGATAACAATTCATTCAGATCATATCATTCATATCTTTAACACAATAATGGTCCATTAGACCAAAATTTCCATCTGAACAGTCCTCCATGGGAATTTCAATTATATAGATTTTTAATTTGTTATCCCTTAACTTGATCCACTGGGTCAAGTGTTAACAGTAGCAATCTGTCAGCACAATCCACTAATCTCATAGTGATTTGCTGAAGTCATTATCGTCATTCCAGTTACGAACATCATCAGCACAAGGACTCATCCCATTCATCCTCATTGAGATTTTGCTCAGCTTATCACTTTTCAACCAAAATTCAGGAATCATCATTTTTCAATTAGAATCCAAATCAACTCATCAGTTCTCAACCAGAGTTTTAAAATCATATCAACCACATTCGAATTCATCATCTGGATAGCATTTTTGCTTATAATTTCAAGGTCTTAGATTTACTCGTATATATTGCCATTAAAGAGCTGCAGTTATACCCTCGGTATATACGGGTAGTCACTGTCCTTGGAATTATAGGGTAAATACCATCATGTCTAGACCTCAAGCAAGTCAGGGATTCCATGCAATTGTGGTACTTCCATCTAAAGACCCAATTACTAATTTTTGAATTTCAATTTGAATATCAATTTGTATGAATTTCATCACACATTTTTAACTTTTTACTATTACTTCATAAACTTTTGACATTTTTGGCTTCTCGGTTGATCCACTTTAGCCAATTTTCTCTGATACCAGCAATTGAAAGATCCTTGCCCCCTCCTCCGCGCAACGAATTCTGGGGTGCTAGCAACGGAAATAGCACTTCTTGCGCGGGGCAGGGTCCCTCTCTCGGGGTCTCGCCCACGTATATTCGGACAAGAGACTAATCCCTCGGTTCTTCCAAAACCGAACTCGAAAAAGCTTCCCTCGCTCGAAAAGCACGGGCGATTCCTCCAGGATATTTTTACTCTAACGTAGTCAAGAGCCTTAACTAACTGAACTGATCTAACCGAACCCGTAAGTCCCATAGTCAGATCAAGGAAAAGACTTGCACTTGGATCATAGAGACCAATGTTTTTTTCCTCATTGTGAGGCACAGCCGTTGATTCTTTTCCATAGAACAAATTTTATCCGGGATTTACTTGATCTATCATACCAACAAAATTGAGTCTCAATTTAGGGATCCATCAGTCCAGCCTAACCCCATCCAGTCCCGTGGGTTAGCCAACCGCCCAACCACTGTAGTGATGGGATCCATTTAAGAATTCGGTTAAGTTTTGTCCCGGATACCAGGGAAAAGAGTTCCCAAGCCCCCTAGCCGGATATTCATGCAAACTTAGAGCTAGTCACACCACTTACACACCCAATATGAAATTGCCTTTTTCACAGATTCAACTGTCTTTAAAACAATCTTTTAATGAAACTATAGTATCACACAAACACTTACACACCTAATATGAAATTGCCTTTTTCATAAATTTAGCTGTATTTAAAACAATCTTTTAATGAAACTATAGTATCACTGATCATAAACCTCCAAAATATCCGGTTGAATCCTAATTTCTAATTTTTTCTTCATCATCGGTGTACCTATGGCATCATTGGCAACCAGAACGCTCACCACCTGTCCACTCAGGGGCCTTTTCGATAGTTCCTAGCTCATAGTACCTGGTAATATTTTCACTTATAAAAATCAAAATGGAATCTCCGTTGAAGATTAGCAAGATCAACCAAACAGATCCATATAAAAGAACCATGGACTCGTCCTCCATGATCAACCAACAGATCCATATAAAAGAGCCATGGACTCGTCCATTGAGGACCAGAAAGTTCAATCAACCAGATCCATGCCCGAATTCAGAAAACAACTCTTACTCCTTGTTCCAATATCTTCCCCAACGCACTTGTGGGTATCTTCAGCGACCTAGAGCCCCAGCACTGTATAGTCGGCACCCTCTGGGATCCTTGTCCCTGGTCACCTAGCGCTTCACTCATAGGCCGCTTCCTTGGTCCCTCATCCACCGTACTCGAAGCTCACCATTTAAATCGAACTGAGGCTGGTCAAGACCTCAGTCGACCTTGCTACGCGAGACGTCCTCCATTGACTCTCCGTCAGCTGTTGCAACTTTATTATCAGTTAGGTCTCCACGACCTCATTCACGAGACGATCAAAATGCTTCCCCAGCATTCTTGACATAAAACAGTCATTTAAAAACAGGTCATAAATACAGTTTCTATAACGAACTCATCCATTTCATATTATTCCCATTCTCATCCAATCACATCATTTTCATCTCATCACATCTTTCCTCATTTACCCTCATCAGATCTCATCCACTCGCATCTACCCATATCCACATCTCATCACATCACATATCATCCATTCACATCTATCCCAATTTACCTCACATCTCATTCATTTACATCCCGATTCACATCACATCACATCTCATCCATTCACATCCCATATCATTCATTCACATCCTGATTCACATCTCATTCATTCACATCACCATCCCATCACATACATTCTATCCATATAACATCACATCACATCTATCCACATCATATCTCATTCATACACATCTCATCTCATTCATCCTTATCTATCCAATTGTTCACATTTACAACTACCCACATCTATCCATACATTCATATCTATCACTTCACATCCACATATATTCATGTCACATCACATCTCTTTACATCACATCACATTCTTTCACATACACATCCACATCCACATCCATTCTTTTACATACACATCCACATCCATTCTTTCACATACATCCACACCCATTCTTCACATACACATTTACATCCATTTTCATCACATACACATCCACATCCATTCTTCACATACACATTCACGTCCATTCTTTCATATACATACACATCCATTTTCATCACATACACATTCACATCCATTCTTCACATACACATTCACATCCATTTTCAGCACATACACATCCACATCCATTCTTCGCATACACATTCACATCTATTCTTTCACATACATCCACATCCATTCTTCACATACACATTTACATCCATTCTTTCACATACATTCGCATCCATTCTTCACATACACATTCACATCCATTCTTTCACATACATCCACATCCAATTTCATCACATACACATCCACATCCATTCTTCACATACACATTCACATCCATTTTCATCACATACACATCCACGTCCATTCTTCACATACACCTACACCTTCACATCCATTCTTTCACATACACATTTACATCCATTTTCATCACATACACATCCACATCCATTCTGGAGTAAGACAATCCTTTAAGAAAATAGGGTTTCTAAGGAAGTTTTCAGTTTGATTTTCTTTTGAATAATACAAGGAGTATTTCTTGAATCAGTATCTCTAAAACTTCTTGATCGAAATTTTGAATTTCATACCAAAATTCCTCGAATTCTATAACCTTGATCCACAGATCAATTTGAAGGGTCTCAAACTTAGTTTCAGATTTGGCAGAGTTTTGAGTGTATTTTTCTAAACTGGTCACTCCTTCTTTCCTCGAAACTGACGAAAGAGTTTGGTCTTGGTCATAATCTGATTCAAGGTTTGAGTCGAGTAAGATTTTTCCTGATCTATCTTTCTCGAAAAGGTTTGATAATTCATTTACTATTTTATTGAATTTCTTTCTTTGAATATTCACTTAACTGATTTCTAAATTAGTTACGAATTCCAATGAGGAATAAATTAATCATTTATCTGAATATTTGGATCTCGATAGATTTCTTGAATTTTCTTTTTACAATCCGTGTGAATATAAAACGATAGAAGTTTCTCTCTTAGCGTATTTAATTATTCATTTATCAAATACTCATAGAATTTAAACATAGAATTTAAGAGAATTCTAATTTTGATATAAAAATTCTTTATGCATCTATTTATGCATAAAAATCAACTTCAATGGGAATAACACTTTTATAAAAATCCTTATATGCATCTATTTATGCATAGAATTGATTTTAATAGGAATAACCCTTTTAAAATAAAAAGAATTTCTTTATGCATCTATTTATGCATAAAATGAATTTTTATAAGAATAACGCTTTTATAATTTAAAAATTTCCTTTATGCATCTTTTTATGCATAAAAATCAATTTTAATAAGAATAACACTTTTGTAATTTAAAAAATTTCTTTATGCATCTTTCTATGCATAAAAATCAATTTTAATAAGAATAACACTTTTGTAATAAAAAAATTTCCTTTATGCATCTTTCTATGCATAAAAATCAAATTTAATGAGAATAACACTTTTATAATAAAAAATTTCCTTTATGCATCTTTCTATGCATAGAAATCAATTTTAATAAGAATAACACTTTTGTAATTAAAAAAATTTCCTTTATGCATCTTTCTATGCATAAAAATCAATTTGAATAAGAATAACACTTTTGTGATTAAGAAAAATTCCTTTATACATCTTTCTATGCATAAAAATCAAATTTAATGGGAATAACACTTTTATAATAAAAAAATTTCCATTATGCATCTTTCTATGCATAGAAATCAAATTTAATAAGAATAACACTTTTATAGTAAAGAAAATTCCATTATGCATCTTTCTATGCATAGAAATAAATTTTAATAATTAATATCAGTGATATCCATGCATATTCATAGGTGAATATGTACATGGAGTAATTAGAATATTTCTTTTGGATGCAAAAATGGTGGGAATTACTCTTTTGGAATAACATAAAAACAAACTTTCTTTTCCAAAAAATTCTGGAAAACTTTGCCATAACCTCCTTTGTATGGCTGACCATTTCTCATTTTTATCATTCTTTATTTAACTTAAATTAACCCAAATTAGATTTATAGAACTCTAGTCTACACAATTTTCTAAATTCAAGAGAGTAAACAATAAGAAGAGTTTAATTAATCACATAGTTAATCTTTCTAGGATTGAGAAAGGTTGGAATGTAAATAAGAGAAGGGGGTGGCCTTTTTATCAAAGGCATAGCATTTGAATTTAATTCAAACATTTGCAAAACATAAAAATGAAGAAAACCATAGATTTTTCATTAAAATTTCATAAAACAAAGTTGCAAGGATCAATGATATAATCAGGTGAGAAAGGTTGTGTATGGTTTTATCCAAAGTTGCAAGGATCAATGATATAATCAGGTGAGAAAGGTTGTGTATGGTTTTATCCAACTATGCTCATGAAGGTAGCACAGCGACGAGGGTGTGTATCTACACAAGAGTATGGATGATTTTTTGTAGCAAAAAGTGATGCTCAATGGTAACCTCTATGGTTAGTGTTGCTTGCCTCTTGTCCAAAGGCCCTTCCAATCTGTGTCGTACATCGCACATTCACCAAGGTGTCTAAGGAAGAAGCCAAAGCACTCGGCGTGAGCTATAATGGTTTCCACTTAGTAGACAGTTTTGATGAGACAATAATAGATCCATTATCATCTAAGATGGTCTCACAAATCTGAAGCAATGCATGCTCCTCTCCATCTACGTGGCATCAGAATGACATACACAAAAAATGTAAGCATGACATACACGCAACATATGCACAACAACACATAAGGTCTTAATGAAGGGAAAATCATCTCATCACTCACATGTACAAAGATTCCATGTGGGACAATGTTATTGGGGTAGGCATAAACAAAACCTCCTATGGGCAACCTCACTACAGTAAAATCACACGTTGTGCTTGTATTGACACCTTTAATAGTAAAGGTCATGTCTCCCATGTTGGCCTTCAGCAACATATCAAAGACATGTTCTAGCTCCGGTGAATACTGCTGGTTCAAAAGTGCACGGCCTATCTTCAAAGGATCCCCAGCATATGCCATCATCTTTGTAGAATGATGTGTTGCCACACCATGTTGAGTAGAGTTATACATCAATTGTTATTACAAGATATAAGACACACCTTTACAATCTTTTCACATGTGGTCACAATTGATTATTACACCTGTTAACGTCGAGGCTTCTATAACGGTAGAGGAACTAGCACTTTGATGTTCGCTGGGAGCACCGAGGACTACTGTCATGGTACGACTAGACACTCCTACAAAGCATACCTTTTGTAAGTGCATGCACCACACAAATACTTTACATTATCATTACCAATGAGTAAAATCATACCTGGCAAATTCATTTGGATTGGAGTCAGATCACTGAGGCTACGTGGATTAATTGGTCGCAATGGTGCATTTGGCGCTTCACCTCTTGCCAAGCTTATCTGAATCCATAGCTTATTCTATGTTAGTATCCAAACAATATAACAATAATACCAATGAGCCACAAGTAAAAGAGTGCCTTGCCTATGTTGCTGCATGACCAACTTCTTGAACTTTTGGAGTTGCCTCGATCTTGCAACTGCTATCATCAGAATCGCTTTTGTCATATTCTAATGGAGAGGTATCAGAGTCGTCCTCTTCTTGTTAGTAGTGACTTTCCTTTTCCCTTTCCCTTCATTGCATCCTTTTTTGGCACTTTTTTCCCTTTATCATCAACATCTTCTTCATCATCATCATCCTCTTCATCTTCATCATCCCCTTCATCTTTCATAAGACCTTTTCCCTTGCCTTGAACATGTGATATGTCACATAGACTTCTAGGCTTCACAATAGAATTCAAGATTTGAAAAGATATAAGAAATAATATTTAAAATAAAGTGAAATATCTAATTTTATAGTTCATACCATGGTTGATTGCTTCATTTTACAAGCCCGAGTATACATCTCCTTCTTGCTCATGGGAAATTTTTCACTTGGAAAGTCAAGGAACAATGGGCATCTCCTGCATATCCCTGCATCCCAAAGGTCTCAAACTTACTGTTGTGTATACATAGTGCTCTCATGTTTTGGATTACACCATTCTTTTAAGATTGCAGACACATTTGCACAATAGATCTCTCCGCATGGCACTTACAAATCCATCTACACATTATTATATCCGTTCAGTTTACAAATATAAGAGTACAACCAAGTAGTAAGTACACTTTGTAGTAGTGTACCCCCTTGATGACAGCAGGGTTTGAAGCTACCACACCTTGTTTCTTTAGGAATCCCACCATTTCCTCAAACAGCTTCCCAAAATACAGTCTCTTAAGATCGGTGAGGTCATCCACCAGGAATGTATCTAGAAAAATTACCTTGTACTTTTTTTATATTTCTACAAGAACAGCTACACCCTGCACTCCAATCTCATGCCATATGACTTCTCTTCGAAGCCAATCCCTAAATAAACTTGCATTTGCTGTGTTGCCATTGAAATTATTATTCAAACAAAATAGAGTACTTTGTAAATATCAAGAAGATCGGGTGGCTATGAGGTACTCATCCTATATTGCAAGTGGAAGATATGCAAATGTTAATCATATATTGCAAGTGTCTAAAGATTGAAGGTTTACCTGGAATACTATTTGGGAAAGTTTTGAAAGCTCATAGTTATACTAGGATAGGTGGCCCTTTTTTTTATGTCGAGGCATGCTTGTCCATCCATGCCTTGTTCATCTCTCTAGTGTGTTTCATAATTGTTTCTTTGTTTGCCATCCCAAGTTCCCTAATGAGGCACACTTTGTCCATAAGGGAAGAAGAAACATAGCCCACTTCATTCATCCTATGACAATAAAATTTAAGGTTATGAGATGAAAGATTGAAACATAGTACGTCGAATATTCCTAATTCAAAGAGACTTAAAACGTATATTCTCTTACATGTTTAAGAGACCTATCACTGTGAGAACCTCCCCCTCGCTATCCTCGTTGAATTAAATAAGGATAGCGTTAACACAAGGATGTCTTGATGGGCGAGATTAGATAGTGTAAATCTAATTAGTCCCAAAACTATTTTATAAAACAAAAGACCGCATTCAAAAAAGTAGTCAATTTAAGGAGACTCACATTAATTAATCTCCTCCATCCATGCCACAACTCGATGATTTCCGTCCACACATACAACATCTTGTTGCTCATGAATTCCCATTTTGTGCCTTTGATCATATTCTTGAACTCCTCATTTTTCAATCGCCAGATGTCATCCTATGCAATAACATCATCTTGAGTCACTTATCTAATAGGATTATGGGATGAGGAGATGGAGCAAATGAACCTACATATATCGGCAACATAGCCATTCGCATAAAATTCCCTTACCAACTTCTTGTACCTAAACTACACTCTTCGTATATAGAGGAGTTAGGCATAAGTCTGTACAAGGAAATAAGTGGCAAAGGAGTGGATTTCACTGTCCGCAACGCACACACACACACACACGTTATGCTTGGTAATCCAAAAGATACCATATGTAAGATTTGATTAAAAGTGGTTAACAATTACCTTCAGTCTGCTATTAAGACTGACTTGTAGGAGTCCTAATCACGCGCTTCTTCAAAAACCATTAAAGAAACTAAGGAAGTAGGAGAGGTGGATGAGGAAATTGAAAAAGAAGTCGAGAATGAAGATGGTTTCATGGTGACTCATGCAACTCACCTTTCTTCGAAGACTTAGCAGCTCGACTGGATTCCTTCGAGGAAGACTCCAATCATCATCTTCCTCTTACACTTTCTTCCTCTTCTTGGTACTTGTCACTTCTTGGCTTGCTTGCCTGGCAGGTGTGCTCTTTACATGTTTTTCACGCTTTGGATGTGGGGTTTCCTTTGATGTGTCTAAACACACTGACATATACAAGACAAATTTCTCTCAAAAAAATCACTAAAAAAGAGCATAATTGGAAAGGTGGAGAGAGATAAAATAAGACTTACACAATCTCTGGCTATCCATAGAATGATGTATCCTTTGGTTTGATTTAACTTATCAATATCACCATCTTTGAGGGTAAAAGGAAGAGAAACTTCTCCCACTTTAACATCTTCTATCAACACGCCAATATGACAAAGCAATAAAGCCATTAGGAAATTTTAGAGGTCATTTGGAGGGTCTTGTAAGAAATTCACTTTTTTCTAATTTCTCTCACTAGACAAAACTTTAAAAATATCAAAACATTTGACTATCAAAATATATATCTTTTTTCAAATTACCATTCTCGTATTTAAGAAAGGCTGCAAGCTTGTCAGAACGTTGAAATTTACGAAAAAGGTTGCAAGAGAGAGAGAGAGAGAGAGAGAGAGAGAGAGTCTAAGGAAAGTATATGGGAGAATTGGACATTTGATTGAAGTATTTTCCCACCAACTGAAATTTTGTTGTGTCTACTTCTTTTACTTGAGATAGAGAGTGATACTCAGGCAAAGAGATGACAAATAAGGGCATCTGTATGGAGCATTTTCCCACCAATTTTAATTTTATCTCAGAGGGTGAGAGAGAGAGAGAGAGAGAGAGAGAGAGAGAGAGAGAGAGAGAGAGAGAGAGAGAGAGAGAGAGAGAGAGAGAGAGAGAGAGAGAGAAAGAGACTCATGCAAAAGACTCAGGCAAAGATCTGAGGGAGTTTCAACAAGATCATTTTTTGTATACATTAGAGTGAGAAGGACATAAGGGCACAGATTTATATTATTAGCATAAAAAGAGAGAGATATTACAAAATGGCTTTTTTTTTAATAAGCCTAACTTGTCAAAAGTGAGCATCCCGAGGTCATAAATGAGAGATATATTACAAAATGGCTTTTCAAAAAGAAGCCTAACTTGTCAAAAGTGAGTATCCATAAAACCTAGATATCAAAAGTGGGAGACTATCGCTTAAAAAAGAGTCTTTCAGAGCTACTAATTTCCTTAGTTGAGCAAAGATTTCAGCATCTTTGCTGAAGCAACCACTGTACTCAAGTCCCTCCTTTCTATATATTCTGTGATAAACCAGTTTTGTATCCCCCAACCTCATTCTTTAGCCACTCTTTAGCTTGGGCTATCCTCTGGTCACACTCAGATTTTACCTTCTTCAATAGCAATTTTCTGTAAGGCCTGCTTGTTGGCTTCTGCAACCTCTCTTTTCTCCTGCAAAAAGAAATCACTGAGTTAGGATTTCCTATGGAACCACTGAGTTAAGCACTTAGTTAGGCTTTCCTATGGAACCACTGAGTAAAGCACTAAGTTAACCAGTGAGGTATGCAACAAGGAGAAAAGGGAAGAAGAAAGGCTTACCTCCAGAAGGGCAAGCTCCAAACCTTGCAAAATTTTGAGCACTTTTATTCTGTTCAGTCTCTTTCCCAATTATTGAGGGGGCACCAAGTGTTGAGAATACTTGCCTCTGTAGAGCTTCTTGCACTTCTCCCCTAATATTGCATTCAATTACTTGCCACTCTTCATAGGAGGAGGGATGCACATCTGCACACAAAAAACATTGAACACTTGAATGAGAGAATGCAAACATAAGAAGGAATAAGCTACACAGGAACCTCCTGAAATTTGTTTTCCCAAGCTCTACCTTGAAGTCTTTATTATGAAATCTTTCTCCTTCTTGGTTCCATTTTTGGAAAAAAAGAGAGAAGAATAGGCTGAAAGCTTTCTCCTTCCTGTTTGCACTTGGGTCAAAGAGTGGGAGAGCATTTCTAAAAAAAGAGAGAAGAATAGACTAATAGTAAGGAGAGAAAACGCGAAGAAGCATTCAAATTTTTCCCTCCTCTATAATATTTTTCCCTCCTTTGTACTTTTTCAAGCCTCTTTAACACCATTGACAGTCATTTTCTTCAAAAAGGTACTACTTTTAAGATGAAAACATCAGTTTTTTAATATATTTTTATATTCATTTAGCTATTTTCCAATGTTACATTGGCCTCTTGTTGCTAATTGGTGGGCTTCTATTTTCTCTCTCTTCTAAAAGGCCCTCTAAATGACCTCCAAAATGTCCTAATGAATTCCATGGACAATATCCACGGTGGGGTCTACATGCAAAAACGGTCCCAATAGCTACCTTGGTATTATCAATGATGAACATCAAGGACACTTGTGTCCCTCTTTGGAATTGGGGAGACGCCATGAGGACGAAGCAGTAGCACAAGAAGAAGGAGATTGAACAAGGAAGAAAGAGTCCGAAAAGATATAAGAAAGCAAAAGATAACAATAGAGCAAAAAAGCAATAGATATAAATAGAGAAAAAAAGATTAAATTAAAAAAGTAGGGTTCTAAAATTAGGGTTTTGAAAGAAGATAAAGAAGGAAGAAACAAAGAAGAAGAGAGGAAAGAGAAGAAACAATGAAGAAAAGAGAGGAGAGGAAAAGGAATAGAGAGAGAGAGGAAAAAAGAGAGTGAAGGAAGGGTTGGTGAGAGAGAGAGTGAAGGAAGGGTTGGTGAGAGAGTGAAGGAAGGGTTGGTGAGAGAGAGAGAGAAAAGGGGAGTTTCGTGAGAGAGAAGAGTGTGTGTGTGTGTGTGTGTGTGTGTGTGTGAGAGAGAGAGAGAGAGAGAGAGAGAGGGGGGGGATAGGGCTATCTTTTTAGAGTTTAGGGAGGGAGAGAGTCTGTGAGAGAGAAGGAGAGGGGGCTATCATTTTATGGGGGAGAGGTGAGAGTTTTGCTTTTAAGGAGGGGAGGGGGAGAGGGTGTTTATCTTGGGGGGGGGGTTAGAAGAGTGCATTTAGCTTTAGGGGGGGAGGGAGAGGGAATTTAGCTTTAGGGGGGGAAGAGTGGCTGTCGCATTTAATAGAGGGTGGGGGGAGGGCGCGTGCGCCCCCCACTAAGGGAAACCGTCACCCTAAGTGGGGGGTGTGTGGATACCCCCCACTATCGCCCTTAGTGGGGGGGGTGGGAAACCCCCCACTATCGCCCTTAGTGGGGGGTGGGAAACCCCCACCAGCTAAGGGCGATGGTCGCCCTTAGTTGGTGGTCACCAACTAAGGGTGCGGTCTAAGGGCGATGGTCACCCTTACTTGGTGATCCCTCGCCCCCCACCCACTTAAGGGCTATCGTCACCCTTAAGTGAGTGGGGGGGGCGACGGTCGCCCTTAGTGGGTGGGCCCCCGCCCACTTAAGGCAAAAATCATCCTTAAGTGGGTGGGGGGGAGGCGGGGGTTAGCCAACTAAGGGCGATCCTCCTGCACCCACTTAAGGGCGACAGTCGCCCTTAAGTGGGTTTAGAGGCGGGTCACCCTTAGTGGGCGACCCCACCCCCTACACCCACTTAAGGGCCACGGTCGCCCTTAAGTGGGTTTTGGGGGGGGGTTCGCTGCCTTAGTGGGTGACCCCCCCACCCACTTAAGGCGACCGTCGCCCTTAAGTGGGTGGGGGGGCAAGGTCGCCCACTAAGGGCAACCCGCCCCCTCTCCTAAACCCACTTAAGGGCAACCCACCACCCACTTAAGGGTGACCATCGCCCTTAAGTGGGTGGAGGGGTCGCCAACTGAGGGTGATCCCTCCCTCCCCCCCCAACCAACTGAGGGCGATCCCTCCCCCCCAACCAACTAAGGGCGACCAGACCTTAGTGGGTTGGGGGGTCCACCAACCAAGGGTGACCCACCCCCCACCAACTAAGGGCGAGTCCTCACAGTGAACCATGACCCACTAAGGGCGCAACCCCCCCACCAACTAATACTTCTCTCTCTCTCTCTCTCTCTCTCTCTCTCTCTCTCTCTCTCTCTCTCTCTCTCTCTCTCTCTCTCTCTCTCTCTCTCTCTCTCTCTCTCTCACGATCAATTAATTAATCAATCACACGTACGACGTTATTGTCCAACATCAACTCCATGGGGTGACATCTTTACTACTTGGGGTTAAAATCAGTTGGCTGATGAAGAACTATACAATACAAGGATGTACTCTTTACTTGAAAAAAATGGATAGAATCATAAAAAGATATGGCAGAAAGGTTATAGCTTAAATTGGGATCATAGCAAAGATATAAAGGTTATGCAATCATTATATAAGAGTTAGTTATGGAATAATCATAATATAAGAGTTAGTTATGGAATAATCATAATATAAGAGTTAGTTATCGAATAATCATTAAATGAGAGTTAGTTATGCAGGCATTTATTACATAATATAATTATTTGGAATTCATTTTCATTAGTTTGTTGTGTGTTTGTGAGCTAGTTTTCTAAGAGTTTGTGTGTCTATGAGCTGGTTTTTTGAGAGCTTTTCTTACCATGGAGAACACTTCTTTTCACATTTTTGTGGGAGGTTTTAAGAGTGATCCTATTGTCAGAACTGTACAAGGTCATTTTTATATTACTAAAGCTTATGATTTTGATGGAATATTACGTCCTCACTCTGGATTGAAAGTTTTTGCAATCAAACCACAAGATGATGATGTAGATCATCTTATACCTATCCAATCAACTAGAACCGGAACCATGTTATATCTTTGATAAAGATATAACAATAGAATACCTTGTTATTCCAATAATAGGAGAGTCAAGCAACACTACAGCAAACACCCCAAAACAAGTCATTATTGACCTTATAATAGGAGATATAACAATAGAATACCTTGTTATTCCAATAATAGGAGAGTCAAGCAACACTACAGCAAGCACCCCAAAAGAAGTCATTATTGACCTTATTCCAATAATAGGAGAGTCAAGCAACACTACAACAAGCACCCCAAAAGAAGTCATTATTGACCTTATAATAGGAGATTCTCCCATAGGTATACCACTTCAAAATAGTGAGATCAAATACTTATTGTCTGAGGAATCTCATGCTAGTGTTCTTCGTGGATTGTTATTAGCAAGCACACATATTAAGAAAGTTGAAGAGATTCCTCAAATCTATAATGGCAATGTGGTTTTTGAGTTGTAGGAGAGTCAAGCAACACTACAACAAGCACCCCAAAAGAAGTCATTATTGACCTTATAATAGGAGATTCTCCCACAGGTATACCACTTCAAAATAGTGAGGTCAAATACTTATTGTCTGAGGAATCTCATGCTAGTGTTCTTCGTGGATTGTTATTAGCAAGCACACATATTAAGAAAGTTGAAGAGATTCCTCAAATCTATAATGGCAATGTGGTTTTTGAGTTGCCGAATGTACGTAATCCTTCAGCCTCTGCAATGCAAGGAATGGAGCAAGCACACGATGGCCATTGTTGGGTGAAACCTACCAGAGAGTCATGTGAAGTTTCCTAGAGTTGTACGAAAGAGTTCTTGTGGAGGCTTATTTAAGTGCACTTATGCCTTGTGTGGAAGCAGAACTATGAATGGCACACCAAATACAACATCATGGATTGGTAAGCTTATTGTCTTGACTTAATTTCAATAAACTTTGATTTATAAGAGTATTTATTGAAACTTTGTAATTTTTCACATAATAGCCAAGCTCACATAGAAACTTCCCTCTCTCGGCTTAACAACGGATGGATATGGATCACTAGCTTGTTTCTACTCCAAGAACAAACCTGTATGTAGAAGAATGTGTGGTGCTACAGTGTACTATTGTATGCTTGGCTGATCCACATATGTCGAGATTGATGATACATCAAGGGGAACATTTGCATGAGTTGCAAAAGGGGCACATCAAGGCAAGCATTACAAAAGATAAGAGAACTTGTGCAAGAGGAAGTTTCAGAGGTGGCTACAAGTGGTCCAAGGAGGGTACAAATGGATATCACCAAACAACTTGTATTGGATGTAGTTGTCACAGGAAGCATACGAAGAATGAATCAAATATTAGCAACATGGAGTTGTCACTATTATTGGAACACATGCATCCCCTAATTCAATGTCAAAGGTAATGTTCTTTCCATATTGATTTTAATTATTTGGTAATTCTTGTGAATGAACGTTTACATAGTTTGTTAAGTTGTCCAATTCTCTTGTCGATTCAGGAGGATGGTACATGCTTCTAGGATTAATGGTTCAGTGCAAGAGAGCAGAGTCAAGTATCCTAGAATTAAAGAGACAATGCACTTTTGAGTTCTTCCATAGTAGTCGTTTTTCTAGGCAATTTGGAAGGGTCAGCATACCAGTGTTATGTGCTTAAAATGTTAACCACAGGGCCTGCATCAGGTTTAGATCTGGTGAACCATATGCGCCAAACAATAGATAGGGATTTGAGGAAGGCTTGGGTTTGTTTTGATCACGTAAGGCATGTGCAAGAATGGACAACAATGGCTGCACATGTATATAATCCAAGATACAGTTTGGTCTTGTAAATTTCTTAAAAATTTTGATATTATTTTTAATACTTTTCCAATTGTCGTATGATGGCATGTAGCCTGCAAGAGCTCATGACAATTACAACTCGCGAAATGAAAGAGGAGAACATAGTTGCACAAGTGCTTTTCTGGGAGATGATTAACAATGTTGTGGTCCAAAAAGGCTTTTCCAAGCCAGATTTTTTTTGCTTCATGGTGGCTAATGAGACTGGAGCCAACTGGAGGGCCGTTAGGACAGTCTATAATAATGGACTAGAGAATATATTGGAAGGTCGTGAGCGTTTGTGTCTTTTTAATTGGGAACAAAGCTTGTACAATATGTAGTTAGGAATTTTTAGGAAGAGCACAAGCGACTATGTCGTCAGTGGCGTTGTGCATTAAGTGAGGAAGTGACACTTTTAAAATACAGACACATTAGATCATGGTGGATAAACGGTAAATTCACTGATGCAAACTTGCCAGCTATGGATTATTGACTTAGTTGGTGGCATACTAGAAATCCCCATTAGACGAAACATCTTGTAAGGGATAAGTATTATTTTCTTGGTTTTCGAAAAGAATAGCTTATATTTTGAAACTAAATTGTCAACTTAACTATCTGGTTATAGAATGTGGTTGGAGCTTGCAATTAACTTAATCTCCTGTTTTGTAGGATGTCAACGATGCTTGTGTGCCACACATGTCGACCACCAATCTAGCAGAAACGAAACATATAAGTTAGTTAGCAGAAGAGGGTTTCAGGGGAACCATCTCTTTATATGATGTAGCTGTTTCAAACCTCGCTAATGCCCTCTTGCAATCCACAAAGAAGCATGTATTCATGCAAGGTAAATATCACGGAGCAGGCCCTACAATAATAAAGTTGATGGAGAAGGCCAAAACATAAAAAGCTCCAAGTCCATCAAGCACTAGCAAATTGGTGGGGGGAAGCAGTGTCAAGGGCCAAGATGGCAAGTGCAAAAAGAGCATCAAGAACTACGAGCAAGGTGTTCTAACTCCTTCTTTCTATCGTATGAGATAATGGTCTGGGGTACAAAGGCGTTAGTTCATGTGGTTTTGTAACAGCAGCGTGGATCATACTTGGAGAGTATGTAACACCATCTATCAATCACCTGCCAATTGTTTAGCCAGTGGGACGAGGTACAAACCTGGCTGTGGGATGAGATCCAAGCATTGGAGGCTGGTGGATTTGTGTTACAAAAGGGACAATGTCAGGAATCAAATGATGTAGGCCAATGGTCAAGAAGGTACAAAAGTGGCATATCAGATATGGCAACCAAGAGAATAGATTCGACAATTTCAAGTACAACTGTGGTCTTTGAGCATTAAGGTCATTAAGGTCGGGCAGATGGAAGTGTTTGTAATTGATACTGACGAATCACTAGTACGCAATGAAAAATACCAAGTGACTATGGGAAAGAATCCATCATGCACATGTCCCAATTTTCAGATCAGGGTAGGTGTTGGATGACCATATTGTGCATGCAAGCACCTTTATTTTGTATATTTGAGTATCTTTGGGTTAGATGCGAACCATAATATGTTTATACATCAATCCACTCTAAAAAAGGAGGACCTAGTGAGAATGTTTAGTAGCAGGAGAATAATGTGAAAAGGACCTAATATTATTGGTGACATTGTACTGTAGTTTTGAAAAGATCTTTCATGTTGCAATAATAAAATATCCTTTGTCTCAATTCTCTAGCAAGGATTATTTACTTTTCATTTTTTTAATCTTTTAGCAAGACAATTAATATGGTTATATGTAAATGGCCTTAAATATATTCATTCTATTCATCTACTTTTTTAAATAAAGTGGATATCCATGCATCTGCTTTTCTAAATAAAGTGGATATCCATGCATCTACTTTTCTAAATTTAGAGAAAAGTCATGCATCTACTTTTCTAAATTTAGTGGATAACCATGCAAAGTACCTTTTTACTTTTTGCTTTGTGTATCTATAAATTTGATCCCTTCCTCTTACTCTAATCCTCACTTCCAAATCTTGTTGCCTCCCTCTCCCTCTCATTGTATTTCTCTCCCTCAATATCGTTCTCTTCCTTAGAACTCTCACCACCATCAACTATACTTGTTCATCTCTAATTGCTTCTTCTAATGGCCCCCCTAGCTATACTCTAAAGGAAACCCTGGAAAGAGTTTGCAAAGATTTATGCAACAAAACGGGCGGAGATGTATTTCTTGTTGCCTCCCTCTTCCTCTCCCTCTCCCTCTTATTGTATTTCTCTCTCTCAATATCGTTCTCTTCCTTACAACCCTCACCACCATCAACTAATCTTTTTTCATCTTTAATGGCTTCTTCTAATGGCCCCCTAGCTATACTCTGAAAGAAACCCTGAAAGGGGTTTGCAAAGATTTATGCAACAAAACGGATGGAGATGTGACATAACATCTTAGAATCATGGTAGAGGCTCACAATCTTTGGACGAAGATGCTAGCGGATGAGCCTATTGATTCTGGAGATTTGTTCGTGTGGAATATGAAGATTGAAAGCGCCATTGGTACTTGGTGAAGTTTCGAATATATTGCCAATGCGATGGAGGAGACCCTTCTTGGGAGGACTTAAAGAAGAGAGTAGCCCAAAAAAAGTATATAGGTGTAGGATCCATAGGTAGTTATGGTATATTTTCACAATGTTAGATTACAGTAGCCCATGTAATAACCTTTTTTAAAATAAAGTAGTCTCAATTATAAATCGCCTTGTCTTTTGTTATTAATTGCCTAGGCAAATTTAGAGTTTGTTGTTATTTTGATTAATTATGTCAAATTCTCGGTTTATTGTATGTTTTGAATAATAGTTATGATAGAAGAGTTGTATTTGGAAGGTGTATGCAAATGAACTTGGTTTTATCTGTAAATTGAAAGCGGTATTTTTTATCCTAAGGATGTAATGTCGTCATCTCTCTCTCTCTCTCTCTCTCTCTCTCTCTCTCTCTCTCTCTCTCTCTCTCTCTCTCTCTCTCTCTCTCTCTCTCTCTCTCTCTTCGTCTTCCTCTCAAATAATTAAGCCATGATCTCAATCATAATTGAATAATTATTGACCTTGATAAATTTACATTCTTCATTGCTTCTTACGCAAGGTATAGTAGATATCTTGCCTAGAATGAAATTATCTTGTATGTATAATTCTTGAAATTATTCACCTTGCTCATTGTACTCACTTGCAATGATATGTCGTCACATGCAAAGGTTTCAAATGATATGAAATCACATTTACAGGCATGCAATGACATGCAACACTATGCAAAGAGTGGGAGAGCGAAAGGGGGAGAGAGAGAGAGAGAGAGAGAGAGAGAGAGAGAGAGAGAAGAGAAGAGGGTGAGAGGAGAGAGAAAGAGGGTGCAAGAGTGAAAAGGAGGGAGAGAGAGGAGAGAGAGGGAGGGTGGGAGAGCAAAAGGGTGGGAGGATGAGGAGAGAAGGAGCGAGGGAGAGGGAGTGTCACGTAGGCTATAACGCCTGTCTGACGGTAGCAGATCGAATGGCCAAGGACGTGGCCATCCGAGGTTCAGTGGGAGAGGACGCCCATGCGGAGTCATGGGTGGCCAGGCTAGTGTGGACGACAGGCCACACACTATATAGCCTGGGTGGGGGATGAGGGGCAGTCCTCATTCTTCCTCTATGGCTGGGTGGTGAGCCAGAGGCCGTCCCCTCCTGTGGTAATGCCCGTAGTGGTATCACAAGAACCTAACACTGGTATCAGAGCGTCAGTTTCGGTTGGGTCAGGGTCTGTGCGTGACCGGGGGACCGGAGCCCACTAAATGGTTTTTAACTATTCAAAAATCTTATCCTAATCTCCACAATCGACTGTGTGGAGGGAGGCGGCCAGAATTGAAAGGAAGAATTCTCTCTCTCTCTCTCTCTCTCTCTCTCTCTCTCTCTCCTCTCTCTCTCTCTCTCTCTCTCTCTCTCTCTCTCTCTCTCTCTCTCTCTCTCTCTCCCACCAAAGCGATAATCTGCACGTAAGCATTTTCGTTTTTTATTTTGCTTGAAGCTTGTCTGCGAAGGAGATTTTTGTCTAGCGAAGAAAGTACCAGCCCTGGCGGCCAGCCAGAGGAATTTGGGCTGGCAAGAACCGCTGTGCACAGTAGCGCAGGCTCAGGCCTAAGCGTTTAGCACACGCTCTCGTCCCTCGAGAGGGAAGGCGATCGGGCTAGAAGAGAGAGCATCACAGCACGCACCATCTTGCGAAGGCAGGGCTTGAAGGAGCTAGTCATACTGCCTGTTTAGGGAAAGATGAGAAGAGGGGGCCTTTCTCAGGCTTCGCACAACCTAGCTAGCTCTGCGCAGGAGAGCAAGCTAGAAGAGAGAGTATAGTGCGGAGCTCAAGTTAACACTGGCAAGCTCCTCCTTGGTGGCTAACGGAGACCAGCGTGCGGTGGTCTAGAGATCTGAAGTCGCCGAAATGAGACCACTCTGTGTGGGGGGTGAAGATAAGCCCAGGCGGCCAGGCCCAGCCACGACCAGGCACAGCCACACGCAACGGCGGCCAGCCAGGCCACGCAGCCACAGCCGGCACGGCGGCCAACCCTGACGGGCGGCCACCAAAGCTAGCCGGCAACCAACCACCACAGGCGGCCAGCCAAATTTTTTTACTAGTTTTAATTTTTTATTTTTATTTTATTTTTAAAAAAATAAAATAAAAAATCAAACGAACACCTCTCTCCCGGGCAGTGGAGGGATAATCCCGACGGTGACGAGGGCTAATCCAGGGTGTTTCAGGCACAGCTTCCCGAGGAAATTAATTTTTGTTATGAGTTGCAGGCACTTTTCTCTCGGATCGGAGCATCCCGGAGTTGCGACGCTAGACAAATCGACAGTCGACGACAGTCAGGCGACCGTAAGGGGGGTGACTGTTCTCTCTCCATCACTGCTCATTTTATTAGTGTTTTTTTTTTGTAATTTCCAAGTTCTCGCATTGTCTTTTGTGCAAGAATTAAAGATGTTTGCTAGGCGTAGTGTGTCCCACCACCTTCTACTTCTCTAGGGTTTTCAGGTCTCTTGTCCTCGGTCGCGGGTTTGACCCCGATCGAATTGTCAGGCTGTATACGCCCGATCGTTGTCCGGTCCGGAGTGCGCTCATCGATCACGCGTGATCCGCCAGTGCCCTCCTCGTCTGTTGACCCCGCCTTAGGACCCAGTGAGCCCACAACGGCCGCATTAGCAGATGACCCCTTTCTGGCCGATGAGCTAGATGACATGAACACCGACGTCGCCGAGGGGACCGAGGAGGACCTCTTGGAATATGACAACGATGATTATGACCTATTGGACCCTGCCGACGTCTTGACAGAGATGGAGCTCTCTAGTGGACTTTTTAAATATCTTAATGCCAAACTAAACAATATGGGTAAAGTCCAGGCTGACTTAGTCACGATGCTACAGAGCATCTCCATACGGTTAGATGCACTGACAGCCGCCTCGGCTAGTACTCCGACTCCTCGTGATAGACGAACTCTTGCGGCATGGGTGAGCGTAGCCTCGCCAGTGGTTGTAGGAGTACAGGCCGATGTGCCTGCGGGGCTGTCCGTAGAGACAACTTTGTCGTTATTGAAAGACTTAAAGCCGCCTAGTTTTGGTGGTGAGGAGAAGGAGAGAAACAAGGACGCGGTCAATATGTTTCTAGCGAAGTGGTCGGACTTGCACGCGTTGCGACGACAGCAGCCTAGCCGGATACAGCCCGTAGAGGCTAGCCTCTCATTAACCGGCAAAGAGTACAAGTGGTGGATGAGTTTGACAACTCGTCCTGCCACTTGGACGGAGTTTGAAACGATGTTTCGAAAAGAGTTTTTGCCTGTTAATGAGACGACGGAGAGAAGCTGGGAGTTATGGGGGACAAGTGCTCGATGGAGAACAAATCCCTGACTCAATACATCTCAGACTATAGGGAGATAGTACTCAAGCTAAAGGGGATCGATGCATTCCAAACATTGTGAGGCTTTAAAAGAGGCCTCAAAGATGATTACCTTGAGTACGTAGAGCCCTTACAGCCTAAAGACTTAGCAGAGGCAATTAAGTATGCGGCGCAGATATTTGATGATATCAAGCGCCGTAGTGCGCGTGGTGGTTCGAGCAGGGCCGAGAGAGTAGTGAAAAGAGGAGGTCAAACCTTAAAAGAAAAGGGTTTCGCATTGATAAACAAGGGGATAGGACGGACCAGGAAGGATAGGGTGGTCATTGGTCTAAAAAACCGCGACCATCCAAGAAGAAAAGAGATATCAAAATCCAAAAGAAAGAGCAGTATATTAAAGTGCGAAAGGAAAATCACTGCTTTAATTGCAATGATGTAGGGCACACGAAGGCTGAGTGTCCAAAGCCTAAAGCCAGCACGAGCGGCCAACAAGCCCAAAAAAGATGGTAAATCCTCTAGGCAGTTGCATACAGTGCAGAGACTCCCTCTCAGTTCCGCAGAGTTCAGAGAGGTGAAAGTGTGTCATTGTGATGAGCATCACGCTTGTTCAGTGACACCAGCGATGTGGCAACCTACTGTAGGTCCGCATGACATGGTGCGCATGTATGGCACCATAGGTGGCCGTAGAGACAATTTTTATTGATGATGGAGCCACAACTTCTTGAACTACTCGTTAGTCTCAAGAAGTTGGGGTTGATTGAGACCCGGAGTGATCATGAGTATACTGTTGGCCTAGCCAACGGATATGACAAAACGGTATGGAATACCGTAGTATTGGGGGTCCCATTATCTATGCAGGACTACGAGACTCCACTTGACTTTCAAGTCATGCACTTAGCCAGAGCAGACGTATATCTAGGCAGGGAGTGGCTGTATGGCTTGGACCCTAGTCTAGCTCGAAATTACCTACATAATACGCTATGTTTTGAGCATGGAGGTAGAGTCATTACCCTGCAGGGCGACTGTACTGTCCCCGCCACACCACTTATTTCTTCCATGGAGCTATGCACAGCGGTCCACAGAGACCAGATAGCAGAGGTATATGCTTGTTACTCTCTTTTAAATTCTGTTTCCGTAGATGAAACTGTAAATGATGTTTGTGTAGACAAACAAGGAAAACAAAATAGCCTTGGACGAGACCCACTGTTTGAAAACCCTGTTTGGCATGCATGTGATTCAAATAAGAAAAAATCCAAGGTGAAAGAGACATTAAAGAAAAAGTACGTAGATACTTTAATAAATTTATTAGAGGAATTTCAGGACGTTTTTCCTGATGATTTGCCAGATGGCTTACCACCATCTAGAGAAGTAGACCATGGCATCGAAGTTATGCCAGGATCAAAACCTATTAGCAAACCTGCTTATAGATTAAGCCACTCCGAGGCACAGGAGGTGGAAAAACACAATTGACGGAATATTTGAACAAAGGCTTCATTTGGCCTAGTTCAAGTCCGTGGGCATCACCTATTCTTCTGGTAAAGAAGAAAGACGGATCTATGCGGATGTGCATAGACTATAGGGCTCTTATCAGATATCGATTAAGAGCAAGTATCCAATGCCACGCATGGATGAGTTGTTTGATCAACTCTATGGATCTAGATACTTCACAAAAATAGACCTGAGATCAGAGTATCATCAGGTTAGAATTAAACAAGAAGATGTTGCGAAGACAGCATTTAGGACCCGTTTCGGGCATTTTGAGTTTTTGGTTATGCCATTTGGGCTAACCAATGCTCCAGCGCCGTTTATGACGCTAATGGACAGCATTTTACATCCATATCTGGGACAATTCATAGTAGTTTTCCTAGATGATATTCGTGTGTACAGTAAGACACAGAAAGAACACATAGAGCATTTGCGTCTAGTGTTCGAGTTGTTTTGCGAGAGCACAAACTATTTGCAAAGAAGAGCAAATGTGAATTTTTTGAAACAGAAATTCACTACCTTGGCCATATTATATCTGCCGATGGTACGCGGATGGAGCCAGAAAAAGTAGAGGCTATTCTTAAATGGCCAGCGCCGAAGAATCTCGAGGAACTACAGATTTTTCTTGGCATGTCGAGGTTCTACCGACAGTATGTGAAGGACTACGCGAAGATCGCAGTCCCGTTGACTGACCAGTTTTACGGTCAAAAACTAAAAACATTAGTTGGGGGGAAGCCCAACAGAAGAGCTTTGATAAGCTCAAGGTGACCGTAGCAGCTGCACCTGTTTTACTATTGTCGATCCAAATGAGCCGTTTGTTTTGGAAACAGACGCTAGTAATGAGGCCATTGGGGCCGTACTTATGCAAAGGGGACGCCCAATTGCATTTGAGAGTAAAAAGTTAGATCGTGCGCAGTGTAATGGCTTACGAGCAAGAGTTACTAGCGATAGTTCATGCATTGAAAAAGTGGAGACACTATTTATATGGTGCTTCTTTTGAGGTCCGGGACGGACCATGAAAGTCTGAAATGGCTTTCAAGTCAAAATGAACTGAAGGATAGAAAAGATCAGTGGGGGGGGGCGGAGATTCGACAAGAGTTTGACCTTCAGATACGTTACCAGAAAGGTAAGTATAATGTGGTGGCAGATGCACTTAGTCGCATGCCACAGATTAATGAACTTAGTTTCACAGTCTTCAAGAATGATTTCTTGGAGTTACTACGTGGATTATGTGAGCACGATCCATCTTTTACAGAGGTATGGTGTGCGCTGTACGCGTACGCACTTCTTCACAGACGCGACCACCTCCCTCATTGGCACGGATTGCTAGTCCGGAGAGACTGGCGGCCAAAGGTGCAACGGGAAGCGAGAGTTAGTCCGGAGAGACTAGCCGTGTCTTCTAGGTATAGTTTGGAGAGCCGGAGAGCTCTGACGTAGGCCCTTCATCACCTTTGACTGCCACGGCTTCAAAGGGGAGTGATAAACTTCGTCGGGGGGGAGAAATATGCTAATTACTCCATTGACGACGGGTACTTACTCTACAAGGGTAGAGTATGTGTACCAATTATTGGTGACTTTCGGGCCCAAATTCTTAAAGAAAGTCATGTGCTGAAATGCAGTAAGTGCCAGGTCAATAACATGAACGTCTTAAGGTTGGAGGACTACTCCATCCGCTGGAGATTCCTCAAGGGAAATGGGAAAGCATTTCCATGGATTTCATTACCGGTTTAACCAAGACGAGTTGAGGGAATGACTCAGTGTGGGTGGTAGTGGACAAGTTAACTAAAATGGCAAAGTTTCGCCACGAAGAAAACTGTTAAAACGCCAGAGTTGGCAAAACTCTTTATTGAACATCTCTACAAGCTATATGGCCTGCCCACGGAGATATAGTGTCGGATAGAGATAGAAAGTTCAATAGTCATTTTTGGAGGGAAGTCTTCAAAAAGTTGGATACTACTCTGAGTATGAGTACGGCAGATCATCGGAGTCTGATGGTCAAACTGAAAGAGTTAACCAAATTCTAGAGAATATGTTACGTTCTTATGTTAGTAAGAAGCAATCTAATTGGGAAGAGTACTTGCCCTTATTGGAGTTTGCCTATAACAGCTCCAAACACTCAGCGAGACGACTAGATTTACACCATTCATGTTAATGTATGGATTCCAGCCGAGATCTCCAATGGCTGTAGGCCTAGAAAAGGAGAAGATTCAATCTGTCAAGGATTTCCTTGAAGATATGAATGATATGCTCAGAGCCGCACGTGAGAGCATTAGCGCTCAGGATCGCGCTAAAAATTATGCGGATAAAGGACAAAGAAAGGTGACCTTTGCAGAAGGTGACTTTGTATTCCTTAAGGTTCCTGCGCAGTCAAAAACCATGAAAACGAGAAAATGTGTGATAAACTTTCTCCGAGATATTGTGGTCCTTTTAAAATTCTTAAGAAGATTGGGGATGTAGCATATAAACTTGAGTTACCCGAGAGTTCTCAAGTCCATCCTGTCTTCCATGTCAGTAAACTGAAGAAATTAGTTCACGGGTTAGAGAACGTAGTTTCTCCAGAGATTTTGGTGGACTTGATAGAGCCACCAAAGATACCACCTGAACCTGAAAAGATTCTAGAGTATAGTGACATACAAACCCAACATAAAGTGTACCAGGAGGTACTTGTTAAATGGACAGACAGGAATAGGTAGCTACCTGGGAACGCCGTAGTGCCATGTCCAAGAGGTTTCCCCAGTTTGTTTTCGAGGACGAAAACTCTTCTTAAGGGGGGATAATGTCACGTAGGCTGTAACGCCTGTGGTGGCCGACCCGCAGACCGGATGGCCAAGGACGTGGCCATCAGTGGGAGAGGACGCCCATGCGGAGTCATGGGCGGCCAAGCTAGTGTGGACGGCAGGCCACACACTATATAGCCTGGGGGATGAGGGGCAATCCTCATTCTTCCTCTATGGCTGGGTGGTGAGCCAGAGGCCGTCCCCTCCTGTGGTAATGCCCGTAGTAGTATTACGAGAACCTAACAAGGAGAGAGAGGGAGGGTGGGAGAGCGAAAGGGAGGGAGAGGAGAGGAGAGGAGAGGGAGGGAGGGTAAGAGAAGGAGACAGAGAGGGAGGGTGAGAGGGTGGAAGGGAGGGAAGAGGGTGGAAGAAGGAGAGAGAGAGTAGTGTGGGCTAGGCAGTGGTGGAACAAAGAGAGAGAGAGAGAGAGAGAGAGAGAGAGAGAGAGGGGGGGGGGAAGAGGGTGGAAGAGTGAAAGGGAGAGGCAAAGAGAGAGGAGAGGAGAGGAAAGAGAGTGGAGAGGAGAGAGGAAAAGTAGGAGAGTGAAAGGGAGAGAGAGGGGGAAGATGGTGGAGAGGAGGGGAAAGAGAGTGGAGAGGAGAGAGAGGAAAAGTAGGAGAGTGAAAGGGAGAGAGAGAGAGAGAGAGAGAGAGAAAGAGAGGGAGGGAGAGGGAATCAAAGGAGAGAGAGAGAGAGGGAGGAGGATACAGAGAGATACCAAAGAGAGCGAAGGATAGAGAGAGTTAGAAAAGAAAAGGATAGAGAGAGTGAGATATGGATGGAGGGCACAGAGAGTGAGAAAAGAGAAGGATAGAGAGAGTGAGATATGGATGGAGGGCACAGAGAGTGAGAAAAGAGAAGGATAGAGAGAGTGACAGGGGGATGATATAGAGAGTTAGCAAAGAAAGATAAGGATAGAGAGAGTGAGAGAGAGAGAGTGAAAGGGAGGGAAGAGAGAGGGGAGGAGGGAAGAGAGAAGAGGCAGGGAGAAGGAGAGAGGGTGGAATGGGCTAGAGGGTGGGAGAAGGAGAGAGAGGTATGGGCTAGAGGGTGGGAGAAAGAGAGAGGGAGAAAGGAAGAGGATGGGAATTGAAGGAGAGAGAGAGGGGGGAGGATAGAGAGAGATACCAAAGAGAGCAAAGAATAGAGAGAGTTAGAAAAGAGAAGGATAGAGAGAGTGAGATAGGGAGGACATAGAGAGTGAGAAAAGAGAAGAATAGAGAGAGTGACAGGGTGAGGATATAGAGAGTTAGAAAAGTGAGACAAGGATAGAGAGAGAGAAGAGAGTGAGAGAAGGAGAGAGAGGGTTGTATGGGCTAGAGGGTGGGAGAAGGAGAAAGAGGGGGAGGGAAGAGGGAAGAGGGTGGGAATTAAAGGAGAGAGAGAAAGGGGAAGAATACAAAGAGATACCAAAGAAAGAGAAGGATAGAGAGAGTTAGAAAAGAGAAAGATAGAGAGAGTAAGATAGGGAGGACACAGAGAGTGAGAAAAGAGAAGGATAGAGAGAGTGACAGGGAGAGGATATAGAGAGTTAGCAAAGAGAGACAAGGATAGAAAGAGTGAGCGGATATAGAGAGTTAGCAAAGAGAGACAAAGAGAGATTATTCAAGTAGAAAGAGAGTGTTCAACCAAGAAAAGCTCCCTCCAAAGTTCCTTCTACCAAGCTCTCTCAAAAATCACACTCGCATAAGAGCGGTACATATAGAAGTAGTGCTAGATGGCTTAGATGGATTTGCATTAGATGATTGTTCAACATAAGATTTTTCTTGATTATAAATTTACCATTATGTTAATGGATTTGAAATGTGTATCAAGCATGTTTGTCATGCAATTTGTACAAAGTCTAGAATAACTCTCAAGCATAGAGCGACGACTCATCATGTGATAACTTAGAGTTCTTATGTCCATCGAGCTGTTGCTTAAGAGTAGAGAAGCCATGCAAGCCATGCTGTGGCAACTTATGTCCACCAAGTTGTTGCTGAAGGGTAGAGACCCCAACAACGATAGACTGAATGGCCATATTGTGGCTAATTTATGGACGTACAATGAGCTAGCAAAGAGAGACAAGCATATAGAGAGAGAGAGGGAGAGTGAAAGGGAGGGAAGAGAGAGGGGGGAGGGAAGAGGGTGGGAGAAGGAGAGAGGGTGGAATGGGCTGAGGGTGGGAGAAGGAGAGAGAGGTATGGGCTAGAGAGAGGGTGGGAGAAAGAGAGAGGGAGAAGGGAAGAGGGTGGGAATTGAAGGAGAGAGAGAGAGGGGGGGGAGGATTTATGGACGTACAGTGAGCTCAATTATTACAAGAATTCAGCCAAGCAAAACATTCTTTTGGGGTGGAGGACGATGAATCTTGTCAAGGGAGTGAGAATGTCATGGCCCTAATCACGATGAATCTTGTTAGTTGATTTGATACTTTGGCAAGAATCAAGGCTAATAATTTGATGCTTTCGAGCAAAGAGATCAATGGATCAAGTCCAAGAGACAAGTCCACCTGAGAGCAACAACAATGGTGGCATGAGATAGTGTGAGATGTTTGTTTGTCATGCAATTTGTACAAAGTCTAGAATAACTCTCAAGCATAGAGTGAGATGTTTGTCATGCAAATGTTGACATTGGTTCTAAGATTGGAGGTCGAAAGAAGACTGGAAGTTGGAGGGGTGGTTGAGTGCTACGCCTCGCCTGTTTTGAGATAGTCTTCCTCAAAATTGTTTGGATGGTACATGCAAAGATTGGAAGTGGTTGATGTGTCATGCTTGTTTTGAGATGGTCTTCCTTTAGCTGGTTCGAGGCTACATGCAAGATTACGTTTCACGCTTGACAAGGATAGGTATATATAGCACAAGTTTTCTCCTATCACATGTCATTCTCTCTAGCATCTCCTCTCCTCCTCTAGCCACATTGTGCACGAGTTTTCTCCTGCCATGTGTGCACGGGTTTTCTCCTACCACACGTCATTCTCTCTAGCATCTCCTCTAAAGCCATCTTCTTCTCTCCTCTAGCCACATGGTAGAAATGTGTAAACTGTGCACGGGTGGGGGCAATGCCGCAACAACACATATATGCAAAACTAGTTCCTTTCGTTGGCATGTCCTACTGAGTGATCACCATAACAAAGGGTAGCTCCAATTTTGTGTGGGTTACAAGCAGAATTGTTTTTTTAGAGGGGAGAAAAACCTTTCAACTTTGGTACAGTAATTTATTGAAGAGAGAAAACCTTTTAGATAGGCATGAGCATGAATTTTCAGATTCCATGGGTCTGGGACAAAGTGAGAAGGATCTCTACTCTGGAAATAGCAGTAGGCTAGGCTTAATTTGCCCCTACATGAAGTGCACATTCAATTTGTTACCAAGCAGGAGGAGCCAGGATAATCGCAGGCCAATATAACCAAGGTTGCACCTTACAACAATTAGAAGTCATTATAATGGTATATAGTGATGGTGTACATATACAGTATAGCTTGGTGTTTGTATGAATATGGTACATTCATTATCTTCAGACCTTCTACCATGTGAGTCCATCTTGTTAAGTAAATGGTCAAAAGACTCCAATAATATGTAAAAAAAAAACCAACCAGAACTTACATCCTGTAGAGCAAAAGAAATTACAGAAGCAAGAAACACCGAAAAACAAAAGAATGATTAGCTTGGTTAGCTCAAATACATCATGTCAAATCCACCTATGAGAGCTTAGAATATTGGGCCCTCTTTGAAGCATAAAAATTATTCCGGATGTAGTAGTAGGTATGCTAATGCGTGAAGGCTTTTCATTGCCTAAGGTCTGGCTTGATTTGCTCCAATTGTTGCAGAACCTCAGACATCTCTGGGCGTTCCAGGGGAGGCAGTTTCACACAGGTCATGGCCAATTGAAGGGTGTTGATGAGCTCTTCGTCTCCGGGCGCCCTGCCTTTCATGAGCTCTAGGTCAAACACCTCATGCGTCCACTGCTGTTTGACGATGGAGGCCACCCAGTCTGGAAGGTCCATGCCGGTCTCTGTTGCAGAGGGGCCTTCTCCTGGGGCCTTCCCTGTCAAGAGCTCAAGCAGCACGATGCCGAAGCTGTACACATCCGACTTGGTGGTGGCCTTCCTCAGCTTGGTGAGCTCGGGCGCCCTGTAGCCCAGGGCCCCGGCGGTTGCAATCACATTGGAGTTGGCCGCCGGTGTCATGAGCCTGGACAGCCCAAAATCAGAAAGCTTTGGATTGAGGTGTGCATCTATAAGAATGTTGCTGGAGGTGAGGTTTCCATGGATGATTTTCTCTTGGTCGTGCAGGTAAGCCAGGCCTCGAGCAGCACCAACAGCAATGTTCATCCTGGTTTGCCAAGTTAAGGGTGTTTCAGGTCCCCGAGCTGCCGAACATAGCACATCAATCCAGTTACAGAAGATTATACTGCATGATTGAGCAAATCTAAAGCTTAATTGCAGGGCTTTGTGCCCAATTTGAAGAAGATTACATTAATAATACAATGTAGTATATGCCACTGATTACCATGGACGAATGCCGCTAAGCTTCCCCCTTGCATGAAGTCGAAGATGAGCAGCTTCTCATCCTTTGGCCCCCAATAGTAAGCCCTGAGAGCAAGCAGATTGGGGTGCCTTATGGCTCCAAGCGAGGCTACTTCCACCTCGAAATCCCTCTGGCTTTTCACAATGCCCTCGCGCAGGCGCTTCACCGCCACCTGGTTGCCATCCTCGAGGGTTGCCTTGTACACAGTCCCATAGGTGCTCTTGCCCAGCACCTCCGCCGTTGCACAGAGTAAGTCATCTGCAGCAAAGCCCAGCGAGCCCTCGAAGTGCACCAGCTTGCCCCCCATGTCCCCTGGCCCTCCCTTTGCAGTGGTGCTTGGAAGGCCTCCGGCTTGGCTCGGCTTGTCCCCTGGAAACCCTGCCTTGGCCACCTCCGACTTCCTGCAACAACACAGGAAAAGAAGAGAGCACACGCACAGCACAAGAAACACCACTATCACTACCCCTATTATAATGAACACCAGACTGAGCGCGCTGAATCTCTTCTTCTTCCCAGCTGTGGCAGCTGCCTTCGCTTGCTGTGACTCATTGTTGCTCTTGCTCGGCGCTGGAGCCGTAACGGCACATACGGAAGAAGGAGAAAAGCCGCATAAGCCTTTGTTGCCTGCAAATGCACTGGGTTTGAAGGAATGCCGGAACTTGGGGACCGGCCCTGTCAGGCTGTTGTCGGAGCAGTTGAAGCTGGTGAGGTTAGATAGCTTGGAGAGGGAAGAGGGGAGGCCGCCGGTGAAGTTGTTGTGGGAGAGGTCGAGAGAGGATAGCTCTGTGATGTTGCCTAGCTGAGGTGGGACTGGACCCGAAAAATCGTTGTTGCCTAGACCCAGGACGAGCAGAGTGGACAAATCGCCAATTTGAGAGGGCAGTGAGCCAGTGAGGCCATTGTAAGACAGGTTGAGAGTTAGAAGAGAGGAGAAGAGTTTGCCTGACGTAGAAGATGAGGGAGCCATAGCCAGTTGAATGGCCGAGCTTGGTTGCATAGAATTTAGAGAAGGGAAGGAGCCATTGAGAGAGTTGTGAGAGAGATCGAGGGTCTGAAGGTTGGAAAGATCAGAGAGCTGAGGGATGGGCCCAACCAGGTTGTTACCGCTCAGAATAAGCACCTGCAGGCCAGTAAGCGATGCTATGGTGGAAGGTATGGTGGAGGAGAGGTTGTTTGAGCTAAGGTCCAGGCGGCGGAGCAGGGCAGAGGCTGCGAGGTCGGCCGGAATGACGCCGGTTAGGCGGTTCTTGCTGAGGTCAAGAGCTTGCAGGACGGGGGAGAGAGAGGCAGGGATGGTGCCCGAGAGGAGGTTCTGGAAGAGGTAGAGGCCTCGGAGGTTGCGAAGGGCGGAGATGGATGCCGGAATGGGACCCGTAATGGCGTTGGTGTGGAGGCTCAGCTGCCGAAGAGCCACGAGTTGGCCGATCTCCGTCGCTAGCTGCCCGCCCAGGCCCTTGCTAGGGAGATGGAGGGCGGTGACTTGTCCACCAATGCATTTCACACCCAACCATCCTCCGGTGCACGCTCCCCCTCCGCTTGTATTCCAGCTCTCCAGAGCCCCGCGAGTGTCGAGCAGAGCGGCTTTCATCGCCGCCAGCGCGGCCAAGTCTGAGTCTATCACTGTCGAATTTGTTGCGCCACCACCAGCTAGTAGCACGTGCCTTGCGCCGCCTACGAGGGTGCTCCTACTACAGCACAGCATGAGCAACAGGGTGAAAATGCGACGCCATTTTCTATTAGCATCCTCAGACTCTGTCTCCATAGCTACACCTTCGGCAAGCTTCCTCTTACAGCTATGAAAAGGTAGTGGCCACTGGCGACGAAGAGTTCTCCAAAACGGCCAAGTTTCGCCAGCTTCCGTCTGTGCGAGACCGGAAGGACGAGGGTGTGGAAGCTTGGGCAAGAGGGAAGCGGGTCACGTTCTCGCGACAATGAATGTACAAGGCGATACGCTTCGTCCCCCCCTTGAAAGCCAGGAGGGGGGCTAGAGTGAAAACAGAGAAGCAGCAACAACAAGAGAAGAGGAAGAAGACACTAGGAATCCATCGCCCTCTCTACTGGTAGAGGAGGAGGCCCTTCAGAGTGAGCAGGAGATGTACAATCTCACACACAGGAAGTGCAGGCAGGAGGCGCCCGTCGTATATCGCCACAGTGGCAGCGTCAGCGGAGGTGCCTGAGGTTGCGGCTGTCTATGGGGGAACGGGGACTAGCGCTCAGTCATCGGGCTTTACGAAAGTCGTTTACCATCACGGACAGGGCAAATTTATATAAATATACCCGAGGCGCGAAAATCCCAGCGAGTAAATTCTGCAAATCGGGTGAAAATGAAAGCAGGGGTGACGTGGCACTCCGACGTGGCATCCATCGGCAGGCAATACATCGCCAGCGTGGCAATAACAGTACAACTTCACACGCGGCGCCTCAAAAAGTTTGCCAGCACGCAAATTAAAAGCTGGCTGAGCAGCCTCGGGCAACGCATTAAAGCCGTCCCTGGCCACCGTGGACCTAAAGCGTTGCGCGGCCCGCCCGGCAGCAGACGGGTGGATTAGCGTGGATTAGATAAATAATGTATACATTAATCTTCTTCGTTTTACGTGTACAAAAACATGAGGTTGGCCAACGGCTCCTGTTGAAAAAGGGGGGGGGGGGGGGGGGTGTGTCCCCTCATATATATATATTTACGTTATTTTAGCTCACGATTCAGCAACGGCTCTATCTGCGAGCTTTTCCAACCAGCCAACAATACGACCTTTTTTTGGCGCCGTTCCGTCTCCCGCCAACGGTCGGCCGCCATTTCCCGGCCTCCGCAGCCTCATGAGTTAGGGCGGAATCTCTATGATAATTTAATAAATTTCATTTCCCCCCATAGTACCATTTAATATATGCCCCCCACACCATAGTACCATGTCATAAGTAGTAATTGGTTCCATGTTGTAACTTGCCCCATGCCACCATTAAATTTTGACAACTCAAGTTTCAACTTTCCAAGTTCCCCTTGCAACCTCCTAGCTCCTCCCTCTTCCCCCCCTAGACTCCAATAATGCAATTGAGCTGAAAAATAGACACCAACAAACAGTTAACTCCCAAGTTAGCAATTTTGCACATTCGAGGGTTCGGGAAAAGACGGGTTTGCTTTAGCCTAGAACTTGTTCAACTTTGGGAAAATCCTTCTCAAATTCTTATGAGAAGGAAATAAAACCCTTTCAAATTTTACAAGTTTTAGTTATATTTTCTAAGTTCACATAGAAAATACCATCTCAAAAATAGCAATTTCCTTCTCATTTAGTGGTGAAAAGGATTTAGTTCCTTTTCCCTAAAATTGTTTTCCCGAACCCTTACTTTCGTCATTGGGCTTCAAAGTTCAAACTCCTTTTTGGGCTTTAAAGAGGCTATTCATGCACACTACAAATGTGCGCATTTATGGGTGATGGTTGGCCCGATTGTCTTTTTTGGGCTATTCATGCACACTACCAATACATGCATTTATGGGTGATGGTGGCCAAATTATGGGGGCACGCAACCGGTACTTTGAGCTTGCATGCATATAGCTCGAAATGACACTTGAAATTTTACCAAAGGCTCCATTAAGAAAAGCCTTATAAATATACTAAAACATCAAACTCAAGCCCAATGTTGTATAATGTATGTGCTTAGGGGACATTCATATGCTTATGTAAATGTATATCTATATGTGTGTGACCATGACCTCATATATTAACATGTATACCATAATTTATTGGTGTGATGAAGCTCAAAATGGATGTGGAAGGTGGCATTTGAAACCCAAAGCAATTAAGGAAAGTTTCAAAATAGTTTTGACTAAACCATTCATAGGCTGCAAATTTAAGGCATGAGACTAAGCCAAGTGCATATATATATGGCCCATGACACACGCAGCTCAATAAAATTCAACCACCGAGATAAGCATGTTCATGCAACGATCTTGGGTTGGCAAACCAAATAGAAATCAATACTCCCTTTTGGTTCAAATGAGAAAATCTTTTTTTGCTTGTGAGAGCATAAGGACATGGAAGAAGATAACAAAAAAGATAATGTTTTTACACTTATCTCTCATAGCCACAAACGAAAAAATTTAGGAAATCGCTATTAATTCTAAAATAGGTCTTCTAGAATAGGAGCTACCCAAAATCAAAATGATTTTTCAACCATGCTTAGAACTTGAGTTGCTATGTGAACATGCTAAATGTGATGATGGTAAAGTGTCCATGCTTTTGTGAGGGACATGCAATGGGCCTTTCCCCATGAGAGTAAAAATGCAAGATGTTTTTTGAAATGCCCAAACTTTGGTGATCAAACTAGTTCTCACATGGGAGGTGATGAAGTTTCCCTTTGTCACAATGAACTAGCTAATGGGGAACAATACAATTTTGCTTAGCATGCACATAAGCTTCGCACATGGTTATACAAATTTTTTTAGATGCTTTTTTTTCATAGAATCAATGTGATTTTCTCCTCAGTAGATAGTTTGCCCACCTCTTCTCACCAAGTTGCACATATGTAGGTAGCCTCATGAATTTTAAATGCCATTGAGAACTCCAATGGTCGTAAGCTCTTCTACAACCACTTTTTGGCATGCATGGAAATAAAACCAATGTTCATCATTCATCTTACTCTTTGGTCAAGCATGAAAAGATGTGTGCTAAGAGCCTTGCCCCATGTAAGTTTTATACCATTAGATTGGAGGAGTGGCATAGCTTTATAAGTACCATAACATTTACATGAAATGAATGTGCATTTCAAGTTACAAGAGAAACTCTCAAAACATGTACTGAAATTTCTTCTCAAGTATAGGGATTGAAATCTTTCTTTTCCATTTTCAAGTGTCAACGTAATGCCTCGTTAGCTTAGTGGAAGTAGGATAGCTCTCTAAGGCTAAACATGCCACAAAATAATTCACAACATCCCCAAGTTATAATCTAATGAGTAGCTAAACCCATTAGGGCTCCTAACATCCCCTATAACTATGGACGGTATGATTTTGGATAAGGTATCACCCCCAATAGTTGTGAATTATCCTTTTGATAAAGCATAGATAGACGTCTACATGAATATGGAGGTACTTCCATGTGGAGGTTCTCGAGAGCAAGGGAGGTAGATGCCATATGGATATGACTCTTCTTTCCACCCTTGTACTAGTGTTATAGATGGAACTTTTATCTAGGTATTATTTATAGGTTAATTATGTTAACACTAGTTCTGTAATTGGACACTTAAGTGTCCTGAGAGACTAAAGTGTCCTGAAAAGTTCTTGAATTTTTGTGGGCAATTTATTAAGAGTTTTGAAATGCTCAACATCCACAGATGTTCCTCAAGACCCAAAAAATCCTTGAGATTTTTTAAACTGCACTTTTCTTAGCTTTTGCAAGGCAATATTTTAATTTTCTTAGACACATGCTGATAAAATGCATGATTTTTGCTGTTTTCAAAATAGTAGTAATTTGGACATAACTTTTAGAAGAGACATAGTTTGATCATGAAACTTGGCTTGATGGAAAGCCCATGATGTAAACTAAATCCTAGAATCATCAAACGACAATTATTGGATAAATTTTTGGCTCACTAATATTGAAATGACGTTTTTTTATACATGTGGAGCATGAATTTTTCTCCTTCCATATGCAAGCTAATAATGTAAAACTTGAGGTGCACCCATGTTATATAGGATAAATACTACTTTGTTTTGAATTTTCCAAAACTTTAAAGCCACTTTTTGGGCCTCTTCTCATACATGGCCTTTTGCGCAACGTGTTTTTAATACATAAAATGTCTAATTATGAGTCTAATTTTGATTTTCATCAAAGGGGAAAGCTATGTAAGTGCATTATTTGTTGTAACTATAGGTGTAGACTACTTGTGCAAGCATAGTTATGATTAGTTTTTGATAAAAGATGATCAAATTTTGTATTTTTATTTTTTACAATTTTTTTTGAACCAGGTGATAAGAACGTACTTAAGTGGAGGCTAAGTTAGTGTCATACACCTCAAATTATGGCTTATTTATCTCATATCAAGCATGAAAACCAATAATCAACATTCTCATTGATATGGCTACATTATTTGTTAGTGGCGTGATTGAGTTTTGATAATACGCGTTACTTTTGCTGATTTTATGCAACTTTTTTGAAAACAATTCTAGGAAAGGAAAATGATTTTTTTGGTGAACTTCTACCTCCTTGGATTGATGTATGCTATCAAAATATATTGGAAAAAATGCTATTGATATCATTGGATTTTTTTTGAGAGAATGATGCTTGCATATTTGGAAAAATCCTGAAAAATGTTCATTTTCAAGACATATGCTACTTTGTTGCTTATGTCCTTCCAAATAAAAAGGCATTTTATATGTTTAGCATTTTTTACATGAGCATAGGGTTATGTTCTACATGCCCAATGAAGCATTTTGGTTTTTAAAGCCTACATTAGGAGTTTGATTTGTTTTCGCAACCCCCCAAAAAAGCACACTTCAGTGTCCTGTTTTGGTACCAAACTAGTGTTAATGTGTTTTATAAACATGTCATTAGGTCCTCAAATAATTTCTGGATAGAATGTTGAGAATATATATGCCATTAACACCTTACATTTCTACATAAAATAATAAAATGGTGCCTAAAACAAAACTTAAGTAGCTTATATAAAGGCCTAGGATTCCTCTTTTACCATATTTCCCTCATTAAGTTTTTACAAAATTTTACTAAAAGTAGAAGATCTAGTTGGTTTAAGTTTAGAGGCTTAAACTTTTTAGTGTCCTTTTAACATGGAATCACATTATACATCTCTACCAAACCAATAGAAGTGATAATTAATCAAATAGAATTATTTATTATTGTTATGACTTCAAGGAGGTTGGAGAAGATATAACAACACAAGATCACCATCTACAACGAGAAAGTTAATGCAAAAATTACTTTCAACATTTCTTCGAAGTTCTCATATTTTTATTGTCAACCCATTGATATTGGCATATAATAACAACTATAGCTTGATCGTGTTACTTACTATCTCTCTATCCGAAGATGTTACCTCTATTTGATAATCTTTCCAAAAATCTTGGGACTACTTGAATGGATTTGCACTTTCAATGGTCATCACGGAAGTAATAGTACCATATATATATGTATATGTATATGTATATGTATGTGTATGTGTATGTGTATATGTGTATGTATACATACATATATGTATGTATGTATGTGTATATACATACATATATATACGTATACATACATATGTATGTATACATACATATATATATGTATATATATACATACACACACACATAACTAAAACATGTCTTCCTAACAATTGTGGCACGGGTACTTAGCTTATCTTTAAGAAAATAATAATTTCACGCATAAGACCTTGAGAAAATCTAAAAATAAACAAAAGAGAGAGAGAGAGTAGAGAGAGAATACACTACACTAAGGGTCGAAATAGCCTTGGGCTGACCCTCCCCTCACCTTTGAGTTATATTAGATAAAACTCCCTAGAGGAATCTTGAGTATAACTTCTTAAAGCTAAATAGCTCTCTTGTCTTTTTACATGTCTCAACAATGTGAGAGTGGTTGAATTTATAGTTTTTGCCCCCAAAAGCACTTTAAAAAAGCGCTTTAAAACTCGCTTGTAGTCTAGTCCAAAAGCATCATATTAATAATAAAATCTCTTCTCTTTTTAGTATACCAAAAAAGATTTTAATCTTTTTCTTTCCAAAATCTAGTCACATCATTCCAAGCCTTTAAGGTGACCTTGCACTATTAAGTGCAAATTCCACATCACCATCGCCATGTCATCACCACCACATCACTTTTTTGCAAAACATTTTGCGTAATGCATTTTTGCATATTAACAACCAGTATTTTGATGCCTTGGGGTGTGTGTGTGTGTGTGTGTGTGTGTGTGTGTGTGTGTGTATACATATACATATATATATCTATACATATATATACCTTTATGTATTTACATATGTAATACATATATACTTTTATGTATTTGTAAACATATGTAATACATATATACTTTTATGTATTTACATATGTAATACATATAGACATACACATGTATACATATATACATATATACATATATACACATACATACATACATACATATATGTGTGTGTGTGTGTGTGTGTGTGTGTGTGTGTGTGTGTGTGTGTGTGTGTGTTCAGTCTTCTACATCAGCATTCAGAGAAACTCCAAGAACCTTATCAAACTTGACTAATAAAAACATTAAACATGATTATATAATAATAGATTTGTGTACAATAATCATGTTACAAGTACAAAGAGCCAGTGACTCCATTAGGTGAAAAAGAACTTTTTGTTGTAGAGCATAAACCACAAAAATATTTTGAGAGAATAGATCCTGTTACCTGCATCCGTCCAAACAGACAAACAAAGAGTTAGCGCGTGTGTGTCTTGCACGTGTCAAAGGATCTATCACGTGTTATAGATGTCACCCAAAATAGCTTATGGTTTATGTAGTGATGGGATCAATTCCCTTGATACATCTTGAATATAGTATCATCCAAAGTAAAGGGGTAATTCACCAATTGGAAAATAATTGGCTACCTACTAGTGATCTCAATTAGAGAGATCCAATAATGTTTCTTATGAAAAAATAAGCAACATCTAAGTAGTCCTAAAAAGAATCAATAGATATCTCTAATCATATCAGCAGAACAGCCTATCAAGGTATAGGTACTTGGGTTTCTCAAAGGATAGTCCCTAGAAAATATCATAACAATCCTCGTATTGTTCATCATGTTAAACTTGTCTTAAGAGGATTCAGAAAACTATATGTAAAAAATCATCATTATCACTACATATCAGTAGTAATATGAAATACATTCTAGTGTGGCGGCTTCCAGCAGGAAACCCTATTTTGACAAAAGAAGCTATGTTAATTCTTATATGCACATGACCTCTCTTTATCTAACTAATCTGAGGGTTAAATTCTCAAATTGTGAGTTATTTTAGCTAATTCTTTGGCATATATTAAGGTTTGATAGAATTTCCAGAGTCCACCTAGCCTTATCAGCATTGGGGATACCATCAGTCATGCATGACCGGTCACAGACCAATTAACTATATGCTAGTTATCATAGAAAAAGTAATATCCATCCATATTCGGTGTGCCATCCACATTTGGGTTTAATTTAGCTTTTGAGGATAAATCTCCATATGACAGTATCAATCCTCAGCTACTACTGCTAAACAGTTTGTATTAATCCAACAAAAAAACTCAAAAAATATCATAAATGATATTGAATCCCTAGTTAATACAACCCAAATATATATATATATATATATATATATATATATCATAAATGATACTGAATCCGCGTAATTAGCCCTGCTCATCCCTCGGTAATACAAGATCATCATGCACAGAAAACTAGAGATATGATATTAAATCCATGTAATGAGCCGTGCATAAATTTATTTAAAATTTTAGAAAAAACAGAGTGCATAATAAGACTCATATTCCAGCGTAGCCTGTTTTATTCATAAGATATCCACAGCCAAGTATCATCAGTTAAATTCAATTATTTTAATACTTGGTGCTTGCATAAAGATTAAGAATCTTTTATGAAAAATAATTCAAACTTGATTGTGCCATAAGAACTAAGAAACATCTCTAAAAATAGTATGTATATTATCCAAAATCCGGATATATATCCCGTGTAGGATTCCCCAAAGGTCATCATCCAATCACGCAATATAAGTCATACACAGACGTATGGTCATAGCACAATACGGGTTTCAATACATTCTGTACTAGGCACAGAGTTACCATCTCTAATTATAAAGGGATTCAATCATCATGCAATGTAGATCAACAAGAGTTACCTGAGAGGAGGAACTCCTGGCTGATGCTAGCATAAGAGACATGCCAAACAACCACAGGACACAATACACAGGCTAAGTGAGTGTCTACGAACTCACCTTGCTCCATTTATATAGGTAGAGCTTAAAGAAAGCTTCCAAAATGCCATAACCATGCCTCGCCAATCTGTAGAACCATAACACGCCATCGTCAACTCCCACCATATTATGTGTAACAATAGCCAGGTAGAGCTAGCTCACCAGAAAGAAAGCACTATCATGTGGCCAGAGTTGGCTCAACAGGCGAGTTAATCCTCGTATGCATAAGATTAGATGTGGTTAATCATTAAAGAGTCGTTGTATGCGAATGGTCCTAAATTACAGGGTCGTATGTGTGAATCAACTTATCAAGGATGAACACTAAGGGATGCACCCAAAAATAGATGTGCAAGTGAGAGTGTTTGTGTGTGTGTGTGTGTGTGTGTGTGTGTGTGTGTGTGTGGGAGAGATGGAGATAGAGGAGTATTTTTTAGTGAGGTTTTTTTTTAACATGAAAAGCATATGTATGTTTGTGTGTGTGTGTGTGTGTGTGTGTGTGTGTGTGTGTGTGTGTGTATGTATTTACACACACATATATATGTATACATACACACACACACACATATGTATACATACACACACACACACACATATGTATATATGTATGCGTGTGTGTGTGTGTGTATACACGCACATATATACATCACAATTAATGTTTAGATTAGGTTTCTCTCTCCTTTCATGAGTTTTCACTTTAGCAAAAGATTATTATGTGAGCTTAGATATATATATATATATATATATATATATATATATATATATATATATATATATATATTGATAAGGCTAGTGGGGACTCTTTCAAAATATCCATAGCAAACGGGCTACACAACACTTAGCTTCTTCAAATTGATATACTTACTTGAGTAGATCACCTTGAGTGACCTTACCATCACCACAATGACCATTATGCAAGAAGTGGGTGCCCAAGTTTGAAAGAATCACCAGATCTAGGTGGTGCCTTTGCTTCTTTGACCAACTACTCAATGGTATAATCAAATTGGTAGTCCTATGTATATCTATACATATATACATACATACATATATATCTATACATATACATATATACATACATACACACACACACACACATATATACACATGTATATTTACATATATATACATATACTTATTTACATAAATACGTATACATATATATACATATACATATATACATATATGTATACATGTTTATATATATTTACACACACATATGTACACATTCACACACACACACACACATGTATGTGTGCATGTGTGTACACATATATACATCACAATTAATGTTTAGATTAGGTTTCTCCTCCTTTGGTGAGTTTTTACTTTAGCAATTATTGTGTCAGCTTAGAGAGAGAGAGAGAGAGAGAGAGAGAGAGAGAGAGAGAGAGAGAGAGAGAGATTATAGTAAGACAAGTGGGGACTCTTTCAGAATCTCCATAGCAAATGGGCTACAACGCTCAGCTTCTTTAAATTGATGTACCTAGTTGATTAGATCCCCTTGAGTGACCTTATCATCACCACAATTACCATCATGCAAGATATGGGTGCCCATGTTTGAAAGAATTTCCAAATCTAGGTGGTGCCTTTTCTACTTTTACCAACTACTCAATGGCGTAATCAAATTGGTAGTGCTCATCAATATTAAACAAGAGGGATTGACACACCACTTGGCCTCTTTATTCTCTCCAATAGGGACTTACATGATCCAAGACAAGTGATTTAACCACAAGCACTATGGTTCCTTGCTAGAGAGCAAGAAGTTTCTTGACATGAACATTGGCACACGTGAGCCTACGTGATGACATGGGCACTTTATTTCCAAGTTTTTTTCCCCAAGGTGATGATGTGGCAATGTGAGCCTATGTGATGATGTGACAAGTGAGCCTACGTGATGATGTGACACATGTGAGCCTACATGATGAAGCACTTTTAAAAAAAATTGGGTGATGACATCGCATTATATTTAGCAATGTGAGCCTACATCGCATTATATTTAGCAATGAGAGAAACCTAACTAGATTGGTTCCAGAGGAAGAGGCTCTAACGTTGGCTCTTTTTGCGGCTTCCTACTAAGAATCGTCATGGGTTTAGCACTTTTGTCATGCTCTTATTGAGATGTCAAGCTCAACATGAGTTGACACTCTCACAAGGCGCCTTCATGACCGTTCAACATTTATATCACTGGTGAGTTTGGTAGCTGGCACCGGCATATCTTTGCCAGAGATTCTATAGCTGGACTACACCGACTAGCCCACACCTACCCACTCCTCTTAGTATGTTCACATTATGGACTACTTGTATATACTCTATTATGTATTGTAGTGACTTTATCTTCTTTGTAGACCTCTTTTGTTGTGTGAAGAAGAAGAAGAAGAATTTTTAGCCTCTCACCATGTGAGTTCTCTTCTAGGGTTTGTGTGAGTGTGTGTGTTCTTGCAAGAGCTTAAGCTCTCTTCTCCCCTGTATATTTTCATGGTATCAGAGCTTGGTTCATGCTGAGGGCTGAGCGACAAGAAAGAGAAGCACAGGAAGTGGTACAAGGGTAAGACCTTCATCTACTCTTCCCCCTTTACGTTGGCTACTACACCCCTATCGAGAGCTCTTCGGGAGGCACCGGCAAACGAACTCCAATTGAGGAGCTTTCTTCGTGGGAGCAGAGATACAAGGCAACTATACCATCCATTTGGAAAATGTTTTTGAAGCAGAAAACACGTTTCGAGCGCATCTGAACCTCCGTTTTGGCGTTCACACACGGTCACAGTGGGTAAGTTTTGATTCTCTACATAACTATGTTTTTAGAACTACAAGAAGGGCGATCGGTTGTGCAGACAATGTGTGTACTGCAAAGAGATCTCAAATTTTCCATTGGGTGTATGTATACAAATTGAAGTCACCGGTTGTGACAGTTTGGGTGCAGTATACTACCGCTACAGAAAATATAGCAATTTGTGCAGGTCAAACAAGAGTGCTATTTTTTGTAAATTTGTGTTGCAGACAAGATGTCAAATGATGAAAGAAACCAAATTGTTGTAGAGAAGCTTGACAAGAACAACTTCCATGCTTGGAGGTTTAGATTAATGAATTTCTTAATGAGAAAAGGTTACTTTAAACTACATTAAAGGTGAACATGAGGAGGCACCAGAGATACTGGAGATTAATCCAACTACTGAAGATGTAAAAGAGTTCAAGGATTGGAATAAAGGAGTAAGGAAAGTCATGTATTAGCTTTCTATCAGTATACATGACGCTATGATTAGGAATATATAGGATGCCAAGTCACCTAAGGAGGCATGGGACACCTTGGTGAAACTGTATGAAACTAACACCAAAGCACGAAAGATTCAGTTGAAGAATGAGCTTTATACTATGGAAAAAAAAAATGTCTGTGAATGATTATGCCTTGAAGATCAAGGGCATTATGGAATCCCTTGCATCAATTGGTGTTTCTGTTTTGTTGATGATAATATAAGGTGGAAGTGTGTCTACGTGGTCTCGGGGGCCACAGTTCAAGGCGTTCAAAACATCTATTCAAACTCGGGAGAGCATTCCCAACTTCATAGATTTAGTGTCAATGCTGATCATTGAAGAGAAGAATTTGGGTGAAGATTAACAGTCTTCGCCAAAATAAAAACAGTTCAGAGCAGTAGGCCTTCTACACAAGTGCAAGTAGATGATGAGGTAGAGGTCGTGGACGTGGCCAAGGTGCTGGCCAAACAGGTAATCAAAATTATGGTTAGTAGTAGAGTCCCAGGATTCGTAACAACAACACACAAGTGGAAGAGGCCAAGAGGCAGGGGAAGTCAACAAAGAGGTCATGGTAATTGGCAAAGGCAGCATAATGATACACGAGTCTATTTTTATTTTTGGTAAGCCTGGACATGTGCAGGTAGATTGCTATAAGAAGCAGAGTGACATGCGAAATGAAAAAGTGCAGCAAAACAATTATGCATCCTCTAGCAAAAATAATGAGGATAATGAGAGGTTGTTTGCTATGCAACATGTGGTTAATGCTATGTCTGGAAATGATGTAGCAGCATGTAAGGATGATGTATGGTATGTTGATTCAGGTGCTTCGAGAACCACATGACAAGTCATGGTGAGTGGTTCAATGAAATAAAGAGTCTTGAAAAATCAGGTTTTGTTGAAACAGGGGATGACACTGCTCATCCAATTGCCCAAGCTGGAGATGTGCCGGTTGTGTGTCCCCGCGGAATTAAAGAGATGAAAGAACGGTGATCGCTCTGGATTCCGGGGAACAGTTTGTTGATCCAGATCTATTTACTCAATTTTTTTCAATTCAACACATTTCTTTTTTTATTCAAGCAATTCTGCCAAGTGGAAAAAGGGACCGGGGTATTGAGGCAATCTTGACTCCTTGTTGACTTTGCCCAATCGAAATGACCATCCGAGACTCGAACCTTTATGGGGAAATTGAGTAAATAGAATGGTAACCTAGTAACCATGACCTAGTGAAAGGTGATCGCTTCGCGTTATAAATATAGTGATTTGGGTTAAATTGTTTGACCCTTTCCCTTTGATACTGGATTTTGGCTCGTCAGCCTCTTCCCCGGGTAAAAGGACCAAACAACCACGCCTAGATACTGAGACCATAGCGCCTAGGAGGGAGAACCCCCGTAGAAAGAGAAGCCCTGGAGGTAGGGCCTGAGAGCTACCGTATCGGGTCCCAGAGTGACAAGCGAAATGAAAAAGTGCAGCAAAACAATTATGCATCCTCTAGCAAAAATAATGAGGATAATGAGAGGTTGTTTGCTATGCAACATGTGGTTAATGCTATGTCTGGAAATGATGTAGCAGCATGTAAGGATGATGTATGGTATGTTGATTCAGGTGCTTCGAGAACCACATGACAAGTCATGGTGAGTGGTTCAATGAAATAAAGAGTCTTGAAAAATCAAGTTTTGTTGAAACAGGGGATGACACTGCTCATCCAATTGCCCAAGCTGGAGATGTGCCATTGTCTATATGCAGGATGGTAAGGTGAAGTACATTGCACATGTACTTCATATTCCGAACATTACAAATAATCTAGTTTCTTTTGGCTAGATGATTGAGCAGGGTTTGCAGGTCCGATTTAACCCTGATGATGACTGTTATGTAGAAGACTTTAAAGATAAGTGCAGGTTGGTTGCGACAAAAGGCAACTGAGTGGGCATAATGTTTACATTGAATGTAAATATGTCTGAAATGAGTGCTGCAATGTTTGTAAATGGTTCAAGAGTTGTTGTAGATATAGACATTTGGCATAAGAGAATTGGGCATGTAAATGTGCAAAGAATGAATTCTATGCTGACTAAAGAAATTGTGACAAGGCTGCCTAAGTTTAAAGTTGAAGGTATGTAGAAAGTATGTGAAGCATGTCAATTTTAGAAAGCAAACAAAGAATGTATTTCCACGACAGAAATGTGAGCAGGAATGTACTAGATGTTGTGCATTCAAATGTACAAGATCCTGCGAATACTATGTCTATGGGTGGATGTAGGTACTATATAATATTCATTGATGACCACACGAGGAAAGTGTGGGTGTATTTCATGAAGGAGAAGAGTGAAGTGTTCACTTATTTTCAGAATTTCAGAGTGATGGCTGAAAAATAGATAGGAAAGCATGTGAAGTGCCTAAGGTGAGATGGAGGGGGAGAATACTTCTCCAATGAGTGCAAAAGAATGGTATTCAGAGATAATTTACATGTAGATACACTCCGCAACAAAATGGAGTTACTGAGCGAAAAAACAGGTACATTGCAAAGATAGCACGAACATTGATGGCAAAGAAGAATATGCCACATAGCTATTGGGCAAAGCCTGTGTCGACAACAATTTATATCATGAATATGACTCCTACTGCAACCATACATGACGTAATGCCAAAGGAAAAGTTTACTAGTGGTGGGAAACCTGATTCGTCTCACTTGAAAGTTTTTGGATGTATTGCATGTGTGCATGTGCTAGATGGGTTGCGTACCAAGCTGGAACCAAAAAATGTGTGTTTATTGGGTATTTCCTTAAGCAAAAGGGATATAATTGCTATAATCCTACTACACATGAATGGAGGGTAAGCAAGGATGTTGTATTTGATGAGATGAGTAGCTGGTATGCTACTGAAAAAGATGTTACTGTTGGGACTGATGTAAGTGGAAACGTGGTTGCACAGAATGCAAGTCAGCAATCACAGTCATTGAGTGGACCAGGAGAGTCCTCATCCAGCTGTTCTGTTGATAGACCATGGAGTGGCAGGCTGCATCATAATACCAATCCTAAAAATACAGGTACATCACATAAAGGCAAAGAGAAAGTGGTTGAGCCCCTTGGTATGCTTGATATTTCTGTAGGGCATTCTCTTGTTGATGGAGATTCTAGTGGCTCGGAGAGATAAGCCTCTATGAGGAGCTTGGGATTCCAGTAATGAGAACACTTGATGTGAAGAAGGCTATGTAAGCCATGAATGCAAAGTTACAAAGATCTGGAAGAGTCAAAAACCCTGTGCAGCAGAGGTTGACTTATGATGGTTATGTAGCATATCACTATGCTTACATGGTAAAAGTTATGCAGGCTATAGAACCCACATGTTTTGATGATGCTATTGGACATGTGTGTTGGGAGAAAGCTATGGATGAGGAGATGGATGTATTGTATGGAAATGAGACTTGGGATTTGGTGCCATTTCCTAAAGGAAAGAAAGCTATTGGTTGTAAGTGGGTGTATAAGGTGAAACATAATAGTGATGATAGCATAAGCAGGTACAAGGCTAGATTGGTAGCCAAAGGATATGCACATACACATGGGACTGATTATGAGGAGACATTTGCAACAGTTGCTAAGATGGCAACTATAAGAGTTGTGATTGTGGTGGCTGTAGCTAAAGGAGGCTGGTTTTTACATCAGATGGATGTAAAAAATGCATTCTTGCTGCATGGTGACTTGCAGAAGAGGAGTATATGGATCAGCCACTAAGTTTTGAGGATACAGGTCACCCAGATCATGTATGTAAGCTTCGTAAGGCTTTGTATGGGCTGAAAAGCAAGCTCCACGAGCATGGCATGACAAGATTGTTGAGTATCTTGTCACTATTGGTTTTCATATGGCAGATGCAAATCACTCTTTGTATGTGCTAAGGGTATTGTGATCATCACCATATATGTAGATGATCTTATTTTTGGGGGGTGACAACTTTATGAGATTGAACATGTGAAAATTCTTCTCGAAAGGAAGCTTGAGATGAAGGATTTGGGAGATATGCGTTATTTTTTGGGAATTGAGGTCATTCGCACACCTGATGATATTTAGTTGTCTTCGCAATAGAGGCAGTATGGGACATGTTGTCCAAGTATGGGATGGCTGATTGTAAGTCAATCTCGGTACCATTAGATCAAAATGGCAAGCTTAGTGGGAGGCAGATGCAGGTTATGTGTTGGAAGATCCCACTATGTACAGGAAGATTGTGGGGAGTTTGATTTATTTCACGATCATGCTAGATTTGAGTTACATTGTTGGCTTAGAGAGCCAGTTTATGCAGGTTCCACGCAAACCACATCTTGACAATGTGCGATGCACACTTCGGTATTTGAGGGCCACTGTTGATTATGCATTTTTTTATGTAACAGGTGTACCATTGGAGCTATACGGGTACACAAATGCAGGTTGGGTAGGTAGCATCTCAGACAGGAGATCTACTAGTGGATTTATGTTTTCATTGGGGAGTGCTGCTATGACATGGAGTAGCAAGAAGCAGCCCACAGTTGCCTTGTCGAGTACAGAGGCAGAGTACAGAGGAGCTGCAGTGGCAGCGTGTGAGGTAGCTTGGTTATGCAAGCTACTTGGCTGATTTGGGGGGGGTTACATGTGGAGAGAAAGTTTGTCATATATTGTGACAATCTTAGCAGTATATAGTTGGACAGGAACCTAGTTTTCCATGTGCAGATGAAACACATTGAGATACATTACCACTTCATCAGGGAGAGAATCTTGGCAGGCGACATCGACTTGGCCCACATTAGCACACACAGGATTAGGTCGCTGACATTTTCACGAAGGCCCCTTGGGAGCTGAGAAGCTCCGTAGATTTTGAGATATGCTTGGAGTTCATGAGCTTGAGTTGAGCTTGAGGGGGAGTGTTAAGATGTCAAGTTCAACATGAGCTGACACTCACGAGGCGCCTGCATGACTGTTCGACATTTACATCACTGCTGGTGAGTTTGGTAGCTAGCACCAACATATCCTTGCCAGAGATTCTACAACTGGACTACACCGATCAGTCCACACCTACCCACTCTTCTTAGCATGTTCACATTGTGGACCACTTTTATATACTCTATTATGTGTTTTAGTCACTTTATCTTCTTTGTAGACCTCTTTTGTTGTGTGAGGAAGAAGAAGAATTTTTAGCCTCTCACCTTGTGTGTTATCTTCTAGGGTTTGTGTGATTGTGTGTGTACTTGCAAGAGCTCAAGCTCTCTTCTCCCCTGAATCTTTTTAGCTCTAAGGTTCCCTTACTAGTTCTATGATTAACTCTGGAATAGGGTCTAGGATATGCTCAGTGGTGGTTGGTACTCAAGCTCTCTTCTCCCCTGTACTTGCAAGAGCTCAAGCTCAAGCTCTCTTCTCCCCTGAATCTTTTTAGCTCTAAGGTTCCCTTACTAGTTCTATAATTAACTCTGGAATAGGGTCTAGGATATGCTCAGTGGTTGGTACTCAACCACTTGCTCAAGTAGTATTGGCTCTAGTTCAGCCTGCACCTTTATTACAACAAGCACTTAGGCTTGTTTCATTCACTCCTTCTCCAACACGGGGTTGGGGTACTCTTTGAGTTTCTTTGGAAGTTTTCTATAATTAATGGGTTTCTTCTCTTTGCGAAGATCTAGTTTGAGTGGGAGATCACCCATTGTCTTTGCGAGGGAAGTAGCCTTCAGAGCTATCCCCTTTGATCCACTTTCAATGGTCTCATGACGTCATTACGCTTAACAAACTAATCGTGTACATTGTGTTTCTACATGCTCTTCAAGGTTTTCTTCTTTTAGACTTATGGTTCTGCTCCTTTAGCCTTTTCACGGGCTACTCCATCCTTTGGGACTTGCACCCCATGCTCTTTGGCTTTCTTTGAGGTTGAGGCTTAGGATTTCTACTACTTTGCTTCCTTGGATGTTTCCTTTGCAAACTAGCCTCAGTCTAGATCCTTGTAATTGCATTAATAAGGAGGAACTGTATGAATAATTCCTCCTTATATGCTTAACAAGTTAAGGCTTGTTAAAATGGTTGATGCTCTGGGCATTGTTGGGGTGATTTTCAATCTATTGTGACAATCCTTAAAAGAATGATGATGGAATTCAAACTTGTCACATGTTCCTATTATGTATAGAACAACATTGGGGTTTGGTACTGAACTCAGGGGGATGGAGTTGGTATACTTTGTGTGGACGGTGGCTCTATGAGGACACTCAGTAACATGGTGTGGGCCCTTACAATATGGAAACATTAAAGAGCATGACATGATGTTAGTGAGGTCTCTTACCCTTTGTTGCACCATTGCTTTGAACAAGGAGGCATAATCAATGGTTGGGGGTTTCTATCTATATGAATTCTATTACTCATATGACTCATAGCTCTCTTGTTCTGGACTCTCGCAAGTCCATTGGTAATGTCACCAATGCGACAAGTAATATTGTTGTACTAGAATGATTCTAGAAGGAGATGGTTGGGGTGGTAATATATATCAAGGGTGGGTTTGGCATTAGTGGTCTGGTTGAAGATACCTCTTAGTATAGGGTTTTGATAAATGGACTCTAGATTATAGGTAGCTTTAATGCTAGGATCATAGGTTGTGGTACTCGATTTCCCTAGTACACTGACAATGGGTTATATCATGGTCTCCATAGTGTTGGCAATGAGCACAAAGCTGCTGTTATGTCTAGGCCTTAGTGGTGGACGCTCTGTGCTTATATGGTTTTGGCGATAAATTGCACACTAAACAATATCTTGTGAGAATAAGTGTGGATGTCCTATTGAGGTGTTCACTGAGACTGGCCTTGTTGCCCTTGGGGCTGCTGGCCTTGAGGTTGCCCTTGGGGCTGCTGGCCCTTCCATTGCTAGCCTAAATGGTTTAGCATATTTTTTGCCAACTTGCCTAACTCCTGTCCTACTAGGGCGGCGCTGATGGGGGACCTTTACTCATTGACACTTTGGATGATGCATCCCTATCTCTTAATTTGGGTGGGTGAGAGATTGTCTACTAGGTCTATTGCCTCACAGAAACACTCATTGAAGATGTAGTGTATAGACTTGTAGCGATGGTCATAAAGCTTTTTTCTCTTGAGACCAATCATAAATCAATCAATAAGCAATAAGTCATCTAGTCTCATAGAGAGGGCTACATCATGTGGAGATACTTGGTTCTAGCAGTATAGTCCCCCATATTGTTTCATCCTCCTCTTGCTTGAGATTATATATCTATGCAATAGGGCTCCATCTAGCTCCATTGGGCAAGAATCCCACAATCAATGTGTGTCTCAAGACCTCATTAGCTGGCCTTTTCAAGTGGGTTTAGGGATCTAAACCACTAGCATGCTTTGCCGTCAAGGCAAATTCTAAATGATCACATCATCTTGGTGGGATCATCCAATTCTTCCAATGGCCTCAAAATCTGATCAAACTTCTCTAGATACTGAATGGGATCTCCAGTTTTGATAAATTTGGTCATCATTCTTGAGATGTGGGCCATTAGCTTTGTTTTTTCCAACTTTCAGCCTCTAGGTATTATGTTTGTGGAAACCCCCCTTCACATTTCAAACACCATCATAAGCATATCTTCTACATATTCATGTGGTGTTGAAACATGAGGGAGTGGTTGCACAAAACCCTCAATTTTAGGGTTTTGTATTTCTTTCCCCATGGGGTTGGGTTACCCAAGTTCCAATGGCACTTGTCCTATGTTGATGGCCTAGCTTTAAGGGTACATGGTCATTTGTGACCAAGGACATGTCATGTGAATGCCCTTGTGGATCCATTTTATTTGAGGTAGTCCTCTTTACCCTTCCCTGCATTCCATGTTCCCTCATGGAGAAGTTTTGGAACTTAGTTCCATAGTGGTGAAGAAGCTTCTATAATGAGTGAGCTCTATGAAAAGTGCGACTCATGCTTTCACTGTATGCTTACACTTATGCTTCCACTATGTTTTCTTGTTGTTGGTGTATTGAAGAACACTTGTCCCTAATAATGGTACATCAAAGGAGATATGTCTTGATTGTGTTGGGCGGCCAATCAGCCCATTTGCTGCAGTCCAAAGTCCCTTTAGTAACAAACTAGTCATGTGTAAGACTTCTTATTTGTAACAAACTTGTAATGGCTTCTTGTAAATGGGTAATCTCGATAGAAAATTTGACAAGGGAAGGTCAGGAAAAAGAAAGAGAAGCCAATGTGGAAGAAGGAAAAGGGAATAGAGGCCAGGGTATACCCACCAGTACAAAGTGAGGAGCAGCAAACCCAAGGAGGAATATGACCTATGGGAGGATCTCAGCAAAATGAAGCTGAACATAACATTGGATTAAATGCCTAACTACTACAGGCAAAAGCTTCTCCATGCCATAATGCCGAGTGAAAAGTTGGCGCCATTCAAGAAACGAAAAATCAAGTTGGAGAATGTAGAAATGTGGAAATAGTTTAAACTGTAACATAGTCGTTTCGGAAGTGACCAATAAAAGTAAGAGGGAAAAAGGTGCCATGAGTTATCCTAGATGGAGGATCTAGAAAAAATAAAATATCGAACATCCTGGGCGAAGAAGCTAAGACTTATAGAAATGCAACCTACTCCGTTTCTAGATTCGGATGGCTGATCAAAGAAAGGTTCAGCCAATTGGAATCATCACAGGGAGAGCAAACTGAGGTGGCAGGATGTATGTTCTCACTGCCGTATTTATAGTCCTGAAGATGATAATTTGAGATTGCAGGTGAATATCCCATGTTGCTGGGAAGATCGTGGCTCAAAAGTGGAAGAATCAAACATAAACGGCAAGATTACAATCTGGAAAGGAAAAAAGAAGGTATGCATCTTGGTTGCAAGAAAGGACAAGTTAAGTCCGACCAGGTGACCGTTGCATGCAAAAGGCCTAAACTACTTGGAAGGGGTAGAAGATGATGAGGAAGAGCAGATACTAAGAGAGAATCCAGACCTGCTATCACTCTTCGAAGTAGACATAGAGTGGATTGTTTAGAGGTACGATCTAGAAGTCCTAGTCACACAACCTGAGATGATAATGAATGAAGAAAATCAAAAAGAAGATGAAGAAAACAATCAGGACAGGATAGGAGAGATGAAGGATGAGCAGGAGAAGGCCATGTTTACTCTCAAGCAGAAAGAAGACAAATGGAAGCGACATAATATCAGAGTGCAGGAAGATGAGCTTGAGTAGATAAACCTAGGAGATGATCAAGAGCCCAGAATAGTCAAAGTCAGTGCAAAGCTGAGTCAAGAATGTAGAGAAAAACTCTTAGAGCTGTTGAGATCCATGCATGGAACTACTCTGACATGAAAGGAATTGATCCTAGCTTTTATCAACACAAGAACAATCTGAAGGAGGATGCAATTCCTATAAGGTAGAGTAGGTACAGGATGAATTCCTAAACTACTTGGAAGGGGTAGAAGATGATGAGGAAGAGTAGATACTAAGAGAGAATCCAAACTTGCTGTCACTCTTCATAGAGTGGATTGTTTAGAAGAAGTACGATCTAGAAGTCCTAGTCACACAACCTGAGATGATAATGAATGAAGCAAATCAAAAAGAATATGAAGAAAACAATCAGGAGACAGGATAGGAGAGATGAAGGCTGAGCAGGAGAAGGCCATGTTTACTCTCAAGCAGAAAGAAGACAAATGGAAGAGACATAATATCAGAGTGCAGAAAGATAAGCTTGAGGAGATAAACCTAGGAGATGATCAAGAGCCCAGAATAGTCAAGGTCAGTGCAAAGCTAAGTCAAGACTTCTTGGAGCTGTTGAGATCCATGCATGGAACTACTCTAACATGAAAGGAATTGATCCCAGCTTTTAGTAGGTAAGCTAAAAGTAGTGTACAACACGCAAAGCTTGTAATTTTCACGAGGTTCGCACAACCAGAATAGGAGTGTTACATCATGAGGGTCTAGTAGATAAATTGGACTATCACGAGCTCAAACCCTAGGCGAAACCACGGTGTTTGGGCCCATCTACAACCATTGTTTTTGTAGCAGCAGTGTCATGGGGGTTGTAGTCTACAACAACCCTGTTTTTTATGTTGTTGATGTTACAGATGACATCCGCATGGTTTTTTATAATGGGATGAGTACACCCAATGTGTATACTGTTAGAAATATGTGCTCTAGTATCCATTCTTAGTGTTTTTCCTTAGTGACAACACAAGAACAATCTGAAGAAGGAGGATGCAATTCCTATAAGGCAGAGTAGGTATAGGATGAATTCCTAAACTACTTGGAAGGGGTAGAAGATGATGAGGAAGAGCATATACTAAGAGAGAATCCAGACCTGTTGTCACTCTTCGAAGTAGACATAGAGTGGATTGTTTAGAGGTATGATCTAGAAGTCCTAGTCACACAACCTGAGATGATAATGAATGAAGCAAATCAAAAAGAAGATGAAGAAAACAATCAGGATAGGATAGGAGAGATGAAGGCTGAGCAGGAGAAGGCCATGTTTACTCTCAAGTATAAAGAAGACAAATGGAAGAGACATAATATCAGAGTGCAGGAAGATAAGCTTGAGGAGATAAACCTAGGAGATGATCAAGAGCCTAGAATAGTCAAGGTCAGTGCAAAGCTGAGTCAAGAATTCAGAGAAAAACTCTTGGAGCTGTTGAGATCCATGCATGGAACTACTCTGACATGAAAGGAATTGATCCCATCTTTTATCAACACAAGAACAATCTGAAGGAGGATGCAATTCCTATAAGGCAGAGTAGGTACATGATGAATTCTAACTATGCCAAGTAGGTCAAAGAGGAGATAGATAATCTATTGATAGTGGGATTCATCTATCCGATTGACAGAGTGGAATGGCTATCACCCATAATCATTGTCCCCAAGAAGAATGGGACGCTCAGAGTCTATTTAGACTACAGAAAACTGAATGCCTCCACAATATCTAATCCATTTTCTCTACCACTCATAGATCCACTATTGGATATTGTAGCGACATGAGATATACTCATTTTTGGATGCATTTAGTAGGTACAACCAAGTGTGCATGGCTCTAGAGGATAAGGAGAAAACAACTGTTGCATGCAAATGAAGATCAATACAAGGAAGCAACAAAAAAGATACTTAGGGCTCTTGTAAAGAGTTCCACTTTGTAGATGAATGTGGGAGAGGGCTTCACAATAATCCCACATGGGAACTTTTGAGAGTTCTAGAATTTTTGTATAAAAGGTGGCTCATTTGAGAGCATGGACACATTGGGCAAACTCATGTTTGAGCTCTCTTGAGACTAGCTCTCCCTCTTCTTCCATAGAGGTGCAAGCTCTTCTTACTCCCCATCTACATTGTTGTAAGTTCTATTCTTTTGTTAATTCAATGCAATGAGTTGATATTTGTCTCTCTTCTTTTGTCAATTCTCTAGTATGCATGTTTCTTATTGATAGTTTCAAGAGTTGTGTGCATGCTAGGGAAATGAGTATTTGAGAATGAAGAATGCTTGATCTTGTGTAAGCAATAGCTAGGCTTTCTTCTTGTTTGGATGTATGGATGAATGGAATGTGGAGTTGAGCAATAGCAAGATTGAGCTTGAGTGTGTGTTGAGTCTATGTCAATAGTAGTAGTTTTCTTCACATTCTCTCCATCAAATGGATAAGCTTTTGTGCACCGGTACGGGTTGAATCCCTAGCTCCGAAAGGGATGCAAATCCCATTGGATTGAGCTAAGTGTGGATCATACTACTCTTGCTACAAGTGAGAGAGTTATTCCATCTCTCCATTGGCGCCGCTGCCGGGGAGAAGACTCAAATCCGGTTGAGAGTGTGTGGAAACCACCACTATTTCCTCTTTTGGTTGCAAAACCATTGAGTGATTAGGTTAAGTTCGGGTGTGCGATCCCGGTGTGAGTAGATAAGGTTAGGATAAGAAAAAAAACTATTGAGCGGTTGAGGTTTCTCCCGCATTGTTTTTTAAGTTTTATTGATTTTATTCCTTTTCAAGTACCGTCATTATGCTTACATTCATTGTTTTTTGCCATTTCATGCTTTCATGCTCTTCGTTAACACGTGATTAGTTAAAAAAAAAAAAAGAGGTGCGTTGCTAAGCTCTTCCATAGCTTATGCAAGCTCCATAGACTCCCAAGCGTGAAGCCCGCTCAAGGAAGAGAGGAGAGAGGGAAAGAGAAGGGAGAAAGGAAAAAAAGAGGAGGAGAGAGGTTGCAAATTTTATTTTTTATATATTTTTTAAAAAAAACACACAAAAGGCATAGGCTGTTGGCTGGCGTGGAGAATGGCCGCGTGGAAGTATTGAGTGGCCGTTGAAAGAGCGTTGAAGGCGGCCTTAAGAAAGAAATATAAATCTATATATATATATAGATATATATTTCTATTTTACAGTTGCGTTGAGAGCTGCATCGTGGAGGGGGTCGCGAGGCCAACAAGTGCAGGCGAAGGCGGCAATAATATATATATATATATATATAATCACGTGGAAGTAGGTGGCCGAGCGAAGGCGTAGGCGGCTAGTTGCTGGGTGGCCGAGCGAAGGCGAGAGGGCGCCCAGTTGCAGTGAGCGTGGCCTGCAGAGGCGGCTGGCAGTAGAAGTTGAAGCAAGCGAAGATGGTTAAGTGGCCGTCGCCGCCGCTGAAGGCCGAAAGCAAAGAAAGTGCAGGCCCAGGCGCTGCAGTGTGAGGGGCCAGAGATAAGAAAGCGACCTGCAGAGAGCGAAGGCTAACTGCTAGAAGCGAATGAAGTAGTAGGCGGCGGGCTGTGCGAGCTGGAGGGGGTCGTATAAATCAAGCGTTGGCCGGTGTGGAGCTGCAGCTAAAGGAGACTGCGTAGAGGTTGGCTGCAGCTGACGTGGCTGTAGGTGGTTGCGCAGCAGCATAAGCGGGCAGCAAAGGCGGCTGCCCAGCAGTGGAAGGCGGCTGAAGGAGGGCAACATTCGAAGAAGGGCCAGGAACGAGAAGTTAGCTGGCGACGAGTAGCCAGGCGGCAAGAGCTTGGTTCGAAGGCGACTGGCCGGCTGTGCAGGGAGGCTGCGCACAGGCCAGAGAAGCAGTGGAGGCGGCTGGCTGTATAGGCGGCAGCGGGCCAAGCAAAAGACGGTGGAAGGCACCTGCGCGCCGGCTGGAAATCCGGGAGGGAACGGCGTGAAGCGGTGGAGATAAGGTTAGTGGATTTTTTTTAATTTAATTTTCACGATTTTTGTATTTTTTAAATAAAAAAATAAATAAAAACAACAAAATAATATAAAAAAAAGAAGAGAAAAAGAGATTTAAAAAAAGAAAGAAAAAAGAAAAAAAAAGAGAAAAAAACAAGAAAAAAACATAAAACAATAAATCTATTTTTTTTAAAGAAGAAAAAACAATTTTTATTTTTTGTATTTTTTGAATCCATTGTTCATTTTTTCAATTTCTGTAAAGTCTTGCATAATTAAATTAGCTTGCATGTTTTATTTTTATTTTTTTAGAAGTTTTGTAAATGATGCATAATTAGTAAATTCATATTTTTTATATTTGGTACGAAATTTATTAGTTTTATAAAAAACAAAAGAAAAAAAACAAAAAACAAAAACCAACAAAAGAAAAAAAAAACAAAAACAAAAACCAACAAAAGAAAATTTAAAAAAAATTTGATAAATTAAGTATTTTTTTGGAGTCTACTTTTTTGCATAATTTGTAATTCTTTATTTTTTTTAAAAATTTTTTGCATAATTAGTTTAACCTGCATTCTTTTAATTTTTGTAACTTTGTGCATAATTAGTATTTTTTAGTGTGATTCATAATTTTTGTGTAAATGTTTTAAAAATAAAAAAACATAAAAAAAAGACATAAAATCATTTAAAAAAATCATAATTAAATAAAAAAAATAGGGTAGATAGTACACCACACATACCCATTTTTAGTTGCCTTTAGTGGTTAGGTAGGGTAAAATATATATATATATATATATATATACATATATATATATATATTTTATCAAAAAAACAAAACACAAAAACCAAAACCAAAACAAACAAAAACAAAACGAAACAAAAACACATAAAAAAAAACCAAAAAAATTTGACCTTATGCACTTGCGGTCGGGACGTCTTGTAGATTCTACCATAGGACCTAGGGCACCTTCTAGAGTACCTACGCAGGAGAGTGGGACCCAATCGGTAGGCAATTTGGCAGATATTGCTGAAACCCTATCTGAATCCGATACCCTTTCCTCCAGAACAACTAGTTCATTGTCCATGGACAATCTAGGGCCGACAAATAGTCATCCCGTAGCCCCAAATAGGACACCCTCAAGATCCTTTAATCCATTTGAAGCCGACACCATGGGGTTAACACTCAATGTGAGACTCCAATATGTCTACACAAATGCTCAAGGAGCTGAGATCTTTAAGGATCCACAACAACGGTATCTTGTTAAGATCGCCGACATTTTCTCAGAACTTGATAGAGCACCACTCGTCAATGACCAGGGTAACATGTACATGGGTGGAGATAGAGTTCGCTACGAAGTCACCTACCATCCAGAAAAGGTAGACAAATTAGGGGAGCTCTCTAAAACCGAGTTCTTAGACTTATCAGAACTTTCCAGAGCAAGGGAGTCTAGAGATGACTGGCTCATCGAGCCGGACATGCCTGGACCATCCAATGCCCAGTCCTCAAAGCCATCCATAGATGATTTACTTCTTGTAGATCTAAATTTGGAAAGGGATAGGAAAGGCAAGAGCAAAATGGATCAAGGGGCTGAATGCCAATGGGAGTTTGTACGACAAATTCCTATGACAAAGGTCTTACAGGATGACCCACTTCAAGAGGTCTATAAGGACTCGTTAGAGGGATATTATGCCACAACTAGATTGCCACAGCTGGATCTTCCTCTAGCTCATGTGGTGGTAGTTGAGAAGCTTGCAGGACACATGAACAGAATAATTGATAAATGGGCCAATGAATACCGAACCTTAGATTGGAAGGAGATTCGGGAACTCACGTGGAAAGGACAACCATTATTCATGGAAGTGTTCTCAACACATACAGCCAAACCAGGAGAGACAGCCTTTCTTGGAGAAACTGTTGCTCCTCCCCTACGAGAGTTCACTAGAGAGGGACCTTCAACATCTAAGTGGACCACTGCTAATAGCCCAACTCTAGCACCAAGATATCGTCCTACACCAAATGTGCGACCACAGGTCACACCACACCAACATCTTTCTCACTATGACAATCGGAGGATAGGGGAGCCAACTCGGCCTCCTATAAATGCACCTCCTGAAATGAGGGTGACAAGATCTTTGGAGGGGTTTGGTGAGGCTGGTAATAGGGTACCCACACCAATTTTGGAAACATGTGGACCATCTTTCCAAAGAGAGGAACAATTCCCACTAAGAGCGAGAGGCCGTAGGCCCTATGACGAGTATTCAAGACAAGTAAGGCCATCTTTCCAAAGAGAGGAACAATTCCCACTAAGAGCGAGAGACCGTAGGCCCTATGACGAGTATTCAAGACAAGTAAGGCCATCAACTCTTCAGAAATTGGTTAAGAAGTATGAAGGGTCGGGAGATCCATACGATCATGTAGCAGCATTTAGGCAAGCAGTTCGAGCTGAGCAAGTGGCTGATAAGCATACTCAAATTGAAGGATTTGGACTCACTCTTGAGGGAAAAGCCCTGGCTTGGTTTCAGGCATTAGAGGCTTCAGACAAATCTTCTTTACGAGTTTTGGAAGAGAGATTCATTGCTGCTTTTTCCTTGATGGGAATTCAACATGACACGGTAGCACACATCTACTCTTTCAAGCAAGGTGAGAATGAGAGTGTTAGAGACTGTGTAAATAGAATGAAGCAGTACATTAATCGTTGCCCAGAAGATGAGAAGCCCGCCCAAAGTCGATTAATTTCTCTCTTCTTAAAAGGCCTCAAAAATTCGACACTGCATACACATCTCTATGCGAAGAAGCATACAAGTTTCAATGAGTGTTGCCATGATGCTATGGATTTCACCGATAACTTCAAATTCCAAGATGGTTCTGGCCCTGAGGTGAAACCTAGAGATCAGTGGGGTGATGACCAAAGATCAGGGTCTAGCGCGCTAGTAAATCCAGACCAGATAGCTAACCTAGTACTAAGGAGATTGGGACAGACCTATCGTCCACCCATGCAGCCACAACAACAGCAGCAGAGAATGAGGAGTGTATTTCCTACAGGCCCTCATCTTTGTGGAGCATGTGGCGGTGATGACCATAAAACAGAGGACTGTAATACCTTTTCTCCTCTAGTCACAAACCAACCCACAAAAAAATGGTGCCAAGCCTGTGCTTGGAACTTTACTCACACCACACAGGATTGTACTCGCATTGCGAGAATGAGACAGGAACGTGAGCAGCCGAGGGGTGGAGTGGCTCCACAAATGTATCAACAGTATACTAGTTTTGAACGTAAGCCACCGATGACACAAGAACAAGCACGACCTGTTCTTGGTGCTCAACCTCCTGCTCCAGGGACTACTCCTGTAAGGGTTGTGGACTATGACAATTCAAATATGTGTAGAGACTTGGTAAACCCAAGCTATGTGGAAGAAGAATACGCATCATATTCATCCAAAGAAAATATCTTTGAAAGTCCCGCATACCCAAGCCCAGCACTGGACGTTCAACCAGGGGAACAAAACTCTTTAATGTTGCTAGGCGGCTACCAACCTAGGACTCCAGGCCTCTTAGGTCAATGGCAGCCAAGGAAAGTAGAGGCCAAACCAATGGGCCCCTGTTATGAGTGCGGAGAACCCCATTGGGCTCGTGATTGTCCACATCGCTCTAGGCAAGCATCTCGATCCAATACAACAGTACAACAGTTTCCACCAATTGAAAGATATTGTCTAGGGTGTTGTGTAGAACACTTCCCAAAAGACTGTCTGCTAAAACCACATGAGGAAGGCACCTCCCAACCAAAGGTCTCACTCAACCTTGTAGGTACAGTTCCATCGCCACCTTCATCTGAGAATGATGATGTTGTGCCACTTAGAGTCATGACTAGATCACAGACACGAAATGCAGAAATGCAAACTGATGAGACACCTCGAACTAGGGATGCAAAAACAAATCTAGTGGACAAGACCCTACAGTCCAATAGAAAAAAACCACTCGGAGGAAGAAGAACCGAAGCAAACAAACTAAAAGTACATCCACTTGTTCTCAGGAAACCTCTAAACAAAACATAAGGGATAAAACTTTTACATCCCAAGAAGTGCATGAGGAACATCAACCTCAACCTAAGCCTAGTGCTAAACAAGATGAGGCTAGTACGACTGAGGATAGTTCTGGGGGTTCTGTCTTTGTGGATAAAGTGAATGAGACTCTAGAGGCCATCATTGATGCTCATAGAAGTCGCATTGCAGCTTTATTTGAGCTACCCAAGAAGCTTCAAGAATACCCAAACCCTCATGAGGAGAAGATCAATCTAGCTGTACATCAGCAACTCATTAGGGAAGCTCAGTCAATACTTGAGGGACCACCACCACCTATTCCTCGGGGCCCGACCTCTCTTTAGAAACCATACCGGAAGTGTCATCAAGTCGGGAAATGAAAAGTGAGCTCATTTCACAAGCTCATAGCGTAAGGTCTGCACCAATTGACACCCAATTGAAAGATGAAATTCTGCCACCACCTAGCCTTGTCTTCCCATACAATGATGAAGTTATTGATGCTAATGAGGACATGGCAAATGAGATGTGGGCTGCAGTTCACGAGAAAGTTCATGAGCACATGTCTTCCGTTAGTTTGCCTCCATTCTCTGAGGTGGATTTTACCAGAGGCAGGGAAAACAAATTTAGACACCCAAGCATTCAGGAGGAAGTTCAAACAATTGTTTCTCCTAGAAGTAAGCATACAATGAAAACCTTACCATCATATCTGGGAGAATATGAGAACTGTTCTCAAACCTTGAGGATACCCTCCATGCATAAAAGGTTGACAAAGGAGAAAGATATGAGTATGGTGCAGGCTATTTTGTCAGCACCAGTGGCTTGTACCTTACCTTTGCTTGATTTGATAAAAAGTCGACCTGAGTTGTGGAATGATATTGCCACATGTTTGTCAGAGCAGGTATTGCTACAAAAGGGTCACCATGAGTGTACTATACACCCTGAGACAAAGCATGTAATGCCAGTTCCTATCAACAAAGTGGGAAAATTTTGTGAGGACGATCAGGGAAATGCTACCCTCCCATTAGAAGTGCGAAAAGTATCTTCAACTGCAATACTTGATAGTGGCGCAGGAGTGGGCATTGTGACAAGGTCCATTTGGGAAAAATGGGGCAAACCAGCTATTAGGAGTACCAGGATGCGCTTTTGCAGCTAGCAGATGGAAGCTTAGAACATCCCCTTGGGCTGCTTGAGAACATATTGGTCACCACATGTGGGATTGAATATGAGCATACCTTTGTAGTAGTGGATTTTGGAAAGCATCCAAACTACGAAGTGATATTGGGTAGACCATTCATGCGACAATTTCAAATGATTCAAGATTGGGGATACAATTACTTGTACCTCCGACATGATTCTGTCATCACAAGGGTCAACCTAAGAAATCACTCATATTGTGATGTAACAAGGTCTCCAATAGATGAGTTTGATTCTGCTTCATCTGAGGGCTCAAGAGTTACATTGTCAGATGGGCGAGAAGATCTATGGATGTGTGGAGCCTCATGTAGGGATTTCAACACTGAGAGACTTAAGGGTAATCAAAGTGTATCAGACGAGGCATACATTCCACAACCCTTCCCTGAGCATTTAATTGATCCATTAGAATGGAGTCATGTCCTTGCAACATTATCGACATGTGCTTTACCGAAGCCAATTCAATTTTGTGACTCAGATGGATATGATATTATTCCTATACGAATGGTACAACCACGTACCCTTCTAGATGATTTGTACTATAGAGATACATCCACAACAGCTCTGCATGTCGAGGAAGTCTCAGTAGAGGACTTGACACTCGAATCTGCTAATGATGCTGACAAGGAAGATGGCTGGGACTCTGATTTTGATAATGAGGTGACAATCCCTGAGGAAGAGTTAGGAAAGGCACGCCTACTCTTGAGAGGAAGGGAGGTTCAGGTAGAGATCCCTAGAAGCCGACCTAAACGTAAATGCTGTAAGAGCCATAAAAAAATCCGTAGACAAGATGAGTGTGAACAACGTGAGAGACTGCAAAAAGAAAAGGAGGAGTCTAAGAGTGAAAACTCTCGACCACCACCTCACTTCTCAGGAAAGAATGAATATCTATACTATGTCCAAGCACAAGACAGTATCAAAGACCAAGTCAAACGATCAGATGGATTCCAAGCAGGGGAAAAGCTAACAACTGTTAGCAAAAATCGTAAAAAGACGAAGAAACAAAAACCACAACTCAAGTCTAAAACTGATTCAAAAAAGAGTGTGGGAAGTGCAAAGACAACGGTTGAACAAAAAAATCCGATGCAAGATAGCAAAGGAGAGCTCAAAACCGCATGGTCTTCAATGAGTGAAGACTCAAGTGGACAAGAGCAAGGTCTTAATGTGCCTCCCAATTTCACACAGTACACTCTTCAAGATCGGAAGATTGTTCTTCAACAGCCCATGCGACAAAAACCAAGCGTGCCAGGGATTTCATACGATGGTCCAGAAGATGCACAAAAGATTGATATTGCTAAGCCAGGAGAAGAGCCTCGCTATGTGTGGATTGCCACAGACTTGTCCTTAGATGAGGAGAAGTTATTAATACAAACAATAAAGGAGTATCGTGATGTTTTTGCTTGGAGTTATAAAGACCTCAAAGGAGTTGATCCAAGCATATGTCAGCATACAATTCCATTGCGAGAGGATGCAAAACCCTCCAAGCAACGTCCTTATACCTACAATGAAAATTTTGCACGGAAGATAAAGGAAGAAATAGACAAGCTCTTAGAGGCAGAATTTATCTATGAGATTGAACACACTGAATGGGTCTCCCCTATTGTAGTGGTGCCCAAGAAAAATGGAAAACTTCGAGTATGTGTAAACCTCAAGAAGGTAAATGCAGCTACTGTGCGTGATCATTACCCACTTCCAATCACGGATCATGTTCTGGAACGAGTTGCAGGGAAAAAGGCATATAGTTTCTTGGATGGATTCTCCGGGTACAATCAAGTGTCAATTGATCCAAAGGATCAACACAAGACAACCTTTGCTACTGAAGATGGCATCTTTGCCTATCGTGTTATGCCATTTGGTCTAACAAATGCACCAGCAACCTTTCAGTGGTTAATGAGTCATGTATTCAAGGAGTACCTTAGGCAATTTCTTGAGATTTTCATGGATGATTTATGTGTTCACTCACAAGAGCGTGATGATCATATAGAACACCTGAGACTTGTGTTTCAAAAGTGTCAACTTTATCGTATATGCTTGAATCCTGACAAGTGCAAATTCATGGTAAGACAAGGGAAAATTTTGGGCCATATTGTTTCTCGCAATGGGATTTCAACAGATATGGATAAAATTGATGTCATTGTCTCATTACCTCGGCCTATCAACCCTAAAGGGGTACAAACATTCATGGGACATTGTGGCTATTACCGTAGATTCATCTACAGGTATGCTGTCCTAGCCGCCAGACCGTTATATGCTCTTCTTGTAAAGTTTAATTGGACTGATGAGTGTGAGAAATCCTTCGAAAAGTTGAAGCAAGCATTAGTGACTGCACCCATTTTACGGGCACCAGATTGGAACCAAATCTTTCATGTCCATATTGATGCTTCAAACTTTGCGATTGGATGTATTTTGGCTCAATCGGGAGAACACAATAAGGACTTCCCCATCTCATATGCTAGTCGACAGTTGAACAATGCTGAGAGGAATTACACCATAACAGAAAGAGAAGGATTGTCCATGATATATGCAGTGAAAAAGTTTCGCCATTGCCTTTTGGCAAGCAAATTCATATTTTTTGTGGACCATCAAGCATTGCTATATTTGGTGAATAAACCTTGTGCAACTGGAAGGATAGTAAGGTGGTTTATTATCCTTCTTGAGTTTGATTTTGAAGTTGCAGTTCGAAAAGGAACAACTCATCTAAGGGCAGATCATTTGTCTCGAATCACCTCTGGCGAAGCTCCTGTGGGTGTGGATGATGATATGTTAGATTCAACACTTTTTCTTGTAGAGACAGCTCCTAGATGGTCTGAATCCATTTTAGAAATTTTGACAAGTGGGCAAATACAACTAGCGGGTCCTAATGTGGACCTATGGCGACCATTCAAGCTAATCTCAGGGAGATTATATCGTCAGGGTAATGATGGAGTGTTGAGGCTTATACCTAACCCCGACCAATATGAGGAGATCTTGGAATGGGCACATGCGGGTATCGACGGAATCCATGCATCAGCTACAACTTGTGTGCGACGTATATCTCAAGATGGGCAATGGTGGCCTACCATGCATGCAGATGCTGAAACATTTGTTCGTAACTGTGCTTCATGTAAAATTCAGAAGCCAATTAATAATGTCACATTATTCCAAATTTCAACTACACCAAGTTGGAGTAAGTATATTGTGGACTACCTTCAGCATGGTCATTTAGAACAAACAATTCCTAAACATCGAAAGCAGGCTATTAAAATTGAAGCGGCAAACTATATGCTAATAGAGGGCCAACTCTACAAGAGGGGCAAAGATGGCAACTTACGCATGTGTGTATGTGAAGCTGACTATCTGAAAATCTTAATTCATGCACATGCAGGTGTTGGGGGTGGACACTTTTCTGGTAATACCACAGCTAACTTGATTAGGTGGTCTGGGCTTTGGTGGCCAACCTTACAAATGGATGCCGAAGAATATGTGAAACGTTGTGACGATTGTCAAAGGACCAAACCTCCCATCACAAAGGACAATATGCCATTGCGGCCTATGTTAAGCACACGTGTTTTTGCAAAATGGGGTATTGATTTTGTCGGTCCCATTAAACCTCCAGCTCGTAACACGCATGCAGAATATATTATAGTCGCAACCGACTATTTGACTAAATGGGTAGAGGCAAAGGCAACAGTCAAAAATGATGCCAGAACCACAGCTAAGTTCTTGTATGAGTACGTGTTTACACGCTATGGCTTACCTATTGAGATCGTTAGTGATCAAGGTGTACACTTTGTAAATGAAGTCATAGAATTTTTGCTTCAAGAATTTATGGTAATTCACAAGCGTTCTGCACCCTATCATCCCCAGACCAATGGACAAGCCGAGAGTACTAATAAGATTCTCTACACAGCACTCACAAAGATTGTGGAGGGACATAGGACTGATTGGGAGCAAAAGTTGCACTCAGTTCTCTGGGCATATAGGACAGTCTATAAAACATCTGTGGGCACAACCCCATTTGAACTTGCTTTTGGGCTAGATGCAATTCTTCCCATTGAATTTATTGTACCTACTCTACGAGTAGCTAAACAATTGGATTGGACTGGTCATGAACTTTCACAACGCGTTGACGAATTGGAAAAGCTTGATGAGACCCGCTTATTGGCAGTGATGGGGATGTATGCCGAGAAGAGGAGACAAAAGCAATGGTATGATAGAAACGTAACAACTGGCCGATTCAAAAAAGGAGACCTGGTGCTCTTATACACACTTAAGAAGCATAAGAGAAAGCTCAAAAAACGTGGCTTAGGACCGTTTGTGATTAATGAGCTTACCCCAAGTGGTGCAGTGCGTTTAGAGACACTAGAAGGTGAGCAAATGCCTAACTTCATTAATGGAAGTCGTCTCAAGAAATACAATGAACCATTAACTGAAGCCATGCTTCAACAGATGCATGCTGCACAAACACGGAAAAAAGCACTTGACCTACTTAAATGTCAGGCTCAAGAGGAGGCTAAAGCTAGAGTTGCAAAAGCCAAGGAGCGTCGCAAAGCTTCTATGTTAGCCATACAGTTGGCTACTGATGAGCCATATGTCGAACCATTCAATATTCAAGTGGGACTTCATCTTCATGAGACTACCTACTTTGTCTCTGCCTTAATTGACTCTGGTGCAGATTATAATGTTCTCTCGTTTGACACCTGGATAGCCTTGGGTCAACCACCACTTGTGCAAATTCCTGTGGACCTACGAAGCTTCTCAGGAGAAGATAACCCTATAGAGGGAAAATGTGTCATTATGATGACCATTCAGGATCACCAGATGTCAGTGTCCTTTTATGTGGCACGTAAGTCCAAGGCGGTAGTAGAGGTTGTTCTCGGTAGATCGTGGTTAAGTGCTACCAATTGCTCATTAGATTGGAAGAATAGACAATACAAGTTGCAAATTGATTCTCATTGCATCTTGGGATCTGCTACACCACGAGCTTTATCGTGTCAAAGGGGTAATGTTTCTACCTTACCCGACCCACAATCAACATCTGCTCTTGAAGCTCCAAAAAAAATGATGTGGATAATTGATGAGTACTCAAGTGAGGGCCATGGCTGGCATGTTCCAACTAATCTAGTTGCTGCTCAAAGAAGGCCAGGCAAAAAGGAATTATCAATGTGGCTACCCAAAGATGCGTACAAAATTGTACCATCTAGTCCAGTTGCTAAGCCTCTTAAGAAGCACATCATTTCCAAGCCTAAAACTCGGATTGTTACTCGATGGGTCCCAAAACATGTTCTCAAAGCACAAGGCTATTATGAGGGTGCAACAGCAATTTGGCTTCCAAAATGCCATGCTTTGACAGGGGTAAAAGAGTGTTTCAGAAAGATTCCAAAAGCCACAATTGATTGTCCATATCAGTGGGTGCAAAAGAAATCAACGCAAACTATTCAAGAAAGAAAAGGTGGCTGTGATAGCACCTACAAATCTACTTGTGTTGATCTTCCTAAAACAAGTATTGAAACACCTGTTGTCCCGATTTCACCTGGTTACACAATTCAACCATCAACTTGTGTACCTACGACAAGTACAAATATGTCTCATTTGAGCATAGACTCTAGCATTTCAATGCCTAAAACCTCTTATCTTGCTCAAATTCCAAGACAATTGCTAAAGTCTCCACCTCTTAAAAAGGATATACCAAAAACTAATGATAAGGCATTAACACTACAATTAAAGCTCTTTGGTAAATCAATGTTTGAATAATGTAGTTCCTTATGCCTTTAAAAGATGTGTTTTCTTTGAAATAATCTTGTTTTTGATTGGAATTGTCATGATGGATATGAGTGTTCTAAATTTCATTGTTCTACGTCCAGATAACTCCTGATGGATATTTGACGAGATACATGTCCACCATGCATTGACCCTGATAGTACTCGACCAGATCATCGCGGGGGTTATAGTGCTCCTCCATTTCAAACACATTCTAGGTACTTCTATGCTCCCTTAGGTGAAAATTGCTGTGGGCATCGCTTTGTCACATTATTCTATCAACAGCATCACCCATTTCCACATTGTCAAGAGTGTGCACGGCTTGTATTAGAAGAAGCTTCACATATTTGTTGGATATGCCGCTCTTACTTTAGACGATATGGCACGGGCTTAATGAAGCAAATTGTGGGAGTTACACCCCAACGCCATAATCTTCTTAATGTGAGAATACCAGAGAGAGGACCAAATCAACGTAGATTACCTGAGGAGGTTCAAGCACAACAATGGAGGGATACAAGCCTAAATGACTTGCAACCACCGATCTTGCAAGCCCTCCTTCCCCAAGCCTCCACATGTCAATATTGGATCAATATGAGTACCTACATTGCGCAGTTCCAAAATCAAAACTGTCTGATTAACCTTCCCATAGAACCAATGCCATACTTTAGTGAGGAAGCACTCCTTCCTCTACCACCTTCTGTGAGGGGTTGTCTCTGCATCCTGAGGAAATTGATACCACCTTTCCAGCAGATGAGGACACGGCAGCGCAAGGGTAAGTTCAACGACTCCATAATAAGATCGACAAGCTAGGGCACTTTTCTCCCATTGGGTTTTTTCCCTCGGCTATATTCGGTGTTTGGCACCAATGGCAAATTTTATTTTTTTCTTTTCTTTTCTTGTTTGTTAATAAAAATTTTGCAGAGATCCTCGCTAAAACAAGAGCATCAAACACGCCCCACTAGTCCACCTACCTTGCACACAAATTAGGAAGAGGGGAGACATGCTACGCCTACAAAGATTAAGGAGGAGCAATCTGCACCAAAATCAGCAATGCATCAATGCAAACGAACAACATCAACAGGGCACTACAACAGGTGTATTCAAATCTTAATCTCTACTTCTTTTTGTGCTCTTATCTTTCGAATATATGGTTTGCATGTTCACACAATATTGGCTGGTTTGAGTTTTTGATTAGTTGTTAAAATATGGTGAGTGAGTTCTAGAGTCTTAGAAGACTTAGTAAAAGATATTTCTATTTAAAGACAGTGTAGGATATATACCAATGGAGTATGCCAAGTACTTATGTTTTCAAGGTATATTAGTTATCCTTAGTGGTAGCTACCTCTTAGATATGAGCTAGGTGCTAGGAGTAATAAAAATTTACGAAAATGTGCCCTAAAAATATATATATCCAAAATAAATTGAGACATGAAGTGTCTATGGCCATGAGAAAAACTTGGTAGGACCTGAGGTTGTCTTAGCACCTTGGGGCCGATGCCTTGGTTTCCATGGGGTGAACACTGATGTCTAAAAAAGCCTCTGAAGAAGACCTTTGAGGAACCTATCGCCTTGATAGATGTTGGTAGGACTCGGGGGTACACTATGGGCCCTCGAGACCGATGCCCTCATCTTCATGGGGTACTCCTTAGGTCATAAAAGAAAGAAAAAGGGTCTGTCGCCCTTGGGATACTTAGCGGTCTTTAGATTCTCTTGGCGGAGGTCTCTTGGCCATTGCTTGGGTCTCTTTGGGATAGAACCTTAATCTTTATCACCTTCTACACACATATTAAGGAAAAAAAAAGAAAAAAAAAGAGTTCCAATCACCTGTGCTCATATTTAGGAGTAGGTTTGCCACTTAGGAATAACTTACATACTTGTAGGACATTGAGACTGCGGTCATAACCGGCGGTGTACAAAGCACACTTGCCTTTGCATAGCATTATCTACCACTTAAGTCTCACTTTGACTAGTCTTTACTCACCTATTTTAGTACTCATTAAAACTTTAATCAGCCTTGCACTTGTATGCTCACGTGTGAAAATTATCATTGCTGATTTTTCTTTTCTTTTCTTTTCTTTTTCTTTTTCAATAAAAGACTTCAATGTATCAATTGTTTTTTGTTGCAGCTCTTGCTACTACCGCGCTCGAGGACGTGCGCAAAATAGGAAGGGGGGAGTGTTGCATGCAAATGAAGATCAATACAAGGAAGCAACAAAAAAGATACTTAGGGCTCTTGTAAAGAGTTCCACTTTGTAGATGAATGTGGGAGAGGGCTTCACAATAATCCCACATGGGAACTTTTGAGAGTTCTAGAATTTTTGTATAAAAGGTGGCTCATTTGAGAGCATGGACACATTGGGCAAACTCATGTTTGAGCTCTCTTGAGACTAGCTCTCCCTCTTCTTCCATAGAGGTGCAAGCTCTTCTCACTCCCCATCTACATTGTTGTAAGTTCTATTCTTTTGTTAATTCAATGCAATGAGTTGATATTTGTCTCTCTTCTTTTGTCAATTCTCTAGTATGCATGTTTCTTATTGATAGTTTCAAGAGTTGTGTGCATGCTAGGGAAATGAGTATTTGAGAATGAAGAATGCTTGATCTTGTGTAAGCAATAGCTAGGCTTTCTTCTTGTTTGGATGTATGGATGAATGGAATGTGGAGTTGAGCAATAGCAAGATTGAGCTTGAGTGTGTGTTGAGTCTATGTCAATAGTAGTAGTTTTCTTCACATTCTCTCCATCAAATGGATAAGCTTTTGTGCACCGGTACGGGTTGAATCCCTAGCTCTGAAAGGGATGCAAATCCCATTGGATTGAGCTAAGTGTGGATCATACTACTCTTGCTACAAGTGAGAGAGTTATTCCATCTCTCCAACAACCTTTGTAACTAAATGGGGGGGTTTTGCCTCCAATGTGATGACCTTTGGGCTAAAGAATGATCCAACCACGTTCCAACGAATGGTGCAAGAAATATTCTGTGAATATTTGACCTCCTTCATGAGGGTTTTTGTAGATGACTTAAATGTGTTTGGAAGAAAAGAAGACCATATAAAGCACCTAATAATGTTTCTAGAAAATTGCAAGACAGCGAGACTGAGTCTCACAACCCTGCTAAGTGTGCCTTTGTAGGCATAAGCAAATCCTTGTTGGGGCACATAGTGTCCATAGAAGGACTAGCAGTGGACCCAGCAAAAGTCTAAATCATAGTAAGCTCCAACCGCCTAAGAATACCAAGGAGTTAGCCAGATTCCTAAGATTGATTAAGTGGCACACTAGGTCCATGCGATTCTTGGAAAATGTGGTAATACCCCTATACAGCTTGACCATGAAAGATGTAGAATATGTCTGGCCAGGTGCCTTTCAAGAAGCATTCTGGAATCTGAAAACGGATGCTATCTTCAGCACCAATTCTCTAGCAGCCAAATTTTGAGCTGATATTTCAAGTGTTCATGGATGCTTATGACTTTGCCATAGGAAGTGCTTTAATCTAGGAGTCACATGAAGGCTCGTTCCGACCAGTAACCTTAACTTATCGTGGGGAACTTTCTGGTGTCCAAGCTTATATGTCGATAGAATCCAAACTTTGCTAGTGGTAGCTAGCACCACTCTTGCCTCTTCCTCAAGCTCTCACCATGAGGTTACCATTCTCGATACAAGGACATTCACTCCTCTTTACTCTCACACTCAAGAATACAAGTATGAAAGGACCATGCACCAAGAATGTAACTCTCTCTCACACACACACCATAGACAAGCAAGAGAGAAAGGAGATAGCACTAGACTCAATTGGCACAAAGGGGGATTATCTCTTACATTTGGAGAATAATATTATTTGCACAAGTGGCCTTTATTCACACTTGGGCGCCAAAAACTTCATGAAAGATGAACTAATTGCTTACAAATTACAGTGTTTTGTGGCCTAGACAACTATTCTCATAATTACAACATTTAGAGTGCTGTGTTTCATGACACTTATTGTACTATCTCTTGTATGTAATGGAGAGATGCTGAGTTAATCCCAAAATGGGGTTAACTTGCTCCCTACCTGATCTAGATTCTGTCCTCGAAACCTTTTGCATAGGGTTTGTTGGCCTTGGTATTCTTTGTAGTGGCTTTTCCTTGTCTAGAGGACACGCAGTGTGCAGCATAGGAAGTACAAAGATCTCCAAAATTTAGTGTTGATCATGTCCTCAAAGGTTGTACGCGTGTAAGAGGGAAGGCAACGAAGGAGATGATAATAATATATAATTCCACTATTGTTGGAAGGTTCTTTGTTTAAATCAAAGGTTTGTTGCAAGATCAGGGTGTCCAGTTTTGTCCAGTTTATGCTGGACTGGGACAATTCTTGGACAACAAATTTTGGGGGGAAAGGTACTTCAAACGAGATCAAGAAACTAATAGAAAATACATATACAATCAAATTTACTCCCAATATAGCTTAAATTAATATAAATTAGTTCAATTTATCAAAATTAACCAAAAATATGATAAAATAATAAAAAAATAATCTTTCCATACTTAGAGTGATCTCATTTTTTTTCCATAGATGCACCAATACAAGTACACTAGTCCCTATAGGTTTTAGATGATTTACATCAAAAATGTAATTTTACTAATTAGATTATTAGTATTTGCAGGCCTTCTGATAGCCTGGAAGAATTTTAGAAAAGAGATCATTAAAAATTGAACCATTGGATTTGCAATTTGGACTAACCACCACATTCTTCCAATGTCTCACTATCCACCACTCTTTTGATCTACAAGATTATGCATTTTTAAGTGGTAGTTATTGTGGGTGCAAAAAGTGGCATATATTATAACACTTTAAAGACCTTGAAATATTTAAAGAAAATAGACAAATAGCTTAAAAATTTCTCAAAAAATCAAGTTAAGCTCTATATTATGTGAAGATCTAAAATGCAAAGTGGAAATCTCATATGAGTTTATATGTGAAAGATATTAGCATTTTATGGAACCATCCCAAATTTGGGACATGGTGTATACATTAAGCTTGTACCTAAGGAAATGATGACTTTTAACTATCTAATACTTAATTAGATTATGCAACTATATTCCCAACTTTGCATGTGACGTTCCACCAAAAGAACTTGAAAGGAAATTCCTTCGTTAGCTAGGAGAGATTGGCCACTAAAGGTAAATAAATGCCTGTTTTTTTACTATTTACAGGGTGCCTGAGTGGACAAAACTGGGCACCCTGATCTTGCAACCACCCCAAATCACATACCTTCCTTGTTATAGCTACGGACATAATCATCCTGAAAGTTTATAAGAAGGATGATAAGCTTGAAAAACCTACCTATAAACCACAATGGCAGGATCTAGAATGGGTTGCCATGCATTGACCACGGCAAGCATAAATTTGTGATGTTGATTTAGGGAATAAAAAGAGTTGTGCTCAAAGTATATAAAATTGTAAATAAAATGTCACGAGCACGTCATTCATGGAACTCTCCGGTTGTGAATCTTCTTTTGATGGACATGTACAGGGGGTCCACACGTAAATGTTGTGGAGATGCCATGTAGATGTCTGCATATTATTTTCTAGTGGAGGAAAGAAAATCTCCAGGTTGGCAAGATACGAAAGTTTTTAATTGCAACTTGGCCATCAACATCCACTTGTATCTCCTCGTAGCCTCCCCGTGACTCAAAAATATACTCGCACATCCCTATTGCTTGTATGCATGGGCAATCATAAATGTGATAAACCGTATCATGAGCAAATCTGCTAGCCCATGGGTTGGCTTGCTACATTAGACCATAAGGTCTCTTGCTAGTTCATGTGTCCCAATTCTATGTTATTTGGCCAGTCAAAGTGTATGGTACATTGGATGGCTACAACCCCATGGCATAAGCTTCAGCTTGTATTGGAGTGGTTGGGTCCAATGGGGCAATGTACATTAATGCTTGCTACATCAAATGAGGTTTTAAAAGTGGATTCCCAACCATGATAATCTGCTCATATTCTAGGGCTGGGAGATCCAATATGGGGTCCATATAATAGGACCCGCCGGTGTGAACGCACTCTTAGGCTTTAGGACCTTTTATACGTTCATACCTTTTCATATCCCACCTTTCACATATGTGTATGAGGTTACAACTACCTCCTTCTTCCTTAGTATTGAAGCAAGCAATGAAGTTTTCAATGGCATTCAACAATACATTAATGGTAGTTGTTCCATTAACACTTGGCGATCATGTTTCATCGATTCCCATCATGATGGTTCTGGTTTGGCAGAATATGGCCAATGAAGATGTTGCATAATTTCTCAACAAGGAAGATTGGTAACCATGAAACTCGACCCCCTCTTGGTGAAGGAATTCACTGCACAAAGTAGGTGATGGATCTGATCTAAGAGCAGCACAAAATGGGTTCACATCTTCACAATACCCAACTGCAAAGAAAAGAGAAAAATGAAGCGAGAAGAAAAGCACAGGCAGAAAAGGCCAAGCCGAAGTCTCTAGGAGTTCTAAGTTTTGAAGAGTTTGTAAGGATGAGTTCAAAGTCTATCAAAGGTTTTTATGCTAACTTATTTTTCCACATTAAATGACCTTAGCAAACAGAATCCTAAGATAACTTGTGCCATAATATTTTTGGATTCTAAATCTAACATTGAGTCGTGTTGGCAGCCGTCTTATGCATGGCATTGATCTTGGTATAGCATCAAGCTCTCCTTGTGGTGGTTTGCGAGCTTGGTCTTATGCAATGTGGTGCAATGTATGTGAGAGCTCACACTCTTCATCATCGCAATGGGAAAAAAGAAGAAGAAGAAAACAAAAGGTGTGAAATTTTCCTAGACTAGGATCATAAAACTAAAGCATACTAATATATGTGTGAGCCTTATCGTTTAAGGGAGATGGACACAAACATTGGTGCATGGTTGATTTGGAAAAAGAGTTATATGGGATCATTAAATCTTTCCGCAAGGCATCTTCATCTTAAAAATTGGAGAAAGCTAGAGATAAATTGTCAAAGTTTTCTGACACATTGGATGATACATATGATTATCGTGAGAGGGGTAGATATAAGCCTTGTTCAAGGCTGAGGAGGATAAAAACCTTACAATCAGCCGTAGAGGAGTTAGGAAAGCTTATGAGAGTGACTCAAAGTAGACAGTGATGATGATGTTGACATTGATAGCCATTATGATTGGATGGATATGGTGGAGGCTAAGAATGCATGGGAGAACCAGGAAGGCCAGAAGTGCTAGAAGGAGTTCTCAGATGTACCTAGCTTCACATTGGATATTTCCCAGGGTGTGGCAGATGGTCAAGATAATAGAGATACTGACATGCATAGTCAAGATGATAGAGATGCCAATGTGCATAATTTTGACTCACATGTGTGTGATGATGTCATATTACCCTATGATTTGGACAGCATAATTGATGTGATCGATGATGGATAACATGATGATGTGTCACATGCACAGGATGATGTGATTCTTGATTCTCCATTGGAGGATATTTCTCAAATTATAGTTTAGCCATAGAGAGTGTTCTCATGTAGCTATGACCAGTACAGATATGTAGATTCTTGATCTAGTTTCTAGTGGTGATGTAGTCAATGATACTCTCACCTTGATTCTTGATGATGATCCAAAGGAGCTAGTTCATGCTAGTAGTCATGCAGATATGATTAGTCTCTTTGACTCTATTTATGGTGATCCAGTTCTTCATGCAGGTATGCAAACTCACATTGAGCCTACTGCACATGATGTTCGTTATCCAAATTTGGAGGTTCCATCTATTGAGCCTATTATGCATGATGGTGATGACCACATTGATGTGATCTTATTTAATGGTTCTCTAGGTTCTCGTGATATTAATCTTCATGTTGATCATGTTGATGGTTTTCTTATGGATGATGTGCTTCTTTGTGATGATTCTTTTTATCATGATGATGGTGATGTAGTGATTATGTAGTTTTTTCTTTTTCTTGATCAACATCATGGTGATGATGTTGCCCATGATGATGTTGTTTCTCATGATATTATTTTTTATGATGCTATGGTGATCTATGATGATATTCCTAATATTTTTATGCATGATGGGGCTGATTTGCCTATCCATGCAAAAGTGGATTTACAGATATTCACAGAAAATATATTTAGCTTATTACCTATGATGGGTAACAAGACATGCAGATCTTTATGAAAATTTTTCTCTACTCATTCATATGATGGATGTTTAGGCATATGCTTATGGATTATATGTTGCAGCAAACACCATATTGGGGAATATGGGAATTTCCCATAAGTTTGGGACTTGTGGTCAAAAAATTGGAATTTCCATAACTTGAACACCGTTAATCCAAAATGAGCGCTTCTTAGCTCTTTAGATCCCATTTTTCAAGCGCTTTCCAATGATAGGTCACATGATAGGGTTTTGATAAACTTACAAGCATGTTATCCATGCCCTCCTTTTTTAGTACTCAAAAATGGGAATTGGGAGATTCCCAAAATCACGAATATGGTGTTAGCAGGAGAGTATGGAATTTTCTATGCTATTGGCATGTGGATATTATACATTTATGGTTCTATATGTTTATATTCTTTGATGCTGATATGGGATATATATTTCTTGAAGGCTCTCCTTGTGTTATCCAACGCATAGGAAGGAAGTAGAAAGTTTATCTTATCACCTTGATTGATGACACACATGTTCTTCATGATATTGTTTATGTGGGTCATAGTCATGATGATCATTCTTTTGACAATGATATCTTTTATGATGCTATGTCTGAGTAAGAGTATTATGATGCCTTAGATGATATTCTAGTGGAGGAGCATACTTTTGCTCTACTGTATCATTCTGATTTGATGATGATATTCTCTTTGGAAGATGATCCGACCATCCATGATTTCTTGATGCAGTTGTTGAGATCCTATTTGGAATGGTTTTATGGTGATGATTTTTCACCATGTGCTTCATCGACATATTTTCTTGGTGTTGTGCCATCTTGAACACATGTTCCAGCTGTTGGAGGTTTGGCATTGATACATGTACCAATTTCGCTAGAGGATCTACACCGGCACATCTTTATGGTGATAGGATATTTTTAGCCTATGATGCAGATGTTGGTGCTCCATGCAAATTTTCATGTGATAGTTTGACATCGATCACTCCATGTACCTGGGGTAGAGATTTGATTCTTGATGCATTGTTTCATATATTAATACTATATGATATAGCATGGTATACATGTTATGTGCACAACCTTGGCATCACCCTATCATGTTCTTGTGTGGGGTTCGAGTCGTTGGATATTCTATCCAACCCACCAAGTGTGCCATGTGTTAGCATGTGAACCCACTCTTAGGCTTTAGGACCTTTTATATGCTTATACCTTTTCCTATCCCACCTTCACATATGTGCATGAGGTTACAACTACCTCCTTCTTCCTTTGTATTAAACGTGAATTTTCCTAGATATTGAAGCAAGGAATGTTCTCAATGGCATTCAACAATACATTAATGGTAGTTCTTCTTCCACGATTAACACATACCACGTCGTGCTCGTGTGACGACATAGGATCGGCCTCGGCTTCTTCTGGCTGGCTGTCTGTCCAATAGTTCCTCGGGGGTTGAGAAGGTTAGTGGGAAAATTAAAAGTGGAGTCAGGGAAATCTCTCTCGATTAGTGGCATCCTTATTTTTATTTTCATAAAGAGTAGATAAATAGGACAAACATTGGGTAGGTGTTTATTCCTCTACATCAAGTCCTCTTTATCGTCCCTTTTATCTCCATCCCCATCATTGGAAGGCAGCAGTAGTTTCTTGGTGATAAACAATTCATACAAAGCATGTAAATCTTCTTCCTTAGGGAATGTACGATATTCTATGTGCACTTGGTCAAATTCATAGACTAATGTTGTTAATAAAGATTGTAGGTGTGCATAAATAATATCAAAAAGGCAAAGAATTCTATAAGGATGATAAAGTGTAAGAGAAGGTGTTGGTGGATGTGCTTCTAGCCAGCCATGTGTGAGCATCCAAAGTTTGATGTTATGTAAAAGAAGGTGTTGGTGGGCGTGCTTCTACCTAGCCATGCGTGAGCATCCAAGTTAAGCTATCCTAGAGTTTAGGAAGGAGAGCAACAAAAGAGGTAAGCATAGATGGTTTCATTAAGTCAATGGGCTCCTCCCCCTTGCTAAAGTTAGTAGAATTAATTGGTACCATATACCATGATAAAAAATTTAGCAGTATATGTACATGGATTGAGCCTCATTATGTTCGAGAGCCCCCATAAATATAGCCATAATAATGGTGGGGTCATCATATCATGTAGTGTTTTATTCTTGTTTTATTGAATTAGTACTAAGTCTCTCTGGGTTAGTACCTCACTTAAGTTAATATTGTATTTCATAAAGAGAGTGTTAGTGAAGCCAAAATAGGGAGAAATTTTGGTGAGGGGCCCGAGGAACCATGGAAGTTAAGCCAATGTGGCTGCCCTATCCATGAGCTTAGTATAGGTATCGTCTTCTTCTGATGGCGGGTTCTACTTGCAATCGCAATTGTTAATGAAGGTCAATGAGGCAAGCCTCTTAAGCTCATAGAGCCTCGAAAATCTATAGTTCCCGTTGGAAAGCTTCTTAGAGTTGGAGATTTTGAAGGAGTAGGCCATCCTTCTTTGTTTACAACAACAGCACACCCATCTTATCTTGCAGTCTTGCTATCACCACATGGGCATCCATAATATGCTCATTAAGATGATAGATGACTTGTTGGTGGCTAGCCAACATAGTCACCTTTTTAGTTTGGAAATCCTGTAGTGCTACCTTAAGATCCTTGACCTTGGCCTGCTCTAGCTATCCTTGTAACACCTCCATGTGTGGCTTTAACCCCGCTTCAGTGGCCTATAACTCTTTATCCTTCTCTTCCAAATGGTTCTCCAGGGCGCTTGTTGGCGATCATCAATTGTATTAGAGAGCTCAGCATAGAGATATAGGACCCAATTATTTACCTTGGCTTGCAAGTCAGGTACTTCAGCATGCTTCTCTTTGATGCCTTGCACTTGAATTTACAACTGTGTGTTGCAGGCCTTTTCTTCCATGGGGATTTATGCTGATGGAGAAGCTCTTATACCTATTGAGATAAAGTCGTTTTGGCCTCGAGAATCCCTTTTTTCTTTGCCTCTACATCCTTTGTGAGCCGATCCATCTCTGCCCCATCACTTGCGCATTCAAATTTATAGTGACACATGTTTTTTCAATATGTGATTGGTTGAGGCTTGCATGTGAAAGTTGCACTCTATCATCTGGGTGGAAAGGATATTTAAGTCAGACATGTAGGACTCCATCTCATAGTCCTATTGTTCCCCTTGCTTCAAGTATTCCTCGACACAATTGTACTTTGGGTGTAAGCAGTGTAAGATGCCCTTCTCCAACTCATGAACTACCGCCCTCTTTGCTATGGCATCCGTTTCCTATAGCTACATGCAAAGTGGCTTGTAGGGCTCTTCATCGCTCTAGGAGGCCTCTCTTTTTTGTTGGCTGCTGACTCTTCCATCGAACTTTGAAATTAGCTTAGCTATGAGAGAGGGTCTTATCCTGTATTCCTCTTGCTCCCTCAATACCACCCTGGTTGGTTAGATTAATGTCAAAATGGCACCGATGTTTCTCCTTGTTTCTAGGTTTATGTGAGTTTTGATCCATGTCCCTATTGGTCCTCGAGCTCGCTTAGGAGCCATTGTAGCCATGTGCTTGGACATGTGCCTAGGTTTCATTATGGGAAGTACTTGTGTACAAGATGGTCCCACATACCTATAGGCTGGCACCCCAAAAGATGCTTCTCTTGGTTGTGTATGAGGTATAAAGCTTTTGACTATCTTCTGGCATTATACAAGTTATAAGATTAGAGATTTCACATAATCATTTACATGAAGCCCTTTGCGTGGTACAAAAGGTATGGCTCAAAATGTTGCCGCGTATTTAGAGTAATGTTAGCCAATGTGGTTAACATGTGCCTACTACCATTGTCCTTGATTAGCAGCTACCTGTAGAGATTTATTTTTTAATCAAAGGGAAAGAGATGGAGTTTCCCTTACCTATGTATCACTTCCTCTTCTTTCCTCTTACATGCCTCTTGATCTCACTCTGATATCATGAGAAGAATGGGGGGGGAGAGGATGAGCTGAGCTCCTTGCAAGCAAACTTTTTCATACACACACACACACGACTAGATAAGCACTCAAGAGATTGATAGATGGTAAATTTTCTACTATCTTCTTCACTTCTCTACAACCAAAAAGTACATACTATAATGGAAAGTAAAAAAATACAATACCTATAGTGTGAACCTAACTATATGAGCTAGTGCTATAACTATGTCATAACTCTAGTAAACCGAAGTAGCTACTATCATACACCCTTTAAAAACAAACCATGATCTCACCAACCATGCTAGTGGTATAAGCGCAGAGGTGTCATCCTCGCATGTCATACATATCCATACTAGTTAAGCTCGGTTGTATTGTATTACTATACATGGAGGATGATTATGTTTTTATACCATCATTTGATCACTTTTTGGTACCAACAACATTTGGGAATGTATTAGTGGAGTATTTTCTTAGTTTTTGGTTGATATTTAAGTAATTCATGTTAATAATGTCGATATTTTTTTCCCATGTTATTCACTTTTGTAAACATTGTATAAATTTTAAACATGATAATGATTATCCTAGGCCATATGTGCATTTATCTACGAGTAAACCATGGGCTATTGGAAATATAGGTGGTTTTGCATCTCACATAATTTAAATTTAAAAATTAACCAAAAAAAAGATTCACTATATAGAGAAAATTAAATGTTACGTACTTAAAGAGACCCATCAAGTGCTTCAGATTCAAAAATTAAAAAAAGTGGACCCATGTCCATTGCAACTACTATTATAGATCAAATGTGTGATTTTAATTTTTTTTCCTTAAAGAATCCCTTTAAATATCTTTTAAAAATCTTATTTGTAAAAAACACTTGTTGAAATTAAAAAATGCTCGTTTTTTAATGTTTTAAATTTTTTATAAATATTGAGTAAATTACTTTGAAGAAATGGAGATTAAAACAGTTCAAATACAAAACTATATCTACTGTGTATCAAACACAAATTCAAAGTAGTGTATACTTCCATACTGTCTAAAACATAAATTAAGAGTAGTGTATAGTTACATACTTTCTAATAGCTAAATACTTTTCAAGTTGAGCACAAGATTATATTTCTAAAAAAAAATTGGTTTATTATAAGATACAAGCATGTTTATAGTTTCAAGCAAGCATGTTTATATAATTAAAACACAAGCATATTTATTGTTTCATCTCTTAGCATCACTCCTCAAAATTGCTTAAAAACCTATCACTCCTCATAATTCCTTGTAATTCTAAAGCTTACTCAGAATTTCCAATTGAAGTTATACTTTTCTTTTGTGAAAATAAAAAATTATAGAAAAGTTTGTGGTATGGTCTTTCATTTTTGGGTTGGTTTCACACATCTTCTCACATACACATCCACATGGACAAATGACATGTACATGTGCACGTGCACACACAAGCAATATGCAACACATATACATGTACAAACACATAAATGAATACATTCTCTCTCTCTCTCTCTCTCTCACACACACACAACACACACACACACACACACACACACACACACACAAATCAAAAGCCACCGACTTCTCCCCAATATACGTGGAGCTACTTAGGGAAGTCAAAGGCTACATGATCCACATCAAGAGATAAGACCATATTAGGGAGTTTGAAAAAATCCCATTACTTTGAAAATTTAATTTTCAACATACTTTTTGGTGTATTCAACATACTAAATCCAAAGTTGTCTAGAATGTAAATCTAGAACCTACTCTTTAAGAGCTTTTCAACGATATGTCACATGAGTTGGTTTTGACAAAAGCTTAAAATGGTTCACCGAGCCTCCATTTTTTATCCTTACGAAAGGGGAATTATAATTTTTTCAAACTCCCTGATATGGCCTTAAAAGAGTTTCACAACCCAAAGATACATGCCATGTACACACGCTCTCTCTCTCTCTCTCTCTCTCTCTCTCACACACACATTGAAACAACATATCTTCAAAAAAAAGGCCAAAAAGCATCCATGTGTACTCAAAGAGGAGGGGGTAGGACAAGGTGCATAGAGTTGATAGAAAAAGAGAGAGAGAGAGAGAGAGAGAGAGAGAGAGAGAGAAGCATAGTGCCTAATCAAAAAAGCAACTGAAAGCAACCAAATGAAAATGCCATTTTTGAATCTTGTATCCAAACAACTCATCACTCAAGGATGCATATAATCTTTTATGTACATGAGAGTAGATTAGCTATGCTGAAGTATCACATTGAATTCAAGAAGTTCCCATGACAAACTTCAATGGATATGCATGTGTTACTATAAATGAGTGTACATGCTTCTGCATGTGTTGTATATTGTATGTGCATATGTAAGTATGTATGTATATTTGTATACAGATGTGTATCTTTGTGCATTGTTTTTTCTTCCATGTTGCAAGGTGATGAGTACATGCATTGCTAGTGTCACATGCTAACTACAATAAGGTGCCACGACGTGAAGGGGAGAACAGCTTTGGAGGAGGGGAAATATTATTGATTTAGGTAAAACTTCCATCTATTTCTTGATTTTTTGGATGTGATGGACAAGAGAGAGTTTACGTGAAAAGGTGAGGATGAATATCCCTCACATTTAAAGTTTAGTAGTGGTGGCAGGCAACGTATAGAGTTGATGTATGCCTAGCCTGACTACAGAGATGACGGTCAAATGACGATGCAACCTAAACTAGAATATAAGGGTGATTAAAACGGTGAGTGTGTAGCGCCAAAATAGCACCACCAATACTTAAATGGAGCTCATGAAAGAGAGTCAGAGAAGTTAAAGTTGCAAGAGAGGATGCCGAACAAGGCCATGTCTCGATATTTAAGTTGGCTTGGTAAAAGGGTGGAGGAGAAAAACAAACTGTCAAAGATGGTGTCAGGAGGCTCAGGAAGAGAGTGCCAAGGTTGCCAAGGATAGTATTAAATAAGGCTCTCTCTAGCCCGTAGAACAAGATGCAGGACGATCACGCTATAGCAACAGTGTCTATGTTTTGAATGCAAACTGTATATCTCCACAGCTATGCCAATCACCACACTGATCGATTGTGCTATGGCTCCCAATTTCTCTGATTCTTTCTCCAAACCCAATCAATGCCTTATTACAAAAAAGGCGAAGGCAAGTACTGTAGACCGATGCATTTCTCCTGAGACTCGTAGTTTATGTAAACTGACACACTTCCCTTTGGTCTTACGATTCAAAGCACAGTCCCACTCATTCACAGCGATGTGCTGGCAGTTATCCAGACTCTCCTTGTTTGTGCTAAAGCTTCCTCATTTGTGTCAACTTCCTCATTTGTGCTAAAGCTCCTCACTGCTAACAATAGCCCCCTTCCTGCATCCAACGCCCATCAAGAAAATGTGTGGACGCTCAACAAAATCGTGCACACCGTGACTCATGAATATGTTGCTCGCTCGGTCCCTTGCCCGTATTTCTCTTGCATGGTTGCTCTCCTTTGCAAGATTTGGAACCAATCCAAATGTATCACCCTTCGTCGAGAGCCTCTTTTCATCCCTTCTAGTGGGGCCCAAGGATGATCTCTTACACGTTGCTCTTACCTCTCTTGCATATTTGCTCTTTTCTGCAAGAATTGTGATTAACCACGTGAATCACTTGTTCTATGCATAGCCATGCTCTTTCATGTATCTTTAAGGGTCCTCACAAGTGCTCTATTGGCAAAGCTTAAAATTTGACCAAAATCTCTCAAGCCTGAAACAAAACATCCAAAGCCATGCCACTGCACCCTCACTGGCATGCAAAGGCTTAGGCACACGAAGTTACACAACAATACCTCAGCAACACACGAGGCCACGAAGATTGTAACCATGAACAAGAGTCTCACAAGATTGTCTATCTCAATGGACACTCTCAAGTGATAATATGGCAATGAGACCTTACATAAGATGGACTGCTCTGGGAAGATAGAAGTATGAAAGATTGCACTCCTGACAGCTGCAATTCGTAGAGACACACAGCCCTTTCAAAAGACTTGAAATAAATCTAGGACATAAAATTTAGCTTCCTTTACTTCTAGAGGTGGCAAAGATACAAGTACATGCAAGTTAGCTTACCTTAATTTCCTTCATAGGAATCTTTGACAAATTATAAACTCCATAGAGATCTGAGATACCAGTAATCCAAACAAAGAAACAGTAGACACCATATATCTTATCTAAGCAATATTTAAACAAGAACCCAAACTTTTTTTCTATCCTGGCACACAAGCTCTCGGTCTCCTAGTGCCACAGGCAAAAACTAGTGTCCTGATGAATGTAATTGGAGTCCTACTTCAGAGCTTTCCTTAAGCCATGCCACTGAGTCCACTGCCCAAAACTACACCAGCCAACGCCCCCAAAAGCATCATAAAGAGCACTACTACCTTGAGTATGGAGACCGAGACGGTGACCTTGATCTTGAATAGCCACGCCTTGGACTGCGGTAAGGAGAATATCCTGGTGACCTACCTCTGTCACGCCCATACCTGTGGCTGCGGTATGGTGAATACTCTGGAGAGTAGTCACGACGACCGGAACGATATGAATCACGTGATGACTCGTAATGGCGTCTGCTCCGATCACCATATCCTACAATATACAACATTGATTCCGTAAGAGTGAGTGTATGTGTGTGTGAGCGTGTGAGCATGGGTTAACGTGTGCAAGCCGGCATGTCACATCATGCGTCCAACAATACTGCCGAAACCAATCCATAAGTGCAACTATACCTGGTCTTCTGATACCAAGGTATCTTCCTGGAGTGGGTGTTCGTGGCCGTCGACGCCTGGCCTGGTACAAAAAATAAACAATCATTATCCAGTGTGTATGTGCTTCTGGGTTAAGCACCCTACTACCATAAAAACAGCAACCCAAAAGAGTACAAAAGACTATCAAGTCTAATATCAGTAGCACGATACCACCACTTTGCCAAGCCTAATTTCATATTGTACAGTCAGTAGGATGTGTTCAGTGTTGGCAACACTATAAAAGCAGCTACTCAGGTGGGCCAAACAGCAAAAGCCATGCTATAACTAGTCTGCTACATAAGCAAGAAAACTCTCGACAACTCTTGGAAATTACGTTGCACAAACCGGTGCAAATCTGTGAGCAAAATATACCCGAACTCAGATGTGTTGCTTAAAGTTGTGGTCATTGTTTGAGCTTTGAGAGGTAGTGTGGCAGGCATGGTATTTGTTAAGTTGGTGCAAAGCAGGAGCTGCTATAATTTGACCAAATGATCTAGTGTTGTAGCTCTGAGATTGATTTGGCCTGCCTTGGCACCAACCAAGCAGCTGAAAAGAAATCTGAATATTTGATTCAAAGTTTCGGCCACTCTAAGCTCTGTAAAATTTACAAACAAAGGCATGATACAAATGTCCAGGCCGACAAAAAAAACAAAAATTATGAAACAAGGCCAACACGAGCCAAAACGTAAGTAAGGTGTCAGCACCTTTTCAACTGTAACAACCCTTCCGTCCAGAGTGGATCCGTTAAGGTACTTGATACACCGTTCAGCGTTTGCAACTGTATCCATTGTGATGAATGCAAAGCCTCGGGATGCTTTCGAACGAGCGTCAACAACTAGTCTGCATTCCACCACCTGACAAAAAACAATTTATAGCTTAGCTTCATTGATTGCAAATGTGGCAGTAGGCGGTTGTGACACATGGCAACAAACAACAGGGTTTCACCCTCCAACTTGATAAAGGTTATTTCCCCTAATTACTGGGCTAACCTACCTTGATAAAGAGGGAACTTGACCCAAAAGTGCATATCTGTTTGAAGCTTTATACGGCAGGACAATCACTAGTAAGCACAAAAACCTACCTTGCCTTCCTTTGCAAAATAATCCTCTAGATCGCCCTCTGTTGTCCGTGTGGACAGACCCGTCACGAAAAGATTATTTCCAGGGTTGGTAGCATCAGGTAAACCATTAGGACTCCTGTCAAAGGGGGGTTCAGTCTCAACAACCAGAACTATCCATAAGCCTTAACCAATCCAGATATATGACCATTCCAAATCTAGAAACAAGAAAAGGGATTCTGGCACACCTTGACCCACTTCGTGATCTTGATGGTGGAGACCGCCCCCTCGCAGGAGGGCTACGAGATCGTGAATGGTACTTGGAGCGCCTAGGAGGTGACACAGAATACCTGAAAGACAAGAAAAATTTACCTTCAAGGGGCTGAAAGATCATAGCAAATCTGGAAACGTGAGGCTAATGTATGTAAAAGGCAGACAAACTGTCACAAAACTCTTCATTGCTTTTGTTTTATACTATACATGTGTGGCATATAGAGCTTGACACGACAGTACGTGTATGGCTTGTGGAGCCTGACATGGTGTGTTTTTCCCGGATTAGCTATCCTCGTGTTTGCCTGTACTCATGTTTTGGGAGGATTCCGAAAGGATTTTGGATCCCTTGAAACTTTACCTGATTGATACAACTGAACAGATGGGTGTTTCTTCCAGTTTAGTTGCACTCATGTGTGTGCATGACCTTAATTTTATATTTGGATGACTTGTTTTGTTTTCTTGGACAATGCCTAAGATTACTAACTATGTTGTCCATGGGATTGGGGACGCCTAGGCACCCTGTGGATGAGCATGTGCACACTTGTTTTGGACTGACAGGTGGTCTACATGTGTTTTACAGGTGGTAAGTGCTCTTGAAAACTCAATTTACAGCTTTATGTTTTCACATGCTAATATTTATTGATGCAGGTCCACATTCACTTAAAAGTGACCGGGCAAACTTATAAGCTGTGCACACTGGGCAGACTATTTTAATACATGTGGCGGCCAAAGGATGGGCACTAGATAGTTTATGGGCTGTTTGCTTGTAGGCACCTCCCTCTGGACCTAAAAAGCACACGATTGGATATTTCTCACAGAGAAGCTCTATTACTAGAGGTGAAGTGTAGTTAGGGCTGGTCGCATGCTTTCCGGTGGGAGCTGGTCGACTGATTTTGGAGAGCAGAAACTGTTGGCCAGCTGGATAAAAGTCTTCCTATGTGCTGGTCGACCAGATCTGAACCTTCTTCCTAGGTGCTGGCCGACTGCTAACAGGCATTGAAAAGCTGCCGATCGACTTCTCCTGGTGGAGCTTGTGTGCTGGTCAACTTGTGGACTATGCCCCTTGTGCTGGCCGACTCCTTCTGGCATGGAAAGATTGCTGGCCGACTTCTTCTAGAACTCCTCAGGGCTGGTCAACTGCAGGAACAGCTTCTTGAGGCTGGTTGATTCTCTATGAGGGCTTGACAAAGTGGCAAGCAGCCATATAGAGTTGTCTTGGGCTGATGTGGGAATGTTGTGGGCTGTCCATGGCTGTCCTACATGTGCTTTAAGCCGGGAAAGCTCTCCTGTTCTGTTAAGGAACACCGAATGCAGCATATGTTTTGTTACTGTTTTCATCTTGTACTGGAAGAATCAGGTGCTAGCCAGTGGAGAAAACACCACTACATAAACAACCAACAATCCAACAGTACAGCACTTTATTCTACTTCATGAAGCAACATCCATAAAGCATCATCACTCACACATCCATTAACAACCATAACTCGATGAATGCACAAGGTTACAAAGCAAACAAAAGTCGGTGGTGATCCCACGGATGCGCTTAACCATTAATTGATAAACAAGGACATCATATCGTTAAGGTCAACAGGGTTGGCAATGATTCCTCCCTGGCACAAATGTAAGAGCGGTTACCATTGGCAAGTTTTGACAACTATGCTTTGTACACACTAGCACAAGCTGGAAGTAGTCTTGCTGAAGATTGCCACACGACAATCCACACACTCATCTCGTTTTCCATCTCCTTCTTCCAAGTCTCCCATTTGTGTCACTGTTTGGCCCCCCAAGTGGCTCTCCCCTATTTCGTGCCAAGGTACGGGAGGGCAAGGAGCTTCATATCGCCCATACTAAAGCCAAGACTCATGTAATCTGCGGGAGGCCATGCCTCATGCCACCCATAGTATGGCCAAGATGCAGAACCCATTGTCATGGATCCCAATTTTAGGCTTCCCACTGAGCCAAATATGTGCTCGGGAAGACCTGACCTACTATTTACAGGTTCCAAGAACAAGAGATATATGCATGTGCACACATCTCTACTTTCTTGAACTTGATTTCCCATGACTTGTTTTCGTGTGACTGCCTGCTATGATGTGTCCAGTTCACGTGCGGGGGACGCCCACCCATGAACCATACAAATGCTCTGTATTTTGACATGGTTTGTGGCCATGTCAAAAACAGGTGGTAAGTATCTTTTTTAACCCTCTAATTATTGGGTAAAGGTTTTACAACCTTTGGGCGTTCACACTTCATTAAATTCTGGACCGCCCACTAGGTTGTGGGCAGCCCAAACTTCGGGCACCCCCCTTTGGTCTATTAAAGCCACCTTGTGCCCACTTCAATGTGTGGGCACTTAATGGATGTGCCCACACATTAAATTTCCCGCAACTCTACCTTTCCTCTCAATTATCAAATCAGCGCAGCTCTCTCTAGCTCGTTCTCCCTATGCAAGTCGACTTCCTCAGAACTAAAAAGAAAACCGTACCTTCTGCACTTTGTTGCACTGTACTGTGCCCGGCCTGTACACTGCTGTACCCTACAGCCGTACCTATACTTGCTGCAGTACCCGCTGTAACCTAACTGTACTGGTTGCTGGACTGTACCCAACTCCTGTGAAGGAGATGACTATCTGCTATACCTGCCCTGCACACTCTGTTGAACCCAACAGTACTTGCTGTATTTTGCTGTACTGATTGTACCTACTGTGCGCCTTTTATTGTTCTCACCAATACCTACTGTGTACCTTGCTGTACCGACTGTATCCAGCTGCACCTTGTAGTACTTTCTGTACACCTTGCAGTACCCGACTGTGCCAGGCTGCAACTGCTGTTGTACCTGACTACATCTACTATTGTACCCTATTGTACCTTGTAGCGTCCACAATACCTGCTGTACCTGCAGCCGTACCCGTAGCCTGGGGTACCTTGTAGCATCCACAATACGTGCTGTACCTGCAGGCATACCCATACCCGTACCATACAGGCTTGCAGCAGTACATGTACCTGCTGTGTTGAATCCGTCTACATTGCTATGTACCTGCTTGAGTACCTGCTCTTCTACATGTGCCTGTTCGCGTACTTGTCACCGTATGAGTACCTATTTGTGTACTTGTGCTTCCAAAACCTACACCACAACCTCTGTGAGGGAGTGAGCCAGTTTGTGTGTGGTCTCAGAACAACAGTTTCGCACTCACTCCGCTCCAGGTGTATGAGGTTGGTGGTCTAGTCTCTTTGACTCTTTCAACGACACTTGCATCGACATTCTACTCCTACACACTCTTGTTTGGGTAGCATGCATTCATTATTTGCATTGCATGGAATATTTGGCTAGAAAGCCCTTGGAACTTTGTACACACGTTAAATACAACAATATTGAGGGGGGTCAGCCCGTTCGCAGCCCCAATGGTGGTGTATTGTGTAATCTCTATCTTTGCAAAGTTATCTTGTGCAGTGTTGTGTACTTTCAGTTAGACGAGCTTGTTGTTCATGAGACAGTGCCAAGGAACATTCACACCTAACCATTGTTATTACAGTGGTATCAGAGCATGGTTGTTTCCCTCTTCTCAATGGGGAAACGGTCATTTGGCCATTGGGCTCCATGTGAACAGCCATCATACACTATAGCCAGCCATGCACACAGTGGACAAGGGCCTAGTTCACATCATACATGGCCAGCCAAGTGGTACACATGCTTCTGATGATTTGGGTAGCCATATGCATACAGGTTATGTGGAGAAGCAGACACATGTGGGACAACATGCTTCTGATGTTTTGGGTAACAGGCATATGCATACATGTTATGTGGAGAAGCACACACGTGGGACAGCACTCTCAAAGCAAACAAGGGATGCATGAAGATGACCCAATGTGTTGAAGGCCGAGATGGAAAGTTTAAAGAGGCAATTGAATGCCAAGGAGGAAGAGTTGAAGATGTTTCATGAGAACCCGCAAAGTGGTCCACATGCTTCTCATGTTTTGGTAACAAGCATATGCATACAGGTTAAGTGGAGAAGCAGACACATGTGGGACATCACTTTCAAAGCAAACAGGGGATGCATGAAGATGACCCAAATGTGTTGGAAGGCCAAGATGGAACGTTTAAAGAGGCAGTTGAATGCCAAGGAGGAAGAGTTGCAGATAATTCACGAGAACCTATAGCCTATAGGTTCATAAGCTTATGGAGGCCACAACGGCCGAGTCTATGATTGCACACACTATGGACTCGTATGGCCAGGGAATTGAGAGTGAACCATTGAGAGGGAGCTCTCAACTATCTCATAAATAAGCAAGTGAGCTTTGTGTCAAAGAACTCCCACGTGAGGAGACAGGTAATAATTTGTCTCGCAAGATCAAGTCCTATGTACACAAGGATGAGGTTTCAATGACTTCAAAGCAAGCCTCTACCCTGCATGGGTCAAGCAAAGATTGAGATGTAGATGCAAGAGAGAGTGGCAAACATGACGGAAATGTACATGTGATGCGATGCATGGAAAGTGTTGGGTGTGTTAGCCACCGTACTTTGCCTATGGAATTGATCAGGGAAGATGTCACATGCAAAAGCTTTGGGAGTTTTCTTTCAACCCTAAACACCATCCTGGAACAACTTGATGCAAAACGCAAGCAAGAGAGATGGAGAGAAGAGAAAGAGAGAGCTGAGTTTCAATATATTCATATAGTACAAAAAGGTGTACATCTTGGCAAGCCTTTGGCTGCCCCTCAAAAGGTAGTAAACACCTAGTCTAACTCTAGTCTAATGACCCTACTCCTAAAGGAGTAAGTGCCTACACAATGAGCAACATGTGCCTTATATAGGCCTTGGGAAAACCTCATTGATTGGTCGACTTGTTGTCGGCCAGGTCCTTGGACAATACATCCTCTTTAGCTACAGCCCACAAAAGCATGTCACCTTCATGAGCTAGCTGACAACCACATGAATCCTCCACAAGGCAGCACAAGCTCTTGGATCTAGTTCTATCTTGTTCTTTATCTATTTCCCCTTCAAAAAATAGCCCTAGGAATGAGCATGCACATGACATCCTCCTCTCCTAAACTTGATGACGGGATTCCAACTTATGTTCTTGGATGACTGTCATCATCCCTTTGTCTTTTCCTTGGACTCCCAAACATGCCATCCTTCCCTTCCTCGCAACCTTTTCACTGAAAAACCCTACCTGGTCTCCAAATCCACCCCAAATCTGATGAAGATCTATGCATCTGTTCCATCTTGTCCCCTAGCCCTTCATGCCTTGTCCCTAAACACTTTCTCTAGTCTTCTAATCCTCAGCATTGAGTCTGGCACTTGGAGGATCATCCTCCCTTGGTAACGTTGCCTAAAAGCCTTTCCTCGTATGTGTCACATGCACTCTGCACTGTAGCGCATGGTGACAAGATGGCTCATCATCATCAGTGCAACATTGTACATTATTAGTACCCTTTAGGATGATAATCATCATAACCCCATTGTAATCCTCAGTCCAGGATAAGTCAAGCACGAGCTACATAGGTCATTCCTCAGCCTTAGACAATCGGTCTGTCAGTCAACCAGTCTAAGTCCCTTAACCCACTTGAAGAGATGCATTCATGCATGTAGAGTCAGTAGAAGTTTAGAGTTTGCATCAGGACGTGTGCATTTATGAATAGCATTCATCCCATATGCATGTAGGCCATCTAGACCATTGCAAAAGCATTAGAATATTACTCAATATTATTCCAATACTTTTTCCATAATTTATAGCATTTAATTGGCATTTTTACATTATTTATTCATTTATCCAGGACAAGATGCAGTCAGCCAGCTCTGTAGCCAGCCGATCAGCATCAAAAGCCCATATAAATAGTCGAGCATATCATTCATTCATTCATTCATTCATATCATATTCAGCCCAAAAGACCTCAACGCTTGGAGCCTTTAGCCCAAGGAGCATAGTTGTTACGAGGCATGCCTCCAACAGTTCGAGGCGTACGACTGCCTGATCGAGGCATCCACAATAAAAATAAAAATAAAAATAAAATTGCTGGTTGGAGTCTTTAAGGGCCCAAGGCAACCCCTCTCACACACACTCTCTCCCCCTCATTCTCTCCCTCCCTCCCTTAAGCTTTTCTCAAGACCCAAAGTTCAAACTTCAAACTTCAAACACACTAGGATGATGATGTTTTTTATACCCACTTTTGGAGCTCTCTCTATACTCTACCAGTTCATTTCATTTTACTTTGTACCCTTGAATCTTGATGATGTATCCAGATGATGAGGATGGACTATTCTGGTCTCATAGGTCATTTTGGCCTTTTGCAGACGTTTAATACAGCTTTCTTTCTTTCACACACACTCTCTCTCCCTCTCTCATACACACCCTCTCTCTCCCTCCCTCAAGGCTCATACATACACACTCTAGTCTCTCTCTCTCTCAACTTTCACTATATATATATATATATAAAACAGACGCCTCTAACGGCTCTAAAAAATACCAGTCTTTCGAGGCGCGTACCATACCCGCCTCGTACCAAACGCCTCTAACAACCTTGCCAAGGAGCATAAGCAATTGGAGCATTCAGCCTATCAGCCATCAGCGTTTCATCCATCAGCACATAGGAGCATCAACGCTTCAGCATTCAATCTTCATTCAGCAAAACGCAGCATCTACCGCATTCAGCCCTCCAGATCACCTTGCATTTTCAGCATACATACAGTTTTCAGCATCCTTATCTGCATCGTTTTGCTACAGCCACTTGGTGAAGGTAAAACTCAGCATTCATACATAGCCTAGAACAGTTCCAATCAGCCCCTACCTCAGCCTCAGATTTGCAGCCTTCCCTCATTCCATTGGGAAGAGTGCATAGGCTCGAGATTGGACATCATTGGTGCTTCTACAACCGTGTACAGTTCAGCCCGACTATTAATCCTCCAAGATATTGTGTTTGGCTTATCGGTAGTCCACCGTCAGTCTCTTCAAAGTAATAAAGCAAATACTATTCCGGTAACGGTATGGGGGGCCCTTAAGTGGGTAATTCAGGACCCCATACGGTGTACAGTCTCTCTCTCTCTCTCTCTCTCTCTCTCTCTCTCTCTCTCTCTCTCTCAAATCTCTTAAAGTTTGAAGTCATAAAGTGGATTGCTAAACTCGCGAAACTCAAGATACAGAAGACAATGTGAGCATTTGTGTGACGGGATCCTCAATTACGAATACTTTCGTTGCATGTTACATTGATATCAGATTCAGCTTGTCCACACACACCGTATCCTAGCGTGAGGACATCCTTGGATGGTCAGATTGCGTTCCTGCACGACCACCGACTTCAGCATTATGTCTACATAGGAGAGTACCCATCAGCCAGAGGACGTCTCCCCCGAAGGAGACCTTGCTCTTCCGACTACCGCAGACACCATAGCTCTACTCAGAGCTGAGAACCAGCTTCTCAGGGAGCGTCTCCAACTCTTGGAGACAACAGCAGCACGTCCTCCTCTGCCTCCAGTAACCCCCAACTTCTTCTTTCAAATGGAACAACAAAGAAGAGAAGACGAGGCTCGACGTAGAGAAGAAAAAGCAAAAGCTGAAGCAAGAAAGCAACAAGAAAAAGCAGATAGACGGGACTATGAGGAAGCCCAACACAGGATTGAAGAAGACCAACGTCAAGCTGACCTCGCCGCTCGAGAGCACCAACGAGAGCTCGATTGAGAATGTATGTTACTCGAGTACCAAAGGGAAAAGGAGGTCATGCATCTTAGATACCAGCACCTCTCTTCAGTTTCCCCAACCTTAGGTGCCACCAACCAACAACGCGCAACATCAACTACCGTCATTCGAAGTCAACCAAATTTTAGTAAGTATGATGGTAAGTGTGATCATTTAGCAGTTAATCAATTTATTCATCAATTTATTGCTCATTTCCATTAGCTAGGATTACAGATCCTCAAGATAGAGTCCACGTAGCGACTCCCTACCTTACGGGTGAGGCAATCACTTAGTGGCAGCATTGGTCTAGTCTTCATATAGACCAGATCACAAGTGTCACAGCTTTTAGCTAGGATACATTTGTTCATGACCTAAAGACCAGATTTCTTCCGCCCCAGTATATGACCGGTCTGGCGGATGAGTTTTATGGACTCAAACATGACGGGTCACCAGTGCTTCCGTTTTCTAAATGGTTATAACTTTGGCACAACAATTAGGGTTATCTGAGCAAGCCAAGATGGATCGACTCATTCGTGGATTAGATCCCAACATCCGGTTCATAGTTCACAACTTTGAACCCAGTACATATGACCGGGCTTTGACTCTTGCTCAAAATGAAGAAATGAAGATGAACGGAGGCAAGCCCAAGCAATCATCACAGTCCAATACCAAACCCCAGCAGCAGCAATCTGCTACGCAGCCACGGAAAAGTAATGCATCTTCTAAAGATGCTAAGAAGGACGGCAATAATAGCTCTAGTTTAGGGGGTAAGAAGGATATAGAATCCAAGCCTAAGAAAACCCTTGAGGAAAAGGCTAAAGCATCACTGGAGGTTATCTTCCTCCAGAGAAGCAAAGGAAATACCAGTCAAAAAACAGATGCTTTTTCTGTCATACCATAGGACATGGTAAGAAGGACTTCCACAAATGGCAAGCGGAGCAAGCCTCCAAAGCTCCTTCTGCCACAGTTGCCACAGCATCTCCAGCCCCACCTACGATCACAAATGCAGTTCAGCTTTTACCCTCTATGCATCCTAAGCCATCCGTGGTATTTGATGCTAGCAAGAGGATGAGAGCGATGCTGCACAGAAAAGCCTCATCCGAGCTTATGGCTCTGCCAAGGGCCGACAGTTTGTAGTCCTATTTGACATGGGTAGTTCTGAGGACGCTATCTCTCCCCAGTTGGCTAACAAGATGAGCTACACATTAGTACCATATCATTTGGATGTGGACGGGTTCACACTTAGTCTCCGCACCCACATATCTCAGAAGGCACAACAGTTTGCCTTTGAGGTTCAAAAGGCTTCATTCCAACAAGATTTCATTGTCTCGCCTCTTTTGGGATGTGACATGATCTTAGGAATCCAACAGTTTCGTCAATATGAGTCTATTCGCGATTAGGGGCATGACACTTTTACTATCTGTAAAGGTTTTCTTGAGCCCGTTATGATGCGTGGGGATAGAAGCATTCTTAGCATCCCATTGATTTCGCACCTCCAGGCCTGACGAGCTATCCACAAGGGAGTGGAAGGGGCACTACTTTATGTTCGTGCTCAGACAGCCTCTACCTCATCTATCTCATCTTCAGTCCCACAGTTATTAGCAGACCTCTTGTCGTCCAGACATCAAGACATTATGCTTAGGGACGATCTTCCGCCCAATCTCCCTCCATCACGTCCTGAGGACCATCATATCGATTTGGTCCCTGGATCAGAACCGGTTTCGCTATCGTCTTTCCAAGACTTTAGAGGGTAAGCTAGAGAGACAATTATCTGAGCTCCTCCGAGCCAGATTCATTCGGCCTTCTTCTTCACCATTTGCTGCACCCATCCTATTTGTCTAAAAGAAGGACAAGTCTGCACGCCTTTGTGTAGACTATTAAGCATTTTATTTTATATTTTTTTCGAGAAAAGATCCTTTCATTAGTTATATAAAAACGCCCGTAGGGCTACAAAAGATCCTCTCATGCTCATAAGAAAACAGAGCAGAGATCCAAGCAAGGCAGCTAGGGAGACTCTCCCTAGGTGCAGAAAAGTACAAATATCAGTACAAAGAACTGAGGGGCTATATCATACAATAGGAGGGGGGGAAAGCCAAACAGGTGGCCTGTAGTGCCAGTGGGGGGAACCTGCGTGTAGGGTATAGAAGGGGCCGCTGCGCCAAGTGGTGTGGAAGGCCTGGCGCCGCAAGATCGCCTCATTCGAGTCACCCCGGATACGGTCATACTGTCCTCGCAAGGTGTGGATTAACTCCTACCAAATCCCCTGAACAGTCTCTGCTGGTGGCTCCAGTCTCCCCTCAAAGGCCCTGAAACACCGGGCTCTCCAGGTGAGCCAGATGGTGAGGCTGGTGAGGAGCTCCCATCGTAGATCCCTCTACGGTGAGCCAGATGGTGAGGCTGGTGAGGAGCTCCCATCGTAGATCCCTCTACTGTGTCCAGCCGGCGGACGAGAAATCCAGTGAAGAAACCAGGCGAGGCTGGCCCCTAATGAATCTGATGGCTTGGCTGTCTTGCTCCGTCTCATAGCCCATAGCAGACCCTGACGAAGTCGACCAAGCAACGGCACCCCACGTATACATACCCTCTGGAGAGAGGGGGGCCAGAATGTGCAGCATCCGCAGCCAAATCTGCTGCGCCTGAGGACAGTCCAATAGGCAATGTCTCTGTGTCTCCATAGGGTGACCGCACCGGACGCAGGAAGACCACTGTAGACAAGCCAGGTGCCAACTGCAGAGCCCCTGTGGGCGACCAGCCACTGGAAAGTCGAGATCTTGCGTGCCTGTCGACTAGCCCAGAGCTTGGTCCAAAAATCCTCCAGGAACTCATGTGAGAATCCCTGTAGCCGCCAATGCTCCGATGCAGCTGGAGAGACCATCCTCCTCGCCGTCAAAATATGTCGCCCCAACCGAACAGTATACTGGAAAAAGGTGATCTCTGTGGCAACGGGGGATGCATAAGGATCATGCCACTCGTACTCGCCAGGGTCCCACTGGAGCCGGGCCAAGGGGCGCGCTGCATATGCCCATATGCGCCAATCAGAGTCCACATTTGCAGGGTCTGGGTCAATATGCCACTTCCGAGAAGCGGCGGCCACTACCCGTATCCTCTGAAAAATGCTCTCTGCAACCAAAGGCGACTCCACCTCCACTCTTTGAAGTCTACCCTCATCCTGGATCTCATAGTAGAGGCATCTACCATCCTCAGTGCAAGCTCTGACAGCAATCAAGATCTCCAACTGTGTAAAGGCTCCCATCCACCGTGGTGCCACTGGCTCGAGAGGCGTGAACCACTCCTCTGTGGAGTGCCTCCTGAATGTCATCCCTCATAATCAGCCCCCCTCTGAAGTGACTCAGCCTCTCCACCTGGATCTCCTCTGGGAGGCTGCAGAAGGCCTGCCAGTCTCCAAAACTACGTGCTGGGCCTGCCGCCAATGGTCCCCAGGCTAGACGAGGCCGAGAACCCAGCATACGACCCTGCTCTGTACGAACCGCTGGGCTCCAGATGAGCGGCTGTCTGGCCCGCCCTCATCACAAGAAGGAGGTCTCTGAGAGAGTCCCGGTCTCAGCAACTCCCAAGCTCGCAGGATGCTCAAGGCAAATCTGTCCTCCCATCCTCTACTGAGGCCTGTCCTCCTCATCTCTATGAAGATCCATCGTATCTTTGGTGCCCAAGTGCCCCCTGCTAGGGGAGCCCGAGCCTGCAGCCGCTGCAAAAGAAGCTCTTTCCAAGGCTCAGCGCCTGGAAGCAGCCCCCGAACAATACGCTTCCCCAATAAGGCTCTACTCTGATCAACTGGATCTATAATGCCCAAGCCCCCCTTGGCCAGCGGAAGTGTAATAACTGCCCAAGCGACCTTAGCCCGGGCTGGCTGACCATCCCACCCAGACCAAAGAAAGTTCCTGATCAGCCTCTGTACCTGGCTGATGCAAGAGCTCGAGAAGATCTAGCAAGACGTGATGTACCACATGGTCGCTACAAGCACCTGATTTGCCACCACCACCCTCCCAGCCAAGGATAGCCGAGCTGTACTCCAATACAAAAGCTTCTTTCGAATGCTCAGAAGAAGCGGGGCAATCTGCTGCTCAGGTGACAGATCTAGTCCAATCTGGCATCCCAAATACCGCACTGCTGTGCCAGGAGGAATCCATCTAAAACCCGGGTCTGGGCTCCATGCCGGAGTGGGAGCGCTACTGAGGCCACTGTCTTGCGCCAATTGATCAATGCTCCCGAAGCTACACTAAAAACCTAAAGCGACTGCTCTGCCCTCTGAAGATTGGCCTCCTGGCCATGCAAAAATAAACCCGTACCCGGACTGGGAGCTGGAGTCCTCTCAAACCAACCTCCTCTGCCGTCAGATACATGCTCATAGCCTTAACAAAGAAGAGAAAAAGAAACGGGGCGAGAGGACACCCCTGACGGACTGATCTGGTCAACTCAAAATTCAGCCCCCGTCCTCCTGCCATCAGCACCTGGCTACGAGCTGTGGAATATAGAGCCGCCACTCCTCGAATCCAAACTGGCTCAAAGCCCAGGCGAAGCATAGTGCCCTCTAAGAAACTCCAATCGACTCGATCGTATGCCTTCTCAAAATCGAGAAGCATCACGACCAGGTCCTCACCGAGAAATCTAGCTTGGGCCGTCGCCTCCCAGAAGGTGAAAATGTTGTCAAGGATACTACGCTCCTTGACGAATCCTGTCTGGGTAGCATGAATCAACTCCCCGAGGAAGGGCTGGATCCTTAAACTCAAGGCCTTTGCTAAGACCTTGTAGACAGTATTGAGGATCGTAATAGGTCTCCAATGCCGAATATCATCTAATACTCCCTCCCCCTTGGGGATAAGAAAGATCAAGCACTCTGAAAAGCTCCGTGGCATCGCCCCAGTGTCCAAAACATACTGAAAGCCCCTGCGGAGGCCTGGCCCTAAAAGGTCCCAATAGCGCATAAGAAAGGTAGGTGTCAATCCGTCCTCCCCAGGGCAACTATGGCGCGGAAGGACCCTCAAGGCCTCAGCAAGCTCAACCTCTGAAAGAGGCTCACCCAGAACTGTACGCATACGATCTGTGACCCTCCTCTACACATGGGCCCACACAGTCTGTCTGCACGCATCCCGAGCCTCAGTGGCTGGCAGGCCAGCCTATCGTGTAAGTGCATCCCAAAAAGAGGAGATCATGAAGCAGGTAAATGAGCTTCTTGAGAAAAGTTTGGTTCAGCCAAGCTCTTCCCCATATTGTTCACCCGTCCTCTTGGTTCAAAAGAAGGATGGATCCTTTCGTATGTGTGGATTATAGAGCTTTGAATAAGCTTACCATCAAGAATCGGTTTCCAATTCCATGCATAGATGACATCCTTGACAAGTTGGATGGATCGGCATGCTTTAGCCGAATTGATCTCGAGAGTGGGTATCATCAAGTGCGTGTAGTGCTTGAGGATGTACACAAAACTGCTTTCAGGACAACATTTGGGCTTTATGAGTATCTTGTTATGCCTTTTGGTCTTACAAATGCCTCGGCAACATTCAATAGAATGATGGATCGCATATTCCGTGGGTACAGAAAATTTACAGGTGTCTTCTTTGTGGCGATTAAGGATAGCTTATGTGTGGTGTCTGACATGAGGCAAAAGGTTTTGGATGAGTGCCATGCTCCTCCATATGCTGGTCATAGAGGCATAATGCCTACTACGCACATGATTGAGCGGTATTTCTTTTGGCCAGGTATGCGGAAGGACATAGAGGCACATGTACGTGCATGTATCACCTATCAAAAGGTGAAATTTGATAGGCAAAAGGCACCAGGTTTGCTTCAGCCATTGCCTATTCTCACGCAGCCATGGAAAAGTATTACAATGGAATTCATTATGGACTTGCCACGCACCCAACAAGGTAATGATGCAATTTGGACAATTGTGGACAGGTTTAGCAAGCAAGCTCATTTCTTGCCGGTCAAAAAGACCATCAAAGCTGAGCATATGGTTAAAATATATCTTGCACAAGTGTTCAAACATCATGGAATGCCGAAGTCCATTGTGGGGGATAGAGATCACAGGACTACAAGTCTCTTTTGGTGGGCCTTATCTGATAATATGGGCACCAAATTGGATTTCTCATCAGCTTATCACCCTCAAACACATGGACAAAGTGAGACTGCAAATTCAGCTGCATTGGATCTCTTGAAATATATTGTGGCAGATCAGAAGTCTTCTTGAGAGAAGCACTTACTGCTTGTGGAATTTGCATACAACAACACGGTACATGCATCTACGGAAAAGGTCCCGTTTGAGAATGTTTATGGTAAGGTGGTTTTGCCACCCATCCTTCGCACAAACAATGAGATATTTGCAGCTGATGAGTATGTAAGAGACTTGGATATTGCTTTTGCTCAGGTGCGGACAGCCATTGAAACCGGCCTCTGATAGAAAACCAGAGTGCGGTAGATTAGCAATCACCTGTCCACTTGTAGTCTAGATGTGAAAAGAACACAGATTGGAGCTAGAGTGCCCAAATCTGAAAACACAGCGACACCTGTTGGCCCCAAAGCTTGGCGCCCCTTGCGGTATTTCTTTATTCAATTATAATAAAATGAATGGCTGAGTACAACACAAAGATCAGCCAAAGAGTTTACACCTGTAAGTCCAATCTGACGGGCCCACAAATCCTTCTCAGCACAGAGGATCTATGCACACAGATCTGTGTCTTCAAACAACACACTGTGCCTCCCTCTGATCAGCCAAGATCACTAAACAGGCCAGCCATGGGCATACATCTGGCATAACTCAAGTGCATGATACATCTTCTCAGCTCAAACATACACGTGCTGTCCAATCTCTGTCTCAACCCTTGTCAATCTGCCATACCCCTCCTCTCACAAGGGGCCAGATAACACATATCTGCAACAGACATCAAGCAGTAGAAAGAGAGATAGATGAACAGAAACAGAGCTTACCAAGTTCAGCTCGTGAAACAACACTGGAGGAAGCAACAACACCAATCTGTACTTGCAGGCACTTGTATCCACAACTCTGCTTCACACGTGTGCTTGTACTTGCCTGTATCCTCCTCCTGATGTTCACTCTTATGCTGTCCTTGAAAATACAGATCTGAAAATCAGCACAGTACCCGTCTGTACCGCCTCGGGATACGTGCCAGGAACTGTACTTGCACAAACAGCCTGCTGTCCACTCCTGTACCAACCTGAATCAGTGTATTCAGGTCTGTCCAGCCACCTGACAAGCGCCGCCTGCAGCTACTCCACTCAGAAAAGCTTGCGTCAGCCCTGTCCGTACACTGTACGGCTGTCGTACAGGGCTGTACGGCCTGTACCTGAGCCTGCTGTCCTCTGTTGGCAGTCGCCTGCTGTGGCAGCCTTTGTTCCTCAGTTCGACGCCGCCTGCAGCAACAGTACAGCAGTCGTACAGAGGTGTACGGCTGTTGTACAGCCCTCTTCAACACTCAGTTCACAGAAAAACAGCAGCAAGAACACATGTACAGCAGCCGCCTGCAACTTCCTTGTGCTTTTCCACGCATGTAATCCTTTTTGCTCCACGACTCCCCAAAAGGGAAGAGAGAGAGAGAGAGAGAAGAGAGAGAAAACTCCAAAAGTGGAGTGACTCTCCCCCAAATTAATCCCTAGGGCCCCAAACTTTAATAAGTTCCTAGGGCCACTAAGGCCTAGGGGCAAACTTTAATAAACATTAAAACTTAATGTTTCTAGTTCCCCCCTTCACACCTAGGGATGTCCACACATCTTAAACTCTGTCCGGGCACCCCCCATGTGAATCATAAAATATTCTGACTCTGCAACCACCATGCCCACACTTGTACTGTTCCATTTTCACAGGGCCATGACATACCCCCCTCTTGAAAAATGGCAAGCGTCCTCGATTGCATTCTGGTGATGCATCAAAATATCCAAAGTGAAATATACAATATGGCAAGATCAGCGTCCCAATCTCTCTAAGCCATACACATGTATCATCATTCACTGCAAACCAATGGCATAGTAATAGTCCAAGTTGTATACCACTGTGAACCATACATATCCACAAAAATCTCCATGTGACTAGTACACATATATCATAGAAGTCCCATAAACAGATGTACTGTCAGCCTCAGTACCTTCGGGTGAGATAAAAACTGCACCAAGCGACCTCTAGATGTCATCTGAGCCTGTCTGTATCAAGGGAGTGGAGGTGCTACCCCCCTCTTGAGCATCAGATAATGCTCCAGACCCATGCTCTACTGAACCTGAATGAGCCACAATAAGAGTCGGCTCTAACTCAAAGGCATCGAGATAAAGCTGCAAAACCTGAGGTGAATCTGTTAAGTCACCTTCCTCCATCCACTTCGCATCCATCGGTGAATAGTTCTTGAACTTCACAAGATAGCGACGGGAAACTTTACCTCGTACCTTCCTTTCTTTATGTGCCAGTATCTGCTCTGGAATCAGAACCTCATCAAGTTCCTCAACTTCCGGCTGAGCCTCATCTGATACATCCTCAGGCACATCCCCACGGAAAGGTCTAAGAAGACTCCCGTGAAAAGCATTGTGAATCCTCCAGTGATCTGGTAACTTCAAACGATAGGTTACCTCACCAATCTTTTCCAAAACCTGAAAAGGCCCATAATAACGCATGCTCAACTTAGGGAACAAGCGCTCTTTACCCTTCATCTTCTTGAGTCTAGCCTTTTCAAAGCGCAAAAGAACCCAATCACCCAATGCAAACTGTAAATCACGTCTGTGACGGTCTCTGGCTTTCTTTTGCTTCTGCTGAGTTTTCTGGAGGGCCAACTTAACTCTCCGATAAGCTTCATCCAAGCTTTCCACATACTGATCAGCCTCAAAGATCTTATCCTTTGTATGAAAAATGGGCGGTACCTTCTTCCCTCCTACAATCTCAAAAGGCGCCTTGCCTGTTGAGCTATGTACAGTGTTGTTAAATGCAAACTCCACCAAAGGAAGATACTTTTCCCATTGTTGCTTGTGCTCTGACACATAACACTTGAGAAGATCCAACACTGTAGAGTTAGCCTCTTCTGACTGACCATCTGTCTGTGGATGAAATGACGATGAAAACTTGAGAGTTGTACCCATGTTGTCAAACAACCCTCTCCAAAACAAACTCGTCATCCGCCGTGGATCACGGTCACTAATGATAGACGTAGGCAAGCCATGATACTTGAAGATGTTCGCCATGAACAACTTCACCATATGATCCACTTTAATTGTCTTCCGCACGGGAATGAAATGTGCCTGCTTACTGAACCTGCATATGATAGTCCAGATGCCATCATTTCCCGTTTGTGTCCGTGGAAGATCAAATACAAAATCCATGGCAATGCTCTCCCAAGGTCTATCCGGAATAGGTAAAGGTTGTAATAACCCTGGTGTCTCCTGACGGTCAAACTTTACCTTCTGACATACGATGCATTGCCTCACAAAGGCATCAACATCTCTTCTCAAGGTTGGCCAATAAAAGAAAGTCTCCACTGCTTTGACCATGGCGTCAATACCTCTATGACCTGCATACGGTGGAGCATGACTTTCAATCATAACCTTGAGTCGCAATGGCCTGGTAACACACAGTCTGCCATGCATCAATAAAAACCCATCTCTGAGAGTATAATGCTCATGCCGCTGACCCTCAGACATCTGATCATACAACCTTTCAAAATCCTCATCATGGGCATACTGCTCTTTCATTTCATCAAGTTCATGATGATAAGCAAGTGAAACTGCAGAGACCTGTGGCTTGCGTGACAAAGCATCTGCCACTACATTCTTTTTTCCTTCCACATGCACAATCTGGAAGTGAAACATAGACAAAAAGTTTGCCCAACGCATATGCTTCTCTGAAAGCTTAGTCTGCGTGAGGAAATAACGCAAAGTCTGATGATCTGTCTGCACAGTGAAATCAGCCCCAAGCAAGTAGTGTTTCCATGTAGAAAGAGCGTGAATTACAGCCAACATCTCTTTCTCATACACCTGCAAATGCTTCTCAGCATCTTGCAAAACTCTACTCTCATAGGCTATCACATGTCCCTCTTGCATGAGAACTGCACCAATGCTACTTCCACATGCATCACACTGGACAACAAAAGCCTTTCGGAGGTTCGGTAACACCAATACTGGATCCGAAGTAAGCTTTTCTTTGAGCTTTTTGAATGCTGTAATTTCCCGATCAGCCCATCTAAACGGAGTTGCTTTCTTCGTCAAAGCATGAAGAGGCGAAGCAATTTCAACAAAGTGCCGTATGTAACGCCTGTAATAGGAACACAATCCTAGAAAGCTGCGTACATCATGCACGGTCCTCAAAGCTGGCCAAGTAAGTATTGCTTCCACCTTTGCTGGATCCATACGGACTCCATGACCAGACACAATATGCCCCAAGAAATGATCTCCTGCAAAAAGAACTCACTCTTCTTGCCATTAACCACCAACCTATGGTTTCTGAGTTCTGCAAACACAATGGCCAAATGCCTTCTATGCTCTTCCTCAGTTTGTGAATGCACAATCATATCATCAAAGAATGTGCCCACAAACTCTCTATGAGGCCTGAAAATCCTATCCATCATTCTGTTAAATGTGGCAGGCGCATTCGTCAAACCAAAGGGCATAACCAAGAACTCATACAATCCAAATGTGGTTCGGAATGCTGTCTTATGCACATCCTGGGGTCTAATGCGTATCTGATGATACCCGCTTTTCAAGTCAGTACGACTAAAAACTGTGGAGCCCTGTAAGCGGTCCAATATGTCATCGATCCTCGGTATGGGGAATCGATTCTTGATGGTATTCTTATTCAGCGCCCTGTAATCAATACACATGCGCCAAGAACCATCCTTCTTCTGCACTAAGAGCACAGGTGAGCAAAAGGGTGATGAGCTAGGCTGAATCAACCCCTTATTTAGAAGCTCCTGCACCTGACTCATAATCTCTTCCTGTTGGGCTGCACTAACACGGTACGGCGGTCTATTCGGTGGAGTACTACCAGGAATCAGATCTATGGCATGATCTTCTGGCCTCTCAGGAGGTAATTCTCTTGGCAATGACTCGGAAAAACAGTCTTGAAACCCACTTAAGAAATCAGCCCTGTCCTTATCTAACATTGACAAATTAGACTTAGACTCATCATCCTGTGCATCCTTTACATAAATCAAGTACGCGGAAAGCGGATACAATAGGAACAGATTCCCCTTTGAGTTTTACATCCAATACATGCTCTTTCCCTCTATGAGTCAGAGTAATTTTCCTATTGTAAGTATCCACCACCGCATGTACCCTGTGGCACCATGGCATCCCCAACAAAACATCACAGCCATCCAAAGGCATGATGAAGAACTCCTCGCTGTCCACATAACCCTGCAAATGAAGCCGAAGCTTCCCAATGATAGGAGTAACGGGTTCTGCATACCCTGGACAAGCCATATTTGCCTCATGTAACGGCCCCATCTCCTCTGCGCGAATCCCCAATCGGCCAGCCAAGTCTGGTGAAATGAAGTTGGCTCTAGCACCTGTGTCAAAGAAGATCAAAACATTCTGATCTCTCACTTTGCCCCATGCCCTGCACAACTCCGTAGCTTCACCACCTAGCTGCTCCCCCATAAGATCAGGAACTAAGCCTGCAGAAGGCTTTGGTTTCTTTGGCTTGGGCTCTCCTTTATTGTCAGGGTCCTTTTTGGACGTTCTTTTGGGACAATTGAATGACATATGCCCCTCTTCAGTACAGTAAAAACACTTTTGAGCATCTCTCAAAGCTTGTCTTTCCTCAGAAGTCCTTTTGGGCATTGGCAACTTCTTATACTTTGTCTCTGAAGACCCTTTAGCATCACGAGAAGCATGCCCATAATTTTCAGCTTTCTTGCTCAATTTCTTACTGCCTTTAAACCCAGATGAACCACCTGTGAGTAACGCATTAGCTGTCATAGCATTTTCAATCATCTGTGACATGTTCGTTACTCTTGTCTTTATACAATAATCTCGTACCTCCTTGGGCAGCCCACAACAATACTTCTCAACCTGCTCAGATAATGGCACGGCACGGTAAGAAGTCACTGGGAGTAGAGCTTCCCAAAACTTCTTGTTATAATCCTCCAAACTATCACACTTTGAAGCATCCAGCTTGTGCCATGCGGTCATAACATCCACCTCAAATGTAGATGTGAGCCATACGGAAGAGAAAACCTGTTTGAATTGGACCCATGTGGTGGGTGCTATGCCCTGCAAAAGAAGAGTAGACCACCACTGCAAAGCATTGCCCTTGAGAAAAGTGGCAGCTTTCCTCACCTTAGAAGACTCTGTGTAATTCCCACCAGAAAAAGCAGCATCAAACTGCTGTAAAAAGGTAAGTGCCTTCAATTTCTCCTTGGCCCCACTGAAAGTGTCAAACTTCACTGCCGCTCCCCCTTCCTTGTAATCCTTCGCCTTTCCCATAAGCGTTAGATTATCATATGAAAGTGATTTCGTAAGATTGCTGCCCCCAACATTCATACCCATCATTGGGTCAACATTTCCCATTCCCATGCCAGGCATACCATACATTCCAGCCATGTTTCCATACATTCCATTATGCATACCTCGCTGCATGCCACCAAACATATTGCCTTGCATCCCAGGTTGCATGCTTCCAAACATATTTCCTTGCATACCGGACTGCATACCACCATACATATTCCCTTGCATGCCACGCTGAAAATTGGCTCCAAAAGGCCCATACATACCCATGCCTCCCTGAGGATAACCCCCAGTCATGGATTGAAATACCGAGCCACCACCAAAATAACCTGGATGCATATTCTGCTGAGGAATAGGTGGCTGTCCATAGAAGGAACTCTGAGAGTTTGCACCATAAGCATGCTGCATATTCGAAAACTGGCCAAAAGATGGTTCCTGTGGGATGGCATGTAACTTGGTTGAACACAATGCTAATCAATACACTTAAATACACTAAGATTTGAAGGACACTTGCTCAAATACAAGAAGTAAATTGCTGAATTGATAAGAGGCACACAATGAGCCGGAACGGCCGACCCCTCCCTTGAGTAAATTGTATTACTATTGGAGAAATTCAATACATAGCTTCACGGGCATCCATTGCCAAATCCTCCATGCCAATGCATATGAAATTCAGCATTTAGAAAACAATGGTATGTCGATGTAGATCACCAAGGAGCTGCCTTGATGCCCGGCCCGACTTCAGTGCCCATATTCTCTACCATTGGCTCTATGTTCTACCAAGCAAGGTAGCAACATCTTCAAGAGCACATAGGACAAGAGAAATACTACACAGGGCGGCTAAATAAGGAGTCCTGCCCTTCTACTGAGTAAGTAATGACAATACATTGTCCAATTACCTTACCAGTCTTCATAGAAGTTGTTGCAAGCGGAAGCCTTCGCGTTGGAAGCTTTAGAAGTGTTGATATCTTCGATTTGCCACAATCCTTCGCGACAAAAGTCTTCAAGAGGATGAAGGGAACCTTGGGAAAGCTTCCCCTATGGTTCAACTTGAGAAAGGAAGGCTCAAATTAGGGTTTTCAGCAAAAAGACCAGAAATTACAGCAAAAATGAGAGCTGTTTTGCTGAATTTCACTCATTGGGAGTGAGTAGGAGAGTGATTAGCACTTGGAAACACTCTTGGAAGCTTGGAAAACACCCTAGCAAGTTGGGTATGGCTATGGAGAGCTTGGAAATGGTGGAAAAACAGAGTTTTCAGCCTCCAAAAATCCCCATGAAGAGAAAACACGAATTTCTCTTAATAAGTAAGTGAATTGGGGTCCAATCAGGTGAAGGGACATGGGGAGATGCCCATTTATGAGTAAAAAGGGAGGATCAGGTCTTGGACATTGAGTCTTGTCCGCCTCGGGACTTCAGTGAGTGTGAACTTGGAAGCGGTCATAATTTATAAGTGACTTTTGGGCGTCCAAACTTTAATGAAGTGGGAACGCACTCACTTATAAATATTGGCTAAGTCCTAAGGGCTATTTGAGCCTAGATTGGGTAATACTTACCACCTGTTCACATGCCACACAACCATGTCAGCAGACAGTTTCACACGCACGGTTCACGGGCGGGCGTCCCCTAGCCCGGAACTACACATAGGTCATGCAGACATGAAAACAGCATGCAATTTCATTTGCAGGCAAGCACATAAAGATGCTATGCAATGCAGCATTGGCATGAGCAATTTCCATTCATGAAACCATATAAGACCAGGCGTTTCCAGGCAAGTATACGCAATACCAGACCCAGTGGAAAGCCAATCCTCCAGGCGTTTCCGGGCATGTACACAAAGGCACAAGTGCCAGCGGAAAGCCAAGTCCTCCAGGCGTTTCCGGGCATGTACACAAAGGCACAAGTGCCAGCGGAAAGCCAAGTCCTCCAAGCGTTTCCGGGCGTGTACACAAAGGCACGAGTCCCAGCGGAAAGCCAAGTCCTCCAGATATTCCGGGCATGATAACATCAAGTCCCAGCGGAATATCATATCCAACTATACAGCATGACACGCGTCAATCACCTGCATAGGCATATTCCATAAGCCATGGACACCAATCCAATATGTACATAGTGTGAAAGCAAGAGTGAACCATTTGGGTGGCCAAATGGTGACATTCCCCCCCGCTTCTAAACAGTTGTCCGCAACTGAAATGCATCCAAATATGTCTGAAGCACATGCGGGCAATGTTTGAAGAATTCTTCATCTACCCATTTAGCATCAATGGGAAGATAGTTCTTAAACTTCACAAGGTAACGCCTCACAACTTTGCCTGTAGTAAGCTTGCGTTCCTTGTGATACACAATCTGCTCTGGCTGCAAGATCTCCTCAAGCTCATCCACTTCTGGTGGATCCTCAATGACCATTTCACTGAGCTCCGGCCCTACATACTTGCGAAGGAGACTCGCATGAAAAGCATTGTGTATGTGCCAATGACTAGGTAATGCCAATCTGAAAGCCACTTCATTGATCTTCTCGATCACTCGAAAAGGTCCATAGTACCTAGTTGCAAGCTTAGGATATGCACTCTCTTTGCCAGGCCTCTTTGCAAGTCTTGCTTTCTCAAATTTCAGCAATACCCAATCATTCTCTTTAACATCCAATTGCCTTCTATGTTTGTCGGCAGCCTTTTTATGCTTGTCTTGTGACCTTGCAATGGCTGTCCGCACCTGAGCAAAAGCAATATCCAAGTCTCTTACATACTCATCAGCTGCAAATATCTCATCCTTTGTGCGAAGGATGGGTGGCAAAATCACCTTACCATAAGCAATCTCCAACGGGGCCTTTCCCGTAGATGCATGCACCGTGTTGTTGTATGCAAATTCCACAAGCGGTAAGTACTTCTCGCAAGAAGACTTCTGATCCGACACAACATTTCAAGAGATCCAACACGGCTGAATTTGCAACCTCACTTTGCCCATCCTTTTGAGGGTGATAAGCTGATGAGAAGTCCAATTTGGTGCCCATATTATGAAATAAGGCCCGCCAAAAGAGACTTATAGTCCTGGGATCTCTATCCCCCACAATGGACTTCGGCATTCCATGATGTTTGAACACTTGTGCAAGATATATTTTAACCATATGCTAAGCTTTGATGGTCTTTTTGACCGGCAAGAAATGAGATTGCTTGCTAAACCTGTCCACAATTGTCCAAATTGCATCATTACCCTGTTGGGTACGTGGCAAGTCCATAATGAAATCCATTGTAATACTTTCCCATGGCTGCGTGGGAATAGGCAATGGCTGAAGCAAACCTGGTGCCTTTTGCCTATCAAATTTGACCTTTTGACAGGTGATACATGCACGTACATGTGCCTCTATGTCCTTCCGCATACCTGGCCAAAAGAAATACCGCTCAATCATGTGCGTAGTAGGCATTATGCCTCTATGACCAGCATATGGAGGAGCATGGCACTCATCCAAAACCTTTTGCCTCATGTCAGACACCACACATAGGCAATTATCTTTCGTGAGATAACCCTCTTTGATCACATATGAGGCATGTGCATGACCAGCCATCAAATCAGCCCAAATAGTGGCAAAATCAGCATCCGTATGATACAAATCGCGCATGGTAGACAAGTCCCCATCAGAGGCAACCGAGATAGCTGCTACATACGGCTTTCGTGACAATGCATTGGCCACTACATTCTTCTTTCCCGGGGTGTGCAAGATCTGAAAATGAAACATAGAGAGGAAATTGGCCATCCTCATATGCTTCTCTGACAATTTAGTTTGAGTAAGAAAATATCTCAACTCTGGTGATCTGTCTTCACAGTGAAATCAGCCCCAAGAAGGTAATGTTTCCATATAGTAAGTGCATGAATTACAGCCAAGAGCTCTTTCTCATATATGCCAAGAGATAGCTCCGCATCATGCAACCTAAGACTCTCATAAGCCACGGCATGTCCCTCTTGATTGAGGACAGCCCCTACGCAATTTCCAGATGCATCACATTCCACACAAAAAGGCTTTTGCAAATCCGGAACGATCAACACTGGACCATGAGTAGTTGCATCTTTCAATTTGAGGAATGCATCTCTCTCTACATTAGTCCATTTGCGCAACTTGCCAAAAATAGGTATGACCTGCACTTCTCTACCAACAAAGGCAGCCCCTGCTTCAATTTGAGGACCCATGTCCTCCACTTCAATACCCAAAGCAGCTGCCATCTGAGTGGATATGAAATTCTCCGATGCACAATCATCAAACATGAACAAAGCGGGTTGATCTTTGAGCTGTCCCCAAGCTTTACATACAACCCTATCTTTGCTATCATGTGAAGTGTTGCCCTGCACATCCGGAACCATATGCACATTAGGCTTCGGTACATTAGCATTTTCAGCTTTGTTCTTCTTATTTGGGCATGCTCTTGCCATGTGCTCAGTGCTGCCACAAGTAAAGCATTTGCCTTCACGCATATATTGCTCCTTCTTCTCAGCACTAAGACCAAAGTTTGCCGGCTTATAAGAGCGCTTTTTAGCAAACTTATTTTCAGCTTTTGGACCTGATTTGGCTTGGTTTTGGTCCCTTTTAGGTGGCTGTCCATCATTTTGCAGGTTTTGAACAGCCCTCTCTTTGCCTTACAAGGTGGTACCAAACGTTATGTACTATACGGATCCGTACGTACTGTACGTTGTTTGGTACGGAAAAAAATTTTAAGATACGTAAAAATACGTACCGTTGGTAAAAATACATAAAATCTCAGAAATTTCAGCCACCTACATAAAATTTCAATCCATGTCCACATTGACATATAAAACTTTCGAAATAGAGACACAACAAGGTCACAAACCTACTAATTCAAAAGTGAGAAATTAGAATCACAAGTCGTCAATCATACTTAATAAGTTAATCATACTTGGTTGAACACAATGCTAATCAATACACTTAAATACACTAAGATTTGAAGGACACTTGCTCAAATACAAGAAGTAAATTGCTGAATTGATAAGAGGCACACAATGAGCCGGAACGGCCGACTCCTCCCTTGAGTAAATTGTATTACTATTGGAGAAATTCAATACATAGCTTCACGGGCATCCATTGCCAAATCCTCCATGCCAATGCATATGAAATTCAGCATTTAGAAAACAATGGTATGTCGATGTAGATCACCAAGGAGCTGCCTTGATGCCCGGCCCGACTTCAGTGCCCATATTCTCTACCATTGGCTCTATGTTCTACCAAGCAAGGTAGCAACATCTTCAAGAGCACATAGGACAAGAGAAATACTACACAGGGCGGCTAAATAAGGAGTCCTGCCCTTCTACTAAGTAATGACAATACATTGTCCAATTACCTTACCAGTCTTCATAGAAGTTGTTGCAAGCGGAAGCCTTCGCGTTGGAAGCTTTAGAAGTGTTGATATCTTCGATTTGCCACAATCCTTCGCGACAAAAGTCTTCAAGAGGATGAAGGGAACCTTGGGAAAGCTTCCCCTATGGTTCAACTTGAGAAAGGAAGGCTCAAATTAGGGTTTTCAGCAAAAAGACCAGAAATTACAGCAAAAATGAGAGCTGTTTTGCTGAATTTCACTCATTGGGAGTGAGTAGGAGAGTGATTAGCACTTGGAAACACTCTTGGAAGCTTGGAAAACACCCTAGCAAGTTGGGTATGGCTATGGAGAGCTTGAAAATGGTGGAAAAACAGAGTTTTCAGCCTCCAAAAATCCCCATGAAGAGAAAACACGAATTTCTCTTAATAAGTAAGTGAATTGGGGTCCAATCAGGTGAAGGGACATGGGGAGATGCCCATTTATGAGTAAAAAGGGAGGATCAGGTCCTGGATATTGAGTCTTGTCCGCCTCGGGACTTCAGTGAGTGTGAACTTGAAAGCGGTCATAATTTATAAGTGACTTTTGGGCGTCCAAACTTTAATGAAGTGGGAACGCACTCACTTATAAATATTGGCTAAGTCCTAAGGGCTATTTGAGCCTAGATTGGGTAATACTTACCACCTGTTCACATGCCACACAACCATGTCAGCAGACAGTTTCACACGCACGGTTCACAGGCGGGCGTCCCCTAGCCCGGAACTACACATAGGTCATGCAGGCATGAAAACAGCATGCAATTTCATTTGCAGGCAAGCACATAAAGATGCTATGCAATGCAGCATTGGCATGAGCAATTTCCGTTCATGAAACCATATAAGACCAGGCGTTTCCAGGCAAGTATACGCAATACCAGACCCAGTGGAAAGCCAATCCTCCAGGCGTTTCCGGGCTTGATAAAAGCCTGAAAAATATGGGATTTGAGAAAAAAATCTCTGAAAAATTTCTAGAAATTTTTTCTTGAAACTTTTTGGCTTTTCATCTTCCGAAAAACTTTTGGCTTTTCGTTTTCCCGAAACCTTTTGGCTTTCCGAATTCTGGAAAAACTTTTGACCTTCCGTATTCCGGAAACTTTTGACCTTTCACATTCCGATTTTTTTTGTCTTTTCATTTTCCCAAAACTTTTGGCTTTCCGTATTCCAGGAAAACCGTTGGAATTCCGAAATTTTTTGACCGTTCGTATTCTAAATGCTTTCGGGGTGATTTAAAAATTTCAAAAAATTCTTGAAAATTAGTGGAAAATTAGACAAAGGCTATTTTAAAATTCAAAAAAATGTGGAGTTGGTGTTTGGCATGTGGTGTGTCCATTCGGGCGCCCGTGACCATTCAAATTTCTTTAAAAATATATTTTTTACCTCAAAAAATTAGAAAAATCCATTAAAATTATAAATTTTCATTGGATTTGAGAATTGTTGAGCAGAATTGGAAATTTCGTAAACGATAGGATTCTCGGAAAAAATTAAGAATATTCTAGATATTATTTTTAGAAATCCTAAAAATTGATATTTTTAAAATATCAATGGTATTTTAGCAAATTTAATTGCTTTTTTTTTTTGAAAAAATATAGGTTTGGAATGCCATACGGTCATTGAGGATCCACCAGAAGTGGATGAGCTTGAGGAGATCTTGTAGCCAGAGCAGATTGTGTATCACAAGGAACACAAGCTTGCTGCTGAGGCAAAGTTGTGAGGTGTTACCTTGTGAAGTTTAAGAACTATCTTCCCATTGATGCTAAATGGATAGATGAAGAGTTCTTCAGAGATTGCCCAATTGGTCCACCCGTGCTTCCTTATCATGTATGTGCATTGGACTGGTGTCCATGGCAGTTGTATATGCCGGGATTGATGCCACTCATGTGATATTGTGGACTTGGCTTTCTATTGGGACTTGTGCCTCCGTGTACATGCCCGGAAATGCTTGGTGGATTGGTGTTTCATTGGGTCTGGTACCTCATGTACTTGCCTGGAGCACGTCTATTTTGGTATAGTCTCATGAACGGGGATTGTCCATACCAATGCTACATTGCATAGCATCTTTATGTGCTTGCTTGCAATTGAAATTGCAAGCAAGCAATTTCAATGCTATGCAATGCAAGCAATTTCAATGCTGCATTGCATAGCATCTTTATGTGCCTGCATGCAATTGAAATTGTCCATACCAATGCTGCATTGCATAGCATCTTTATGTGCTTGCATGCAATTGAAATTGCATGCTGTTTTCATGCTTGCTTGACCAATGTGTAGTTCTGGGTAAGGGGACGCCCGCCCGCGAACCATGCGTGTGAAACTGTCTCCTAACATGGTTATGTGGCATGTGACAGGTGGTAAGTATTAGTCATAAACCTAGCCTTAGGAGTTAGCACTAATTTATAAGTGAGTGTGTACACACTTCATTAAGTTTTGGGCGACCAAAACTCACTTATAAATTATGACTAGCCCGGTGTTCACATACACTGATGTCCGGAGGTGGACATAACCCAATGTCCACTGCCTAAACCTTATCCCCTTTGTACAAAGGGAGTAACCAACCATGTGTCCACTCTAGCTTGCTCCACAAAGCACCTGCCTGCCACCCACACTGGACAACTCACCACCTCTCTCCTCTCTCTAGAGATTGGCGCCTCCTTCATGAGGGGTGTTGGGCTGCATTTTCTGCACATTCTCCTTCCCAACTCCATTTCCAAGCTTGCTAAGGTGATTTTCAAGCTTCCAAGAGTGATTCCGGATGCTAATCACTCTCCTACACACTCCCAATAACTGAAATTCAGCAAAACAGCTCTCTTTATTGTTGTAATTTATGGTCTTTTTGCTAAAAACCCTAACTTCAGCCCTCCTTTCTCAAGTTGAACCATAGGGGAAGCTTTCCCAAGGTTCCCTTCATCCTCTTGAAGAGTTTTGTCACAAAGAATTGCGACAAATCGAAGATCTCTTCACTCCAAGGACTTCTATCGCGAAGACTTCCGCTGTCATGGACTCTACTTGCTATTGGTAAGCTTTTACGCTTAAATATGGAAGCAAGTAACAAGAAGGAGGAACCGGATTACAAGATCACATACCCTCTATAGTGTTCTCTTATCCTACGTGCTCTCTTGCAGATTGTTGCTACCATGTGTTGGTGGAACAATAGAGAGCAAATGGTAGGGAACATGGGCACTTGAGAGGGTAGTGTGGATTGTAAGTCTACAACGACAACCACTTGTTTGCAATACTGTATTCATATGGATTGGTATGGAAATCTGGTCAGAAATGCCCATGCCACTATGTACTTGATTCTCCCAAGATCAATATACTTTATTTGAGGGAGGGGTCGGCCGTTCCGGCTCATTGTGTGTCTCTTGTCAATTCAGTAATTTACTTCTTGTATTTGAGCAAGTGTCCATCAAATCTTAGTGTATTTAAGTGTATTGATTAGCATTGTGTTCAACCAAGTTACACATGTCACCTTCATGAGCTGGTTGACAACCACCTGAATCCTCCACAAGGCTTCCCTACCCACACAAGCTCTTGGATCTAGTTCTATATCTGTTGCCCCTTCAAGAAATAGCCCTGGGAATGAGCATGCATACTCGGTAGCATGAGTAGCGGGTGACACATGACTTTCCTTGACTGGCCCAACATTATACATAACTTTCAACCCATGATGGGATTCTTTTGTCATGTGCAAGACATCTGCCCACAGAGAACGAGTTTCATGCAGGGATCCTTTTGTGAATGGGACTGCTTGGAGGCCACCTTTGCACAGGTCACCGTTTCATAGAGAACATGCCTTTGTGCCGCATGATTATCGCCATGGTCATGTGCATGCACCTACGGCCGCCCTGTTGGATAAGGGGTAGAAGAAGATAGATGAGGAGGGTCACCATGCCAAGAGGCTAAAGGAATTTAAGGCAAGTGATGTTGGGTATAAAGTCCCAGTTTCGCCTCCGGACCTTGATCATCGCGTAGCTCTTGTCGAGAGCTTCGCGGCCATATATTTACTTGTACATTTGGCCCTCATTTGGGCCTTGTAAAGGCATTCTTTGTATTTGGTCCGCCGGGCGCCCCATAAGTTGGGCGCCCGCCCATATAAGACCTAACCCTAACTTTACCCTTGTATCACTATAAATACGAGGTCTCCCTTGAGCCTCAATAAGACAATCAAGATATTCTTGAGCATTGTGTGAGTTCTCTCTCTCTCTCTCACTCTTCTCTATCTCCTCTGCACTTCCTTGGCTGCAAGCTCTTGTGTTTGAGTCATTCTCTTCCAACAACTGGTATCAGAGCTATGGAGGGAAGCTGTATGCAAAAGCTATGGAGTTAGAGGTGTCTTCCACCAATTGACTACGGGATCGTCTGCGTTTTTCGCGTCAAACACCTCCCTTCTATCATCAATCTGGTGCGTTTTTTTTTAGAGTGCTGCTCTTTTCTTTTTAACGCAGGAGCCTCTTTTGTGGTTTTTTCTTGCTCTTCCCCGCGTTTTCTGCTCCACCCCTGCTGCCCTTCTGCTGCGTTTTCCTCTCCCTTGCTGCGTTTCTGCTGCTGCGCTGCTGCAATCAGCAGCGTTTGCTGCCTTGTTCTCTCCTTGTTGTACGGCTGCCATCAGCAGCAGCCAACGCTGCTGCCAGCAGCCCCACGACCACCAGCAGCAGCTAGGGCTGCAGCCAGCAGCCCCACGACCACCAGCAGCAGCCAACGCTGCAGCCAGCAGCCCCAAGGCCACCAGCAAGCAGTCCGGGCTGCAGCCAGCAGCCCCACGGCCACTAGCAGCAGCCGACGTTGCCTCCAGCAGACAGGATCTACGAGCAACCCCCAAAAGACAGCAACATACTGCCCCTCGGGTTTACATCGACATCCGGTGATTCTCTTCCGCCGTCTTCTTCACTTGAAGTTGTTTCATCAATCTACGAGCATCCTACATTCAACCCATATCTGGTACATAACATCTTGCTATTGCTTACTTTCTGAAGTGTCAGTTTGATAAGTCATGGCGTCTGCAAGTGATCTTAAGGGTCTACTAGAGATTAAGAAGTTTGCAGGCACTGGGTTTGATCTTTGGAAGGTGAGGATTCAGAATATCCTCTATCTGCGGGAATGTGATACTGCACTTGAGCAGTTCAAACCCGCTGCTATGACAGATGATGAATGGGGAATCCTGAACAGAAAGGCCGTTGCCTATCTCCAGATGGCTGTTGCTGATGAGGTTCTTGTTGACCTCAAAGGGCTGACAACAGCCTATGCCGTCTGGGAGAAGCTAAGAAGCACCTATGAGATCACCACGCCAGTGAACCAGGTACATCTCATCAGGAAACTCATGAATATGCAACTTGATGATTCTAAGAATGCAGTAGAGCATATTACTACTTTCACAGGAGTGCTTAATCAGATGCAGGATTCTGGATTGCCTGCTTTTGATGATAAGTTGAAAGCTATCTTTTTGCTCACTACTTTGCCTGACTCTTGGGAAACACTTGTGGTGTCACTTGGGACAAATCCCAACCTAACTTTTGATGGAGTCAGGGGTGCTATTCTCAATGAAGATATCCGGAGGAAGACCTCAGAGACTAGCGGTTCTGCAAATGTCTCACGAGGGAGGACGACCAAGCGGGGAAATACTACTACAAATTCAAAGGGTAGAAGCAAGAGCAAGGGCCAGCAATCTGATGTTACATGCTACCAGTGTGGTCATAAAGGCCACAAGAAGCCAGATTGCAAGTTTTACAAGATGGAGCAAGACCGGAAGAAGAAATCCAGTCATTCAAATGACAAAAAGAAGGAAAAAGAGAGTAATTCTAGCAAAGCAGAAGAGTTCGAAAAGGACAAGAGCAAGGCCAATGTGGCCTCTGGTGTTGTCATAGAGGAACTGTCTGACTCAGATGATGTGCTATGTGTTTTTTCTGCTAATGCTCTTGATGTTCATAACTTGCATGTCACAGAACCAGATGTTATTCATGCCTTGATGTATGATTCTGATGTGCTTTCACAGACTTGGATTATTGACACGGGTGCCTCTTTTCATGTAACTCCTATCAAGGAGTGTTTTGCAACTTTCACTGCAGGCTCCCGAGGAAAGGTGTTCTTGGGGAATGATCATACTTGCAATATTGAAGGTATGGGCACCGTGAATTTGACTTTGCAGGATGGTAGTGAGTTTGTGCTGCCAAATGTGAGGTATGTGCCTGGTTTGAAAACCAGTCTCCTGTCTGTGGGCCAGCTTGATGCCTTGGGATACACGGCCATATTTGGAAATGGCACATGGAAATTGACCAAAGGCACAAGGCTGATTACAAAAGGATGCAAGAAAGGAACATTATATAGCCTTCATGGTCAAGCTTTGTCTGGTAAGTTTATTGCTTTTGCAGAGGTACGCTCCCACATGGAGCTTTGGCATAAGAGACTTGGCCACATGAGCCATAAGGGTCTCTCCATTTTGTCCTCCTTGAACAAGTTTGATGCAAAAGAAAGCAAGCTTGATTTTTGTAATGATTGCTTGTATGGGAAACAGAATAGGAGTTCTTACTCCTCTCGTGCCTCTCGCAAGGCTGAAAAGTTGGACTTGGTCCACTCTGACATATGCAGCATGCCCATTAAATCTAAAGGTGGTTCAAAGTACTTTGTGTCTTTTGTGGATGATCACTCACGAAAAGTATGGATCACTTTGTTGAAATCTAAGGATGATGCTTTTGCTGCATTTCAAAAGTTTTATGCATTTGTTCATACTCAAACTGGAGTGAAGATTAAATGCTTACGCACTGACAATGGGGGTGAGTTTGTTAGTACTAAATTTCAGAAATTTTGTGATGATAATGGCATTAAGAGGGAACTTACACCCCCCTATAGCCCCTCTTCAAATGGTGTGGCTGAAAGGTATAATCGTACACTGTGTGAAAGAATTCGATGCATGCTGTCCACAGCTAATCTCTCTCAGGATTTTTGGGGAGAAGCCTTGAAAACTGCAATTCATGTTTGCAATCGATCTCCACACACAGCTTTGAAAGGTGGAATCCCTGAGGAGGTTTGGTCTGGCAAACCGTCCTCATATGACCACTTACGCATCTTTGGTTGTGATGCATATGTGCATATCCGCAAGGAAGACCGGAACAAGCTTGATGCTAAGTCCGAGAAGGGCACCTTCGTTGGCTACGGTGATGAAGGTGAGATGGGCTACCGTGTGTGGTTGCCATCAACCAACAAAGTGGTTCGCAGCCGGGATGTTGTATTTTATGAGGCAAAGCTGCTCCGTAATGTTTGTGCCTCTCATGGTGATCAGAAAAAGGTCAAATTTCAGCAAGGGCAGCCACCCATTGATGCTGAAAATGAGCCCCAGGATGCTTCACACAGGGCTGAACATAATGAGTCCGTGATATTTGAGCCAGAAGAGGTTGGACAGCCGCTTCATGCTCCTGGAGGTGTAGGGCAGCAACCCCTATATGCTGAAAATCAGGCTGTTCGTGAAAACCTGCAGCCTTTTGATGCTGAAATTATGATTCCTCCCGATATTGACCCCCAACCAGCCAATGATCATTGGGTACGGAGGTCTACTCGTTTTCGGAGGGAACCTCGGCGTTTTGATCCCTCTTTGCAACATGTTTTGCTTACAGATGAGGGTGAGCCTCTTACTTTCAAAGAGGCTAAGTCTTGTGAACTCCGAAACAAGTGGGAGCATGCTATGCAGGAGGAGATTAAGTCTCTACATGCAAATGACACTTGGGATTTGGTTGAGTTGCCCAAAGGAAGGAAGGCTATTCCTAACAAGTGGGTGTACAAAGTCAAGACAGTTGACGGCCAGCCTAAGTATAAAGCCCGCCTTGTTGCTAAGGGCTATGCTCAGAAGGAAGGGATTGATTTTCAGGAGGTCTTCTCTCCTGTGGTCAAAATGACCACCCTTCGTGTTTTGTTTGCTCTCACTGCTGTTTTGGATTTAGAACTGTATCAGATGGATGTAAAGACAGCTTTCTTACATGGTGATTTAGATGAAGAGCTGTATATGAAGCAGCCTGAAGGCTTTGTCATTCCTGGCAAAGAAAATCTGGTTTGTAAGCTGAAGCGTAGTCTCTATGGGCTGAAACAAGCCCCGAGGCAGTGGTACAAAAAGTTTGATGCTTTCATGCTTAACCAGAAGTTTAATCGTAGCCATGCAGATCATTGCTTGTATACTAAAACTGATGCAGATGGCAGCCCAGTGATACTTGTGCTGTATGTTGATGACATGCTTCTTGCCGGGAAGAATAAGAGCATTTTGGAAGCTCTTAAGGACCAGCTGAAGTCAGCCTTTGCTATGAAGGACTTGGGTTCAGCTGAACATATTTTGGGTCTTCGGATTAGACGGGACAGAGCACAAAAGTTGCTTTTCCTCACGCAGGAGAAGTATATCCAGAAAGTCCTTGATAGATTTAACATGGCTGATTCTAAGCCTTTGGGTGCTCCATTGCAGCCCTATGTTAAACTATCCAAGGATGATTGCCCAAAAGATGATGATGCAGCCAGTACTATGCGTGGGATCCCTTATGCTTCTGCTTGTGGATCTCTTATGTATGCTATGGTTGCTACACGGCCAGACATTGCTCATTCAGTGGGAGTAGTCAGTCGTTTTATGTCCAACCCAGGCAAAGCACATTGGGATGCTATAAAGTCTATTTTGAGGTACTTGAAGGGGACACAGAAGAAATGCCTTATGTATGGTAAAGGTCCACTTGAGGTGCAGGGTTATTGTGATTCAGACATGGCAGGTGATTCTGATACCCGCAAGTCTACTAGTGGGTACATCTATACTCTTGCAGGTGGTGCTGTTTCTTGGTGCTCTAGACTCCAGAGGATAGTAGCACTTTCTACTACTGAGGCCGAGTACATCTCCGTCACAGAGGCTTCTAAAGAGGCCATTTGGTTAGCACGCCTTGTCACAGAGTTTGGATTGCCAGAGAGGGCTCCGGTCCTTGGTTGTGATAGCCAGAGTGCCATATACCTGGCTAAGAATGCCATGTTTCATGCTCGTACCAAACACATTGATGTACGGTACCACTTCATCAGACAGGTGCTAGATGATGGTTTGGTCAGTTTGGTCAAGATTGGCACCCATGAGAACCCTGCAGATGCTCTCACCAAAAGTTTGCCAAAAGCACAGCTTGATATGTGTCTACAGCGGGTGGGAGTTACATAGCTTCACTTAGAGGAGCTTCACTGGCCCTTTAAGTGGGAGGTTGTTGGGTATAAAGTCCCAGTTTCGCCTCCGGACCTTGATCATCGCGTAGCTCTTGTCGAGAGCTTCGCGGCCATATATTTACTTGTACATTTGGCCCTCATTTGGGCGTTGTAAAGGCATTCTTTGTATTTGGTCCGCCGGGCGCCCCATAAGTTGGGCGCCCGCCCATATAAGACCTAACCCTAACTTTACCCTTGTATCACTATAAATACGAGGTCTCCCTTGAGCCTCAATAAGACAATCAAGATATTCTTGAGCATTGTGTGAGTTCTCTCTCTCTCTCTCACTCTTCTCTATCTCCTCTGCACTTCCTTGGCTGCAAGCTCTTGTGTTTGAGTCATTCTCTTCCAACAAGTGATAAGTCTGTCATGTTCAAAGCATATCATGGTGATTATGATGCGAGCAAGGCAATGGCTTTCATAGCCTAGATTGATATTGCCTTCAATGACAAGGAGTTTTTGCGGCAGCTGATTTTATCGACATTTAGAAGATGAAAGATGTCCCAGAGATTCCTCACGAGGAGCGCGACATATATGCCATCTTGTATGAGGAGTTGATGGCACCTGCTCATGGCACACGAGCATCTACAGCAGCATTATCAGGAGGTGCTAGTACTAGTGCAGCAGCTGAGACGAGTGCGGCAGCTAAGCCAACATCGTCCTCTTCTAAGAGTGACGTTGAGTCTATCGAGGAGACTACTCATAAGGACATCGAGGATGTTGAGGATTGAGTGCCCACACTCCAGATTGAGGACTCTAGTCTTTGGGGCTATCAAGCTCCTCTAGTTTACTATTTGTTATGCATGATTGCATCTATCAGGCTTCAGCATACTTTACTTTGTGTATTTAAAACTTCAGTTTACTTTTTGTATTAGCTCAAGATTCAAACTTTTTGTGATCACTTTGAGTGCCATTATTGAGTAGTTGCCATTATTGATGATGAAATCTAGATCTTGATGCTTGATGTTGCCAATTTATTTATGCCAATTGGTTAATGACTTAGTTGGGTGCCCACTGTAACTGGGTCACCCAGATTCTTTAGTTTTAGCTTGTAAACATGTTTTAATGTGTAAATGATGCATGTTTAATATTGTTTTGCTAGGAAGGCAACTTATTTTTAACATATTAAAACCTTGTATATAAATTTTGGGGCATGTACCCCCGTATGAAACGTTTTTGAAACTTCTGGGAAATGAATGAAACGTTTCTGAAACATTTATGAAACACGTTTCATGAAACGCATGGCGACTATGTTTAGATGCCTCGTATTAGGCTACAAGCCGAGCACCCGGAACACCTATCATCATTCCAGAGGGTGACTCACGGTATGGTCTAGCATTGTTTCATGTGTGGGACTTGCACACTTGACCAAGACCATGTACGGGACTTGTACACCTGACCTTGGACGCTTTGAGTGGAACACTAGCTGACTCGTCCCGGACCGGGTGTAAGCCCAACGGGGCATGCGGTGACAGATGCAACCACGTGTACGAGAGATAAAGATAGAGAGAGAGAGAGAGAGAAGGGGGAGAGAAAGATGGGAATAGGGGATTCACACGGTACACCACGCTAAGCGGGGAACAGGCCCCACCCCCTCTTCAGGAACTTATTTCAGGAACAATCCACGGGCTTTTCCAAGCTAGGATCGAGTTCCAAGTCAACACACGACACAAGTGTGCCTGTGCTAGCGCTTGGGTTGCAGCCTCACAATGGGGAGTATGCTGAAAAAGGAAAACTGGCATTGGAGAACACTCCCAAGCACAAATCCACGCAGCAAAACAAAGCATGTCGATGAAGTAGAGCGTGTAGGAAGCAACCGGTCACTCACGGGCGTCCCACAAGCACAAATAGGCCCATAGAATGCTTGGAAGTTGGAACAGCTCCAAACAGAAAAATGCAGCCCAGCCAAGGGTACTCTCTAAGAGCAACCGCCTATCAACAAGGGCTTCTCGCAAGTCGGCCTTACAGCATAAGGCAAGCGGCCTGATTACGTGGCACCCGTATAGGTGGTTCAGCTCGGCAGTGGAATGGACAACAACCAACACATGAGAGGGGTGCCCTTCAAATGAGAATCACAAATATGCAATCAAAATCGTAATTGGGTTGAGTGTATTGCCTATGTGAGCAAAAATGATAGAGTTTGTGTGTAGGAAAAATGACAATTAAGCTTGCAAGGAGAGGAAAAGGAGTCGTGCATGGGATTTTAGGCGCCCACACCTACTCTTTGCCACATGGGTGGTGATCCCTCGCTTATGGGGTGTCCAACCCACACAATTTGAACGATAGGGTGCCCACGAGATTCCGGCCTCGACAACTTTAATAAATTGTCCGCCCTTTTTTTAACAAGTGTGAACTTGCAAAGCTTATAAACATTACAAAGAATTTTAATAGATTAAAACAAAGGTTTAGAGTGCACATACAATTTGTTCACACACCAAAAAAACACATCAGCATACAAGACATTTCGACGGTTTACGGGTAGACATCTCACAGCCGTGAATTGGGCATTCATGACAGGCAATCACATGAAAATAGTTCATGCGAGCCAATGAGGTGATAGCTCAAGTGGTGAAGGTGTTTGCCTAGGACCAAGAGGTCCTGGGTTCAAAACCCCCCTTGGTGCTTCCTCGGCGGCATCGCCTACGGGTGGATAAATAAGCGCCTACAGGCGGCCCTCTACGGACGGTGAAAAATTGGTAACTATGGGACAATCTTGGGCCAAAGGCCAGTTGAAAATAGTTCATGCGAAAACAGTTTCAAGCATGCAAACATGTGTGCATATACACTTTGTTGCAACACTGGCATTTCCAAGCACAAGTCTTGCGCATCAGAAAGAGCAGAACTAGGATCTCGCATACTCGAATCCACACGCTGGACTCAACCGGGCACGAAAACTGGGATCCCAGGTGCTCGGATCCACACACTAGCCTCAGTACAAGCAGCACAAAGGTTGCTTGGCCCGCGTAAATTGGCACAAGACTAGAGAAGACCATTGGGTGGCTAAATGCTGACAATAGGGGAGTTCAGTGAGTCCCTAAAGTGTCATGGTACTTTAGAAGGCCACCTCATCACATTCTTATTTGATTCGGGAGGTATCGAAGGTGTCATTTTCATGAAGATTGCGACAAGCCTTATTAAATTTGACACCAATGGAAAAATAATTTGCTGGATTAAGTGACAAAATGAGCCTAACATTTACGTCAGTTGCACAAAGTGCACAATTAATATTCCCAAAGGTGAATTTTACACGCGATTTCTTACACACCCTTGGTTGGTGTAGTCGTAATTGGGTGTCAAATGGCTACGACAATTTCAATCAGTAACTTATCGCGAGAACTCCAGACTATTAGTCATCCATTGTGATCACATTAGCTCTCAAAAATCCGTCAAACATACTGCACATGACATCCCGAGCATCCCGCACTTGGATGCCGTAAACATACTCTACATGACAAGTGCAAGGCCCTAAGAATGGACACCTGGCTTTCTCATTGTGAACCCTTGTTTAGGGATGAGTCATCAATGTACAACAAAGGGGTGGTCCGAATTGTGTGTAACCCTCACCTGTCATGCCCATCTAGCAGAAGATTGTAACCCGCTTGTATGATGTATTGATGTCAAGGCGTCCTGTACACTTATTAGACCATTTAATCGGGTGTGGACTGGCATCTGTCAAGTCAATGTCTAGATCCAAGTGCATACGAATCCATCTTTAATAGTATTTGTGACACCAAGTTGGTGGATAGTGTGCAATCTATGGGTTGTGGACAGCTCTTTGGCCACCCAAAAAAGGGAGCCATGGGGGCGCAAAGAGGAGGCATGTCTTTTCATGAAGATTGAGAGGGCCAATCCTACACCCTAGGGCAACCTTAAGGAACATCTTATGCTTGCAAGAAGCCCAACCCATGTGCATGCTAGATGCCACTCCTAGGCAAGAACACACAAGCAACAAACCAAGGCAACCTACAATGAACAAAACTATTCATAATGGAAGAAAACAAACGTCCCAAAAGTTGTCCACCAGAGCATCCAAACAAGGCGGCGAGATCACCCTTCCTCCCAAGTAAATCTACAATTCAAGGTCAATCCCTTGTGGACAAGATTCAAGCCACATTCAGTCCATCATTCATCTGCAACAATATAAGTAAATACACCTATGGGTGTGGGCCCTTTAGCGGGAATACTATTACCTCTCTCTTGCCCAAGAAGCTGCGCTCTTCATAGTTGTCGAGTACGATACCGTATGGTTCATACGATATGATACCATGCAGTTCGTACGATACGATACCGTACGGGAAAATACGGTATGATATAAATTTTTTTCTTATCGTACGACAAAATACGGTGTTTTAAAAAAATACTTATAAACTTCAGTATTTCCAATTCGACATATGGAGTATTTTAAAAAGGAGGGAAGCATCATAGTACAAAGGAAGCTCAAACAACCATAAACAAGCAAAAAAAAGACCATTAGCTTCCAAAAAAAATTTAACTTTTTTTGGGGAAAAAAAAACTAATTTTTGAAAAGAAAAAAAATCTCGAAAAAAAATCCCGAAAAAAATCCGTACGCATACGATATCGTACTGTATGGTATTCCGTACAATATGGTGTTGTACGCCATACAGAAACAACTATGGGGCTCTTTAGAGAGAAAACTATGTTCAATCTCTCTTTTCCTTTACCTCTCTCCCTTGCTCAAAAAGCTCAATGTTGTCCCTACATCTAAAGGGTTCCTTGAAGCTTCCACATGTAGCCATCATGTCCTATTTAAAGGGCATCATCAAGCACATATTCGTTCTCTTTGTTCATCAAAGAATCTGTCATGTGCATCACAGATGCCATGGACATTCTCAGGGCTAGATCCAGAAGAGGCAGCCAGATAAAGAGTAGAACCGAGATGAAGGAGTACAGAGCACTTGTGGCAGAGTAGACTAGCATGGAGAACAAGCTGAAGATCAGAAGTGTGTCGGCTGCCTGCAGGACATTGGTGCTGGCTGCATAGAAAGGACTGTCAGCTGCTCATGGAGGTGGTCGGCTGAACCAGCATCAGGCGCATCAAGATCAAGGAGGACCACCCAGTCGGCTGAATTAATAAGCATTTAATGCATTAATACTGGCCGACCAGCAGTCGGCCAGTCTACCCTTTGTCCAAGGGACCTATAAAAAGGCCCAAGTACTCATTGTTTTAGGCATTCTCTCCCACTAGGGGATTGGATCATTAGAGGTCCCATAGGGGACAGATTTTAGGGTTAACCACCTTTTCAGAAGGCAGCCAAGGGCTGCAAGATATGTACCTTTTTGTACCATAGTATATACTGAATTTCCAGCACTTCTCACTCTCTCTCTCTACTCTCTCTCTACCTGCGTTTTTGCATCAGATGGTGCGTTTTTGCATCAGAAGGTTTCCAACAGTGTTTAGGGCTGAAAGAAGACTACCCAGAGCTTCCGCGTATTACATTGGTATCAGAGCATTAGGCTCAGCCAAGCTAAACACTGAATCAGTCCCATATGATGGTGTACAGGTCCAAGGTACAGGAAAGTACACGGATTCGAAGCCCAAGGCGGGAACACAGATCGGGAAGAACTCCCAGGAGGTTTGTTGGTGGTGTTCCACAGTGCCAGATGGGGATGGCAGTTGCGTGAGCCAGATAGGTTCTCAGGTAACGGTCCCAAGGGAGGTTTATCCTCCAAGGGTGATGTGAGAGTGCCAGACTCAGTTCCAGGAATGAAGACCAAGACGGTGTTCAGAGTCAAGGCAGGAATGGATTGTGGACTAGAGGAAGACCAGATGCATAGATCTTCATCAGAGACAGAGTGGTTTGGAGAATAGACCGGATTTTCAGAGAAAAAGGTTTGCCAGGGATGGAAGATGACAGAGGGACTTCGGGACAGGATTGGGATGATGACAATCATCCAAGAGCAGGTTGGATTCCCGTCATCAAGTTTAGCAGAGGGGGATGTCATGTGCATCACAGATGCCATGGACATTCTCAAGGCTAGATCCAGAAGAGGCAGCCAGATAAAGAGTAGAACCGAGATGAAGGAGTACAGAGCACTTGTGGCAGAGTAGACTGGCATGGAGAACAAGCTGAAGATCAGAAGTGTGTCGGCTGCTGCTGCAGGACATTGGTGCTGGTTGCATAGAAAGGACTGTCGGCTGCTCATGGAGGTGGTCGGCTGAACCAGCATCAGGCGCATCAAGATCAAGGAGGACCACCCAGTCGGCTGAATTAATAAGCATTTAATGCATTAATACTGGCTGACCAGCAGTCGGCCAGTCTACCCTTTGTCCAAGGGACCTATAAAAAGGCCCAAGTACTCATTGTTTTAGGCATTCTCTCCCACTAGGGGATTGGATCATTAGAGGTCCCATAGGGGACAGATTTTAGGGTTAACCACCTTTTCAGGAAGGCAGCCAAGGGCTGCAAGATATGTACCTTTTTGTACCATAGTATATACTGAATTTCCAGCACTTCTCGCTCTCTCTCTCTACTCTCTCTCTACCTACGTTTTTGCATCAGATGGTGCGTTTTTGCATCAGAAGGTTTCCAAGAGTGTTTAGGGCTGAAAGAAGACTACCCAGAGCTTCCGCGTATTACAGAATCCCCATGCTTTTTGGGTGCTCATTTCCTTATTTTTGTTACTTGTTTTCAACACATAACAAATGCTAGAAATAAGAAACCTTGCTTATTTATTTTTTCCCTTTTTTTGAGAAAAATCTTAGAGGGGTATTTGTAATACTGAGTAGGAGTATAGAACTATACGTGTAACCATACATTAGTAAAATCCTATCCATTAATACCTCTTAAAATTGTAGAAAAGTGTGTACTTTAGCTGCCCAAAAAAGTAAGGTTTGTCCACACCATATGGTAGTGACCCTAGACATTAGGTAGCCAAAAAAACCCCTCCTTTCTTTTAGACATTGTTAGGGTTGTAATATCATTTTTCTGATGTATTTTTTCTTTGCTAATACAAGGACTTGTTCTCGTGAAAACCAAATTTTAAAAAATAGAGAGCATAAGGCTTCCAAGAAAATCATCAAGCTTTCAAAATAATCATCACAACTAAGGGATTAACGGTATGTAATTCGACAGTTTAACTGATCGAGGTCCTTTACAAGTGCATATTAAACCCATGTAGCCTCGCCCTAGCGCGAGAAAAGGTGCAGGTCAAAACCCAGGTCCAAACCATAGCCTGTTGAGGATGTGTGAATGTTTTTAACCACAAGGATTCTCTGTAGCTAATTTGACACTCTCAAGTGAATTGGAGGGTGCCCCTAGAACCAAAATGGTTTTACACAATCTAAGAACTTCCGGAACATGAGTATAATCAGATTTTGATAGGAAATCTTGACGTGGCCTTCAACATATAGTTGCGGCAAGCTCTCCTGCTAGATGGCTACACATCAACTTCAAGGGTCTTGTCAAGTCCTCTTGATTAAATATACTATGGGATTTTACATTTCGGAGCTGACAGTTGCACATTTTCCAAGAATTTTTCTCCTACATGTGGAGCAATATGTAGAATTCTAATCGAAAACACAATTTAACTTAAATTTATATAGCTGAAATCGGCCCGAGAAAAAAAAAGAATTTGGAAGCAAGCTAAACCCTAAATATAAGAGGGAAAACACAGCATACCTGCGTGATGGTGGGTCGGCCTGCACACCAGAAAAAAAAAACGCACAAGAGATGAGAATCAAAAATTTCCCCTTTCAAAAGCGTGCCTCAGACGTAAGGATCGCGATGCTCTTCAACGCAGAAACATCTGCAAGTTTTTGAACACGAGGGCATACCATGTGGAAGAAGACAGGAAGCTCCAAGAAAACCCCTCGTGCAGAAATCTGCCTAATCAAATTCTCTATACTCGGCACCCCCTTTTTAGACCTAGGCACCCTTCCACACTTGGGCGCATCGAATTTGAGGTCCCAACCCTTTCACACGTCAAGAAAACTCCCCAACGCATTCGTGCAGAAAGAACTAAGACTCCCCCTTTTTAGACCTAGGCACCCTTCCACACCTGGCCGCATCGAATTTGTGGTCTCACTGCCTTGCAACCCTTTCCCACGGTCACCCCCCCTAGCGTTCCCACTCTTAAGAGGCGCACTTCCACACGTGCATAGTTGAGAGAATCTCTCGACTCTACCCCACCTTCACTCAACTATGACATGCTCTCTAGCAACGTTTATTGGTACCTTCTCTCACGAAAATTGTCCCCAATTGATGCACGTCAACACCAACCATGTATTTACCACTTATCCCTTATGTAGTTGAGCTTATTCTCTCTCTCTCTCTCTCTCTCTCTCTCTCTCTCTCTCTCTCTCTCTCTCTCTCTCTCTCTCTCTCGGTTTCTTTGATTGCTTTTTTGGAGCATTTCGAGCAACAACACACACAGTATTTTAGATGCATGAACAAGGTCTTTTTGCAACATCGCGCTTAAGGGGGGCAACCACATGGTTATTTACAGTAGGCTTGTTGGAAGTTCTCACACCAATCACAACTAATTAGATATTTGAAGCTCGGAGATCACTAAAACAATTCCTATAGTGTTAGTTAGAGACATCGCTTTGGTGTTAGCTATCCACTTGCTCGTGATTCAATATTTCATGTAATTAATGATCTATTGGCAAGAGCTTTACATAGAAGATAACTCCCTACCCACATCGACATAAGTAGTTCCACTTGCAACAATTTCAATCATATAGGGGAGAAGTGGTAAATACATGGTTGGTGCCACCTCCTGGCAATATTCTATTACAAGGAAATGAATCTAGAGCCGTCGCTTAACTCTTTTTAACTTAGGGTGTGCAATGTGGATGACGTGATTTTTGGGACCCAAATAGAAGGGTTACCTCATAGAAGCTCTCATGTCAAGGGTACAACACCTATAGTTGAGGCTCCCACACTTGGTAGTTCTATGCTCAAAGGTGTCTAGCAGGGCTCAAGTTGAGGGTATAACACACGTGCTTGAGGCTCCCACACTTTGCAGTTCTATGCTCAAGTGTATCCAATGGGGCTCAAGTTGATTGTACAACACCTATGTTTGAGGTTCCATGCTTGGAAGTTCTATGCTCAAGGGTAGGCTTCGGACCAAATGTTGGGTGCACTATGTCTTTTACTTTGGCATCGTACCTACCTTGGCTAGCTAGGGTACCCACTCCTTAGCGACCTCTCAAAAGGTTTATCAAGGTTGACATTTAGGGGGTGGTCTTCATCTTTATCAGTGAGGTTTTGAATCTCCATAATGGTTTGAGGGGCTGACATGTCGAGGCAAGAGTAATGTTGAGTGTTAGGGGTTATTTGAGGTGATGGCCTATAATTGGATGCTTGTAATTGGACGATGAGGCTTTGGATGCTAATGGGTTTGGGGGGGGGTGTCCTCATCTACCACCTAGGGCATGGTAGCCATTCCATGGAAAAGCTCAAGTATCGCAACTCACTTTCCCCATCTGACTATGTAATCAGTAGAGCCACCATGATCCATCCCCTTATGAGGATTATTCACTCTTTCATTGTACAAATAGGGTCACATAAAACTTGTAAGACGTAGAAAAACTACACTTCAAAACAACTAACAATCATGGATTGGGAATTGTTTACTATCAAATGGTAGTTGTGTATCAACTTTGTGTAGAGAGATCTATGGCCTCTTTGGTACTTTTTTTGTCATCATTGTTTAACAACATCTGGTAACTTTAGTTCGAGCTTTATTTTCACATCTTTCCTTCTCCAATTCACCAGCAGTTGGGTATGGCTAATAACTTCCCAAATGGTTTGTTTGGTATTATTTCCAAAGATGATAAATTAGATGGGTTGAATTACTCCCTATAGAGTTTTATGTGGTCAGAAATCTCCTTGTTGGGCAAAGGGCTTGTTTAATGGTGATGATCCCTGCCCCTGGTGCAAATTGCTCCTGCTACTCCTCAAAGGGGTTAGGGCCAACAAACCTAGCCTCATGCTCCTCAAACTACTACTAAGACCAAAGAGGATGGGATTCACATGATGCTCAAGCTTTGGCATTGGTTGGCTTGTCAATCAAAAGGTCTATTGTTCTGCACATTCACTCTTGTAAAACATCCATGCTAGCTTAGAACACTCTATAAATTATGTATGAGGCCAAAAATGATGAAAGCTTGGAACACTCTAGAAATTATGAATTAAGTAAAAAATGATGCAAGGATTGCCTTTCTCTCAAAAGGCAACTTAATAATGAAAATATGCAAGATAAAGTGTCCATAAACAAACATTTAATAAAATTACAAGACTTGAGAGAGCAACTTCTTTATATTAATAAAGTCATTCATGAAAAGGATATGATTAATATCACCCTTAACTAGTTTGTCTAAAACTTATAAGGGATTCAATACTTCCCTCTAACTTTCTTTGAGAGGAAATGCAACCCCTCTTACCTATCAAGTGCTTGTAAGCTTACTGTTACTACACGAAAAACAGTTTAGAAAGAATGTCTATTAGCGTTCTAGTAGTGATCATGCTCTCATAGTAGCCAAGGATAAGGGCAAGAAATTTCAAGACAGAAGACTAATTCAAACAAAACTTATGAGGCTGAGTGATTCTGAAAAACCAAAGAAGGTGACTTACTGGTATTGCAAGAACCATATCCATATAATTGAAAATTACTTCAAACTTCAAAATAAGGGAAAGAAAACAAAAGGGTTCTAGCACCTATGCTTCGCACAATCAAAGGTCAAAGAAAGCGGACTCTGCTAATGTCTGTTTGTAGTTATAATCTTGACTTGGATGCATGTCTCAGTGTGCAATTATATGCCAAGGGGGGTGATTTATAACTATAGGCCTTTAGTGATTTCGACTGGGCAACCAATTATGATACACGACAGTCTTCATCTGAGAACTACATCTTTCTTGGCAATTTATGCATATCTTAGCTAAGCATGAAGCAACCAAGTGTGGTAGCATCGTCCTATATAGAGAGCATCATTCACTGTGACAGTTGAATGTGTATGGTTGAGAAGATCGATGGAGGATCTTTGTGTATGGTTGAGAAGATCGATGGAGGATCTTTGTGTCCCTTCAAACTACTCCTATTATCACTTGTAGTGAGAGAGAAATGGCAATTACAAAAAATATTATCTTTCATGCCAGGACCAAGCACATTAAAGTGCATGGAGGATCTTTGTGTCCCTTCAAACTACTCCTATTATCACTTGTAGTGAGAGAGAAATGGCAATTACAAAAAATATTATCTTTCATGCCAGGACCAAGCACATTAAAGTGCATTACCATTATGTCAGAGAGAGGCTCCATACAGGAGATACCAATTTGCCCTCCATAAAGCTTTAGGCCTCTTCACTTTCAAATTCCCTTTAGAGACTGATCTGTAATCTTTGTAAACCTCACATTTGTACCACAAGGGGGTTTATTAGATATTTGGTAGTACTACACTATAAGGCCATGCACTTATGCCATGAGCACTTTTGTCCCACTAGGTTTTTTCCCATTGCCATCTAGGTGTGAATGGGCATCTTAGGGTTGCTACTCATTTGTACTTTCTCTTTGTATTTGTAGAGAGCTTCATATCTCTTCTTTGAGTTTTGCTAATCTATCTCACACTCTACACCTCTATGTTCTTGTCTTTGAGCATTGTGTGTGTGTGTGTGAGCCTAGCTCCATTTTGTGAGCTAACACATAAGTGTGTAGCTTAAGGATATACACAAGTGTGCACATGGTGCACATATATATGTATAATTGACTCCCTTTAAATAACACTTTGGTTAAAAGGATATTAATCAAGTGAAAATCAACATTTTTGAATGAGATTTATTTTTTAGGGAAAATCGTAGGTCTAGAGAGAGAGAAAAAAAGATTAGGATTTTAAAGAGAGAATTTAATGGACGTAGGTGGGTAAAAGAAGGCCCTACATCAATTAAAGATAACTTAATAGAATGATTTGAATATTAATATAAATAATTATAGAGAGAGAAAAAGAGAATTTGGAGAGAGAGAGAGAGAGAGAGAGAGAGAGAGAGAGAGAGAGAGAGAGAGAGAGAGAGTGAGTGAAATGGCCCCTTAAGCAGTAGGATTAAGCATAAGATTAAGATAGAATCCCAAGATTAGCTCCAGAAAATCTAGTTGATCCCCGAATGTGACTAGATTAAGTCCATATCTCTCAGGCAAAGAAGAATTCTAGAGGGAGAAAGTTCGGGACAATCCTTAACTCAAAAAAATTAGAGAGAGAAAGTCCCCAACAACCCTTTAACTCAAAAGGTTATGAGCACATGCTCTATCGAATCCATAAGAAAAAAGAGATAAACAATGGAAAATAGAGGGCACGCCTTGGGTAACACCCGATGGCAAGGAACTCCCCAAAGTTGTACCATTGTTGCAAATGATGAGTGCCATGTACTCAGACAAACAAGGGAATCGGGGAGTATAATGAGCTTGAATCCACATGGGAAGAAAACTTTGATTCGTACCCTTCTCTTACACCTCTGGTGAGGAGTCTGGGAATGAGATGGAAATAGAACCAAGGTAAACACAGGTGTAGAACTGAACCAAGCAAATTTGAGACAAGTGAAACAAAAATAGAATCAGATGAAGAAGTTTCCCACTAAAGCAAAAGAACATTGAAGAAATAAATCTTGATGCTAAACCAGTCCAACAACAACTCTATCCAATGAATCCGAAATATGAAAGCATTGTTAAGGAAGAGATTGAAAAACTCATTGAGTGTGGATTAAACACTTATAGGTCTCACCCATTATGGTTGTGCCGCCCAAGAAGAATGGAAAACTTACAGTGCGTGTTGATCTCAAGAAAGTGAATGTGCACTTTCCATGTGCTACCTTTTTGACCTTTGACTTCACCTTTTTACATACAAATCAACCTTTGCCAATGTACCGTTAGTCTATACCTTTTCTAATGTGTATGATCCTCCACTTACTCTACTCATGTTGCACCCTCACACATTGCTTTTCTCAACACCTCCCCTCAACATGATGAGGGTCTAACACCTAACATATATTGACCTGACCTACACTCCATACTCATATGATTGGAGCGATCCATTTAAGTTGCTCTATGAACTACACTGTTAGCTTTGTCTTGACACTTTACACACTAGGAGAGTGGGGTTACAACCAGGGGTTAGGAGCCATGCCATTTCTTTACTAGCACCCTAGGTGGCATTCATTTGTTGGGCTCTTGGGCTTGTTCTCCACCTTGGACTCATTGGCTTTTATCTTGTTCCTTTTTCTTGTGGATGACTTCAGTGGCTCTTGCACATTTCTTTCCCTAGAGCTCTTTCTTTTCCTTCACACACTTACTCGACGCGTGCTCATTTGGCCACATTTCATCAAGGGTTACATTTAAAAAAAAAATCTTGGTCATGAATTTGCCTGCTCATATTAGTGGCATTTACAAGGATTAAAAAAATTATTGGTGAAAGGATTAGTTAATGACAACATTGCCATTGTGAAAAAATTTGTTGAAGAAACCCATGCCAATGATAATCCCTTCAATGATGTTATTGGTGAAGATTTTGATGGTGGTGGTGTTGCCCATTTGATGTGACAGCATGTTTTTGCACACATAGTTTTCATGTCCATGTGAACACCTCTTATAGAGGGTTCATTTACACCATACTTTAAGATTTTTTTTTAATTTTTTAAAGAAATCTTATCTATTGGTCATGGTCATCGTGTTGTAGCATCTTCTTCCTCCCACCACCCTCGCTAACAACATAATGATGATGAAAAGATTATACTACTAAGCTTGAGACTCAAACACAATTAGGTTATAAGATCGAGACTTGTACTCATAGAGAGGCTTGAGAGCTTATTTCATTTTTCATTTCTTGAAATGGACCCCTTTTATATGAGGAGGTACACTCTTGGGCTTGTACATTAATGTGGGATAAGTCTCCACTCTTCTCTCTAGCTTGCATGTCACCTCAAATCTCAACACCCCCCCTTGATGGTGACTTGACCTATCTTTGAGGCCTAGAGGCCATCTCTAAGAGTAGGGTTACAAATTTTGGCTATTTTTTTCTACCTTGGCTACATCATTGGTGCCAGAGGGTAGGACATACAAAGTTAGAAAAGATGATTGGAGCTAGAGGCATAATTTTCTGCCACAAAGTGAGCTTCTTCCACATAGTTATTTTCTTGATTTTGTTTGGAGTAGCAATGTTCTTCCAAGTGCCCAATCCTTCCACATGCATTACAAATTATTTTTGGTTTATTTTTGAAACGACAATTTACAAAGATGTGACCAAGCCTGCCATAATGATTACATCTATGAGATGTTGATTGATTTGTTCTTTGAAATCTCCCCATCCTTTGTAAATAGTGCTTGCCCACTTGAATGTGATTTGAAGGGTTCTTTATCCTTGAATTTTGATTCTTGTTCAAGTAGAGATGATTCTACATCTTGAAGTTTAGTGTTGGGCACATTTTTAAATGTAGCAACAAGTGATTCATAAGGTTCTTTGTCAACACTTTTTAACAATATCGCAATTGATTCATCTTCCTCAATGACTTTCTTTAAGGCACTAAGTTGATGTTTGATACCTTTGAATTTATTGATGTGTTGTGCCATGGTCTTTGTCTCCTTTTTATCTAGCTTGTAAAACTAAATGATGAGAAGGCCGATCTTTGAGCTCTTTGAGTCGGTGCTGAAAATCTTGTTGAGTTCCTGCCATGCCAACTTGGCATCCTTGATGCCAGCAATGTGACTAATCACATCATCATCAAGATTTTGAACAATGAGGCCCAATGCTTTGTTTTTTTGAAGTGGCTCAACCTCCACTTATTCATCCTCAATAAGGGGCCAAAGGCCCTTACGCACATGGTCTTGCTTTGCTATGTGAAAAAACTATCACCATTAAACCTTGAATTAACTTCAGCACGCTCCATACTAAGGTCTTACTAATAAGCTTTTATTTTGCTTTGTTAGCAGTGTCTAATCTCATACAAGTTTGTAGTGAGAAGGTCAGGAAGACCTTTGCACGTAATAATGATTCACGGCCAATGTCTAGTCCCAGTACAAGGATGACAATGAAAAATTCTCCTCAATTGAGTAATTCAGGAGAATGCAATGAATTTTGATGTAAAAGAGAACTTCCCACAATGAATTTATACTCCCTTTATCAAATTTTAACATTAAGTTGGCCCAATTTTTGCTAATGATACACTAATGATAGTGATTAGTGTTGAAAAATGGTGATTAGGAGTAGCAAACTTTGGAGGGAAAAAATGTGCAAGTGAAAGAGCCTTTTAATGGAGCTTTCTTAATAGAATTAAAGAACTTGATGAGGAGGATCAATGGCCCACTAGAAAAATTCAGCTCACCAGAAAACAATGCATTTTTACCCTTTTTTTTCAGCGTTGCAAATCATTTTCTCCCAGGTCATGTAGTGCACCATTATGCTTGAGATTCGAGCTATGTAGCCCTTGTAGTAGTGGTGGCTAGCTAGGCCTACAAGGGCTTGACCTAATAGTGACTACACGCAAAGAATGATACGTTTCTACAATCCGTAGAAATGTGCGAAAAACAAGCAATTTGTGAGAATTTGAGCTGCACCCTTGGACATGTAGAATAGCAATGAGATCAAGAAGATATGCCTAAGAGGGATTTGTCAATAGTGGAGTGAGTGTGGAGATTCAAGTAAGGTTGGGATTAATAGATAATTAGGTGATTAATGAAGTAATTAGACTAGTGTGAGCTAAGGCTAAGCTAATGAAGAGGGGTGGCTCTGATACCATGCTAATAAACATGAATCCTCACCATACATGGCTAACTTAATCCTAATTATCTTGATTAATAAACACTAATCTTATGGTGGGTGCAACCTAATTAATAACATAATAATGATGAAAAGATTATGCTCCTAAGCTTAAGACTCAAGCACAATTAGGTTACAAGATTGAGACTTGTACTTATAGAGAGGCTTGAGAGCTTGCTTTATTTTTCATTGCTTGAAATGGTCCCCTTTTATATGAGGAGGTACACTCTTGGGCTTGTACATCAATGTGGGATAAGTCTCCACTCTTCTCTCTAGCTTACATGTCACCTCAAATCTCAACATCCACTCCCAACGGTGGGGCATTACTCCTAGGATGGACTCACAAAACTCCCTGCACTCCGTCTCATTCTTTTGTTAGCCATTTCATGCTGTTAACATTTAGCTTATAACTATGTTGAAGAATTAGCTCTAATTCATTGGAGAACCATTGATAATCCTTAATTTTTTGAGTCCATCAATGTACATGGGTTGGAGAACCATTGATAATCCTTAAATTTTTGAGTCCATCGATGTAACGGGTTCGACTTGCAAAGGTATAATAATGCATGTGCCACACTTTTTCACCACCTCACACAGCGAGGTCTTCACTCACCGATTTGTCTTTTGTTGAATGATGACGACGTTCTACTTTTTTCTCAGCTAAAGGATAAAAAATAACTATGGTTGAACTTCCATGCTTGACTTTACATTGATACTCGCTTAGCTCCACATAGCTCCATTACATCCCAAATGAGCTAATTTTATGAGATTTCTCACTCAATGAGTGGAGAGGGAGAGAGAGAGATTAGTGGCTAATTAGTGCAGATTTAATGCATCCTACTTAACTACTAGGTTGAGAGAGAGATTTCTCACTCAATGAGTGGAGAGGGAGAGAGAGAGATTAGTGGCTAATTAGTGCAGATTTAATGCATCCTACTTAACTACTAGGTTGAGAGATTAATGAAAGGGCATGGCTCTGATACCATGTTGAGAAATCAAATATGGTTGAGCTCATGGTGGATCAAAATATATGAGAATCATGATAAAGCATATGATTGAGATAATATCAAATGTGATTAAGCTAATGTAAGATAATGACAAGTAATTAAGCATAAATCACATAATCTCCTCACATTAGGGTTTGATCCAAGTACATCCTTTTATAGCTCTCATGGAGCTCCCAACCCACAAGATGTGTGCACCCTAGAACCAACCATGTGTCCATAAATGCTCACACATGTGCCTCCTTACACTTTCCATGTGCTACTTTTTTTACCTTTTACTTCACCTTTTACAAATGATCATACAAATCAACCTTTGCCAATATACCCTTACTCTATTCCTTTTCTAATGTGCATGCTCCTCCCCTTGCTCTACTCATGTTGCACCCTCACACGTTGCTATTCTTATCAAAGAAAAATCTCAAATATATTGGAAAGGGACCATTTAGGGTTTGTGAAGTTACACTGCAAGGTACTATATGTGTTGAGACTCTTGATGGAGTTGAAACTATCGGTTTCCTTAATGGTAGTAAGTTTAAAAAATACTTTGGACCTCTTACAGAAGAATCCTTACATGCTTCTCATGACAAGCAAACCGCCATGAAAAGGGTCGCTCAAAAGAAGATCCAAGTCCAATAGGAGGCAAGGAAAAGATGGGCAAAACTTTAACAATGTCAAGAAGCAAACCTTGGAAAGCTTATGTTGGAGAGGTAATAGACATCATGGATGATCACATCCCAACTCTAAAAACACCCGTTGAATTGCCTAGCCCCCTATGGTAAAGTATTCTATAATGCTATGACACGGGCGCTAGTCATAATCTACTCTCCTTTGCTACATAGAATCAGTTGGGTAAACCTCAACTTGAAAAGTCTAACATAAGAATAGAAGGTATAAGTGCCAAAAATACCAAAGTAATTTGTTTGCTTAAAACTATCATCTATGGTGATAACACGCAATTGGTCGAGGTAGTTTTTTGGTCATGCTTGCAGGAACTTCAAAAGAACATGTCGTTCTTGGACGGACTTAGATGATAACAGCTCAATGTGGAATCGATTGGGCCATAAGGAGTGTCTTAGTGGAAAAAATCCTAACCTTGCACTTTTAAACTCCATCAACACTACCTCCACATCAAATGTGTTGGACCAACATTTAAATGCCATAAAGGACACAGGCTCAACATCGACACAATCTAATGTCGTTCCTCCACATCAACATCCACTTCACTGCCACAAGGTTCTTTATCTTCAAGCTCCACATATGTATCTACCTCTATACAGAACTAACTACCAACAGGGTATCAGCAAGGAAAGCCACAACGTACCCTTAAGTGGGTCCCTAAATCCTTTCCACCAATTCTAAATTGCTAACCCACTATTAAAAAAGCTAGGCAGCCCCGCTAACAAAAATCAATTCAAACCATAGGTTACCTCTTGATGGATTCCAACACATCTTCTTCAAGCTTAAGGCTACTACTATGAGGGTAACACATGGATTTGGGTGCCGAAGAGGACACAGATGCCTATAGCCTCATCATTCATCACAGACACATCCACCGGCCAATCAACAATCTTTGCCAAACTTAATACTAGAGTAGGCAAGGGAAAACAAAATGATGAACCTTCATTGCCAACATCCTAGAAGATTTGGATTCTGCCCCTTAAGAAAAGAAGACTACAACAAATCCTCTAGTTCCCATGAAGTCTCTACGAGTTCTTTAATGCTCGACTAGACTCTATTTTCAAGAGTACTTCAAGAGAGCTCAGCACCTAAGGAAAGGCCTATTGCTTAACAAGTTCTCGCATCAACGTCAACACCTCTTTGGAAACTTGCAAGGCCTCTTACCACCTTTAATCCCCAATTACTCAATAGCATCAACAACCAAGTGTGCCCCAAAGCAAGAATCCCAAGTATGCTATAGAGAGATTTGTTAGAGTTGTTTGATGTTGATGTTAAACTTTTTGTAACATAGATTAGTCCTCTACATGTTGGTGGGAAGCTCCTCCTTTGCTCAACAAATGCTTCAACCTTTCAATTCGTGCTAGTTAAGGCTTAGGGGTAAAGAGGAAAAAAAGATAATTTTAAGTTAATTAAATGCTCATCAACAAAAGGCCTAACTATGATGTTTGGCTCATCTAGGATATAAAAGCTAGCTTTGATACCAATTGTGAAATATTGCATTACATAATGAGTAGGTATCATAACATAAGGAGAGCTTGATTAGTAACATGACCAAAGATTCTAATGGTGGAGTTGGGGATCTTTTCAAGATAATAGTTGAGCCTTCTCTTCATGATTTTGTCTGTCATCGCAAAATTAGATGGATGAACATATCATTCACCATCTGACGTCACGATATTACCAAAAACAATCTCTTCATAATCCTTCTCCCAGTCATCGCTCGAGAACAATCCGAGAGGTCTTGATGATGTTCTCAAAAGGAAATTATGCATTGAACATCAAGGATAGTTTAGGAGCATGGTGGTGGGCATGTGCATTGTATAAGAACAAGAAGAGGTAATTCAATCTACATACTTGTTTATTGTCAAAATAATGTGCACCTTTCTTAGCAATAATGTAAGGAATAATCTCACAAATTTTGGTGAGAAATGGTTAGAAAATTGAGCTACATGAATCACATCTTCCTTTGTTTTGATCTAAAAAAATGTCTACTATGATAGTGCATTAATTGGTGTTAATGGGCATCTCAAGGTTCTAATCCTTTGTTTAAAGGATGCTACCCTTCACTGAAAGCTTCGTGGGGACTATCCAAATTTGACCCTAGCCTTTTCAGAGAGGTTTCCTGCACAAGGCTCCTACCCATAGAGGGCCTTATCCCTGTGAATATTATAAGCTCAACTCTGCACGACATAAAGATTGACAGGCTGTCGAAAAAAATAGGAAGGAGTGAAGTATCTGGCATATTTGTGCCTACTTTAACAAAGTCAATTTTCCCATGATTAAAATCTTCAATTACTCACTCTAAAGAGATCAATTTTTTGCATCAAAATAGAGGGTGATTAATGTTATTTACATTAATTAGCATACTCTAATCTAGTTAAACAATCTAGTTAAACAATCTAGATAAAAATTGGCATTGTGAGCTTCAAGCTAAAATCAAGGATCATAGCCATCATTGTATGAGGTTGTTTTCATTTTTCTTCATCATGATAATCCTTATTGCCTCTCCAAATTAGTGATTTTTTCACTACATAATGTCCTCATCTCCAAAGCAAATCAAGAAAGACAAATCCATTTCAAATCCCAAAAAGAAAATTTTTAAAACTAAATCCAAACCCCATTTTTACCATTATGAAAAATCATTAGGGTTTTTTATGTTTTTGAGTACACATGCATTTTCATGGTCAAGGGATCTAGAGAATTATTGTACTAGGGACTATACACTACCCTAAGACCTTCCCTCTATTACATCATGTATCTCATTCCATGCATCTAGATAAGTTTGATGGGCATGGATACTGTTAGAAGCAACGTGTCGCTACCTGCAGGTTGATATATTACACATAGTGAATTTGGGGGTTCAAATTGAATATATATTTAATGTAATAGGGGGCCTTCCCCTTCATCCCTCCAACACCCTTTATGGGTGTGGACTCCAGGGATCAGGAGGGTGGGGGTGCCCTTACACCATGTCTGAGGCATCCTTGCGGGTGTGTCTTGCTGTGCGCCACCAACATGGTATCAGAGCTGTGTGGGCTTCTTCCCCTTGTGTGGTGTTAGTACTGCTTGGTGTAGGTACTGTAGGTCATGTAAGCAAGCAAGGCTAGTTAGCTGACAGGGCTGCTGTTGGTATGCGAGGTAGGCTAAGGTGGTGCTGTGGGCTGGTGATCGGAGTTGTTGTTGGTGTGCCATGTGGAAAGATGGGCTATTGGCGATGATGGGCATTGCTATTGACTTGGTGCATCCTCTCCACGCTAAGGGGTGTGTTGGAAGCAACATGTCGTTGCTGGTTTATATATCCCACATAGTGAATTCAGGGGTTCAAATTGAATATATTTATATATATATATAAAATGTAATAGGCCCTTCATCCCTCCAGCACCCTTTACCGGTGTGGACTCCATGGATTAGTAGGGTGGGGGGGGCCCTTACGTCGTGTTTGAGGCATCCGTGTGGGTGTCTTGCCGCGCTGAACTTTGATCATCTAGTAGACACATACATGGAAGATGAAAAAAATATCATCTCATGACAAGGATCATATGGAATACCATCTCATGACAAGGATCATATGGAATGTAGCCAATGGAAAGGAAAAGAAGCCAAATACTAGAAATAAGGGAGAAATTGCATGGGCTACTAGATATGACAAGTCATTCTCCATCATTGCATTAGCTTTGAGTGATAATTATCTACATTGTATTTTTGATCTTTAATCATCATTTAATGCATGGGAGAATCTTAAGAAGCTATTTGGGGCAAAATGGAAGAATTAAAAAATTGCACTTAAAATTGATTTTTTTGAGTTAAAGATGAAAACACATGATTCTTTTGCCACTCACATTAATCACATGAAAAGTTTCATAAACCATTTACTTATCAGCCTTGGTGCACCAATGATGAGGATGCCATAGCCATGCTACTGAAGAGCATGCCAGATGATATCTATGGCCACAACGTTAAAGAACATTCTAGAGCCAACATTGGAAGGGGTGATTGCATCACTCCAAGAAGAGGAGAGGAGATGAATTTCTAAGGAAAACAAGAAGGGGGAGATTCTAGAGCCAACATTAGAAGGGCTGATCACATCACTCTAAGAAGAGGAGCAAGAAGGGGGAGATTTGAATACATTATACTTCTACAACAAAAACTCCAACAAAGGGCATACCAAAGGTCCAAACAAAGCAAAGGGTAAACTCAAATGCAACTACTACGGGAGGGCCAATCACTTAGAGAAGGATTTCTTCTTTAAGAAGAAGTCTTAAGCCAACTTTGCAACCAATGAAGAAGAAGGGGCAAACCCTACTGAAGATGATTGGGCGTTCTTAAATCACCAAAGATATTTTGGTCACCTTTAGCTTCTACTTATTTAAAACATCACCCGTTACTAAAATGGTGAAAATATATGTACCAAAATAGGTTAAATCCATATGTTAAAGTGATGGTGGATAATACTTTAAGGGGAGAATGTTGGGAGTGCAAACATTACCCGTTCACTACGGAGGAGCCATTTAACCAAATGTGAATTAGCCTAAACAACCTTAGAGTCATTCAAGGTTTGTAAAACATAGTAAGCAAGTAAAAGCCATCATTTCTAGCTAGGAATCTCTAAAAAAGCAAGTGGGAGTAAGAACAAGTGAGCCCACCTTGAATCTAGCTGGAGGCCTACATTTTGGGGAGAGAAAAGTGGGTGAAAAGAAGAGAATAGTTGAGGATTTTGGGGGATTCAAGCTTGGCTCTTTATGCTTGTAATGTGCCCTATAAAAAGAGGCTCCATTTTATGAATAAAGTAATTATGTTTTTGCTCTAATCCAACTCCTAGATCTTTAGTGCTCCATTACCTCTTAATTAATATCATTAGTCTCATGTTTATAACCAACCTCTCCTCATGTTATGATCCACCATAGCTACTTATTATGTAATGCAATCTTTCATAATTGGTATTAGAGCAAGAATTTTCCATCCTAGATTAACCAAACACCACAAGTAAGCCTTTTGATTAGCATTCAATAACTAAGCCAAAAATTATATATTTCTCTCCTTTTTACTCTCGGGACTTAATTAAAATGTTGAAGCTTTTCTACTGGATTTTAGCAAAGGAGGAGCTTCTCAGCATGCAAAAAAGGAGGAGCTTCTCAGCATGCAAAAAAGGAAACTATGCTACAAAAGTTCAACATCAACATCCAATAAATCTCTCTGAAACGACTCTAGTAAATCTTGTTGAGTGACTGCAATGAAATTCTGCACAACCTTAAGGGTAATTGTTATGTGCACATTATATGTGCATATACTAGGAGGCTAACCCACATTAGGCTTGTGAGCATGGGAGCATGGGAACCAGCTCTAGTGGAGCATGGGTTAGGGCTAACCTTAAGGGTTGAGGTTAGGGTCAGGCATCCAAGGGTCACACATGGGAAATGGAGAGTCAAGAATATTTACTAAATAAAAATATTATTTTGTTGATTTGTTTTGGTGATTACGCATGTGGATCATCAATATGGTGGTTGGAATGAGCGTTTCTTCTATTCAATGGATGAATCGACGTTGCGGGGGAATTCTGTGAGTTTAATGCTATTTTTTTGGTTTAAAATAAGCATTTATAGAATTTTTACCAAAATACCACACACTTTACCGCAGATATTCTTGGTAGAATGAATTCCCTGAATTTCTATAATTTTGAAAAATTTTCCTAATTATTTAAAAATTTTTAGAGTAATTTTATGGTAAAAAGTGCATTTTGGCGGGTTTTTCGCGGAGATGCTATCAAATTTCTACCAAATTTCTGCTGAAATGCAGTGTGGGGCAACCACTTGATGCATTGAGTCTCCCGTGTCCGTGGGATTTTTTATCCTCTCAAAAATGAAATTTTCTTCAATTTTTCTTCTCCCGCGTGTGAACACCTCTTATGAGGGACAGTTAGATTAGTGTTAATTATAATTATATAATTATGATTAACTATTAATCAAATTTTTTTAATTCATCTCCTCTTTGTTAACAGAGAAGGAGGGGGGTGGAGAAGTATGAAGGAGGAGATTGATTGAAAAAGGAAGAGAGGAGAGAGGAGCCCTCCTCCACTCTCTCTCACTATTCGCAACGTGATGGGGGGGGGGGAGGGGGTTGCACTGCAGGCGAAAAAAGCCCCCCCCATAAAAAAGATTTTATAAAGCTTTAAAAGTAAAGCTTAAAAAAGCTTTAATTAAAACTTTTTTTAAAAAAGTTTTTCAAAACTTTTCAAAAAAAGCTTGAAAAAAATGAGAAAATGAGATTTATTTTTTTTTCTCTGAAATTTTTTTCTTGGAGCCCTTTGGCTTTCCATCTCCCAGGAAACCTATTGACCTTCCAAATTCTGGGGATCTTTTGTTTTGGATTCTGGAAACTTTTGACCTTTCACATTTCGATTTTTATTTTTTTATTTTTGTCTTTTCATTTTCCTGAAACTATTGGCTTTCTGTATCCCGGGAAGACCATATTGGGATTTTGAAATTTTTGGACCGTTCGTATTCTAATGCGTTCGGGGTAAAATAAAATTTTTAAAAAATTCATGGAAATTAGTGAAAAATTAGACAAAGGTTATTTTAATTTTTTGAAAAATCTAGGATTGGTGTGATTGGCATCATGTGGTGTGTCCATTCGGGTACCTGTGATCATTCAAATTTCTTTAAAAATCTATTTTTTGCCCAGAAAATTAGAAAATCCATTAAAATTATTAATTTTTATTGGATTTGAGAATTGCCAGGCGGAATTGGAAATTTCGTGAACGATGGGATTCTCAGGAGAAATTAGGAATATTCTGAAAATTATTTTTAGAAATCCTAAAAATTGGTATTTTTAAAATATCAATGGTATTTTGGCAAATCTAATTGCTAAATATTTTCGAGAAAAATATAGGTTTGGAATGCCATAAGATAGGTTTGGTGGAATGTTTAAGTGTGGTCTATGCTTAATTTTCTAAGCCTAAGACAAATTCTATCATGAGTTAGTTGATCTAGTTGTTTTGGTGGATTTTATTGGATAGTTTCCAAGTTTTATATGGACTCATCAGGTTCTGCCTAGATCACTTGTGTCTAGGGGTTTTTAATGAGTGCTACACACGTGTTTCACTTTCTTACTTTGGATTTTTGCTTAAATAACACCACGTTCATATACTTCGGGTTGATGAGTTGGCCATCAATTTTAATGCTTCTTTTGGCAGCATGATTAATGGCCATTAGATGGCATGCATTGATTTTTATGATCAACTATGGTTTTCATGGATTCAAGGTGCTTCTATGCTTCTATCCATGGTTCTATGAGGATCTTTTGGATAATATCATGTGCTTTGAAGGTAGCATTTGCCTTCGTTGTTGCACGTAATTTTGGAGTATGTTCCTTGTACTCTTGTACATATTCCAACTTAGATACCTAGTTGCTTATGTATCTAGGTGAATTATTATTTTCTACCCCAGCTTTATTGTGTTTATTGGGTAGCTATCATTAGAAAGGTGCCAATAATTCAAATTATTTTATAATGATGCACTCGAAAAGAGTTATTCCTTAATGTGGTCTCAGGTATATAGAGACAGGTTTTAGTATGTGAAAGTCTGGGATAAGGTCATTTCATTCCCTTTATGCAGGATTTTATTTATATTTCCCAAACGACATACTAGGGAGTTTCTCAAATTGTTAAGGTATGTATGGGTGGTATCATGGTGGTATGGGACGCTAGTGATTCCTCGTATATATTATCTTATGGGATAATTTGGGCTCAGTATTGTTGCCTTGCTTACATCACTTGGGATGTTGACCCCAACATTCAAAGACAATCTCATTTTTTGACTTCACTTGAAGTTGTAGTGTAGGCGTTCTTTAAATAAAAATTTTTAATCTATAGCCTGCATGTTTTGATGGGTGTAATCTCATCGGCATTTTCACTCGTTGAGATCTCTTTCTTTAGAGTTCAACGAGTTTATCTTGTTGTGTTCGGATTAAGGAATTTTGGATTCTTTCTTTGTTGGCATTTATTTCTCTAGTTCCATCCTTTAGTTATATAGTCCACCTGATGGTTTACGGATGTACATATGTGACTCATCAAAATGTTGATGACTCCCTATGTTGATATGGGTTACTCGAGATGCCAATAATTCCCTGTGCAGATGTGGGTACGTTGGGTTACCGATGGATCCCTGGTTCTTGCCGTTATAATGTCATGTCTTCCTACTTTATTCTGAATGGTTTACAACGAGGAAACTACTTTGAGTATGAGTTCCTCTGATCATCCGCAGTTTGATGGGTAAACAGAGCGTGTGAATCAGATTGTAGAGAATATGCTTCGTGTATATGTCTCTCGAAAACCATCAAATTGGGAAAAGTATCTTCCAATGATGGAATTTACCTATAATAGTTCTAAACATATGGCTACTGGTTTTAGTCCGTTCATGCTTATGTATCAACCTAGGGCACCTATTGATGTCAGTCTTAAGGACATTGAGCTTGATGCATCGAGGGATTTCTTGCGTGATATGTAGGAAATGCTGACCGAAGCTTCGGATTCTATCAGGAGTGCTTAGGATAGGGCACGATTTTATACTGATAAAGGACGCTCACCTCGGTCTTTTGAACCAGAAGCGTTGGTTTATTTAAAAGTTCCTAAACTCTCAGACTTTATCAACAGGAAAATGCTTGAAATTATCTCCTAGATATTGTGGTCCATTTCAAGTTATACGTCAGATTTGGCACAGTTCCGTTTGAACTAAAACTGCCTCCACATGTTAGAGTTCATCTAGTCTTTCATATCAGTAGATTGAAAGAGAAACTGAGAGGTGAGGATAACACAGTTACTCCTTAAGAACTTGTTGAAGTCGAAGATTTATCCTATGTTCCACATTAACCTAAAAAGGGTACTTGAATTCAGGGAAAGGAAACTTCGTAGTCGTCCCTGAGATTAAAATTAAGTGGAAAGATAGGGTAATAGAGGATTCGACGAATCCCTGAGATTAAAATTAAGTGGAAAGATAGGGAAATAGAGGATTCGACTTGGGAGTTGGTTGAGAATGTTCAGTGCAGATTTCCTTCTTTTCATTGCAAGAGTGCAATGTTTTTGAGAGAGGGGAAGCATGTTATGTGCACATTATATGTGCATATTCTAGGAGGCTAACCCACATTAGGCTTGTGAGCATGGGAGCATGGAAACAAGCTCTAGTGGAACATGGGTTAGGGCTAACCTTAAGGGTATAAAAAACATTTGAAGGGTTGAGCTTACATAGGGCATATAATTTAGTGTATATAAGTGTCTGTATAAGGCCCTCACGCTCCCAGCTCCCATCTTTCTTTTTTGTGTGTGTGTGAGAGAGAGAGAGGGAGAGAGAGAGAGAGAGAGAGATGTTAAAAATCAATGCTCTATCCTTTGCTTAAAATTGGTGTATGGACATTGGCTAGCTCATATTTATGAGACCCTCCAATGTGGGGTGGCATGTTTGAGCTAATCAAATGCCATGTATAACCTTATTTTGACACAAACAAATCAGAGGTGGATTAGATAGGTTATGTACATTGCCAAACTAGCTATATGCATGAATAGACCGATATTCCCATATTAGGATGCACTAAGGGTTGAAGGGATCTTCTCAAGCCGTTACTTCATGAACATTCACATGTGTTCAAATGGGCCCAAAATTTTCTCCAAGATTTTAATCCATGTATTTAGTCTTACACTACCCCATGATGGTGGTATGGTGAATTAGTTTAATTTGGATGTAAGTACAATTGATGTGGATCTAGCTCACCCTAGATTCCAACATATGAAGCAATCCATCATGTATTATATCTAAACACTTGTGCTCTATAACCAAATTCCTTAGATAAGTTTATTTGTCACTATCTAGAAACCTATATAGCATGACTATACATGCATGCATTTAAACTACTTGTATCTCTTTTTCTTTTCCCTTCTTTAATACATTTATTTCGTTCCCTTTTATAAGTACACATTTAAATATATATATATTTTGGCCCCCTTTGAAAGTATGCATTTAAGTATACATTTGTTTGGCCCCCTTTGTAAGCATGCATTTAAGTATACATTTGTTAGGCCCTTTGTAAGTATGCATTTTAGTACACATTTGTTTGCCCCTATTTGTACGTATACATTTGTTTCGAACACTTTTGTAAGTATGCATTTTGGATTTTGAACTCCCATTTGTAAACTTACATAAGGTAATTACATTGAATAACTAATAGTTTAATCCTCTCTTACATTTATATGGCATACATGTTCCTCATGTTAAAAAAACCCCTTCATTCACGATTGTGCTATGTTACATATATATTATTTGACCACTATAACGAAAAATATCCAAAAAATTTATGTGTGTGTGTGTGTGTGTGTGTGTGTGTGTGTGTGTGTGTGTGTATATGAGAGAGAGAGAGAGAGAGAGCTTAGGGGGTCACAAAAAAAGAAGAAGAAGAGTACATGCCTTCAATAGAAGGGGGTATATATACAGTGCGCTCAATAGAAGGGGTTATATAAGAGAGTTACCTACCTTTAATAGAAGGGGTTATATTTCCTTATGGAGTCATAAATTTTACACACATAAGGGGTTTTAATGTTTAAAAATAAAAGAATGAATAGATATAAAACAACTTTTATGATCTCAAAATTTTATAGAAAACTTGTATGTAGGTGGTTTTTACCCCTTGAATGCACGTGCTACATGAATTTTGCATAGAGAGAGAGAGAGAGAGAGAGGTTGTTTTTAGCTTGTAGATTTGCATAAGAAGTGCAAAGAGAGGTACCTTAATTGACCACCTTGTTTTAATTGATTTGCTTTTGCCATAAGAATTGAGTTTCATTAAGGAAGTTTTGAGTTACTTAATATAGTAATGATAATTTTTTGTTACTTACTACCTTATTTAAAAATCTAATATCGAGTTAGAAGAAACAAAAGTATGCCTAGAAAAGGAAAGTAAAGCCTAGGAAATATCTTATGCCTTGCCATGCTTTTTTATTACTTCAAATGATACTAAAAAATGTTTGTGTCTCATATAATTGTAAAATAGGGGATATGTAAGACTAAGAGATAAAGAAATATTGCAAGTGAAAACAAATGCCAATATTAAAACATAGAAGTTTCTTTCTTACATACAAGAGAGAAGCCCTTGGATTTGAACTTGGATTTGAAGGGTTTCCTACCCCACTACGTTCATGTTCAAGGACACAACCCTTGCATTCGGTCTCATGTTCCAAGACACACAACCCTTTCTTTTTATCTCATTGAGCATCACATAGGAAATTGATTTTTTTATGCACTTTAAAACTTTGAGCGTGCACTTTAAAGATTTGAGTGTCACATGAGAAATTGATTGATTATTGTGCACTTTAAAATTTTGGGTGTGACTTGAATGTGGGGCATTTGTCAAGTGTTACGTCAAGAAACTGAATCACGCAAGTTAAGAGCAAAGAATAATATATGAGATTTATATTTATCTTATATTTCTAGTGCCAAATTAGACTATAGATATAGGGTAGACTTTCCTATGTCCACCACAAACCTCCACCATTGCATGTATATTTGTAGTTCCAAGTTATACTAGAGATATTTGTAGGTACTTTGGTGCTTATAGACTTCCATTACACGTTAATTCATTGTTGTTCATTGGAATTTCATTTGGACTATATCCCACGGTCACACCTTACAGTTCATTGGGTCCATTTTATGTCAAGCTATAGCTTGGCCCACCAATTTTTGTTGGAGGCCAAGGAAGTCATTTGGATGACCAAATCACCCATAGGCGATTTCACATTTGAGTCTACTTGTTTCTTCCCACTCTAGGATGGTGGGAAATGCACCAATGTTGAGGCTACTACTTCCAGGTTGCTAGCAACTTGCAATCATACCACATCACATGGGGAAGAATTGGTACTCTAGATAGGGGGCTAAAATATGAAGCCACAATCACCACTCTACTTTGATAGTAGAGTGGTTGATGTTTAGGTGCTTTGAAAGGTTGTAATCCCAAGAGGCTCTTAGAGAGCTAGTGAGGTTGTGACCCCAAGTTAGAGCTCTCTCTCTCTCTCTCTCTCTCTCTCTCTCTCTCTCTCTCTCTCTCTCTCTCTCTCTCTCTCTCTCTCTCTCTAAAGAACTACCTTAATCACACATGGAAGAGAAGGGGGATCACTATATCATTATAGCTCTACCCTAATCCCTTGATGTAAGTGCTAATCAAATCATTAATTGCTAAGCCTCACCTGTCTTGGCTTTGATACAAAGTAATGAGCTAGGGAGGATCAAAAGTAAGCCAATCCATAGTTAAAAGATTGTAAGCAATAAAGAATCAAAAGTAATGAGCTAGGGAGGATCAAAAGTAAGCCAATCCATAGTCAAGAGATTGTAAGTAATAAAGAATCGAAGTAATGAGCTAGGGAAGATCATAAGTAAGCCAATCCATAGTTAACGCACAAATAAAATGCACTAAGCACACAAGATTTAGACTTAAAGAAAAAAAACATTATATCTCACACAAATGTGAGCTCCAAGTACATGCTTTTGTAAATCCAAACATGAGTATCTAGATGCACTTTTATCTCCAAATGTGAGCATCTAAAAGTGCATCTAGATGCAATTTTATCTCTAAACGTGAATGCATCTACATGCACTTTTATCTCCTTGAAACACTCCATAAAATCTCCACAAATCACTCATCGATTATCTCTAAACGTGAATGCATCTACATGCACTTTTATCTCCTTGAATCACTCCATAAAATCTCCACAAATCACTCATCGATTATGTGCCAATCACCTAAATTCTCTCTACCTTTACAATTTCACAAACAAATAATCTTTGGATGATCAACCTTTGCCCATGCACCATATTGAAATTCATTCCAAAATTTCAACACATGTAAAAACCCTCAATATACTTCATGCCCTAGGATTTTCATGTGACACACTTTTACATTTTTATATAGATGAATGAAAAAGCAAGACATAAAGTAATATAGGTCTTGTAGCTTTTAAAAAAAGACGACGACGCAATGCCATGATTCTTGAGTACAAGTCACTTTTTTAAAATTAGCTACAAATCATGATTCCACGTGCATGAATAACCCCCTTATTTGGAGTCTTGAGAGAGAAATTTTGAAAAAATACAAATAATTGTCTTTATATTTCAATAACTAACTTTGGCAAATCTATTTGGTAGTAATTCTCACCTTCTTTATGTGTCTTGCATTCTCTCTCTCTCTCTCTCTCTCTCTCTCTCTCTCTCTCTCTCCCCCCCCCCCGTTTATGCAATGGCAAGTTGCCTTTATTTTCTTCACAAACTGGTTTGTAAAAAAGGGGGATCCTTTTGTGAGGAAGATGATGAATGCTAGGTGGAGGGTGGAGTATTAATAAATTACAGTGCTATTAATACGTGTATAAACATTAGAATGCTGGCACAACAATTAGGTAAGACATGAGTCTCAATTAATATATTAGTGCCCATTGGGCACTAATATATAATTAGAGTAACCTTGGTCGAATGCTAAGGTTAATTTTTTTTAAAAAGATCACAAAACGGTGCATCTCTCTCTCAAGCGCAGATCACAAAATGGCACATCTCTCTCTCTCTCTCTCTCTCTCTCTCTCTCTCTCATACTTTGGAGGCCACTGCCTTGAATGGCTTCAACTGCTGCAATCCACCTTTTATATACATCCGAAGAAGCATCGAGAGACATCTTTAAAATTCCATTATTATTAAAATTTAACTCAAATCACACGTAAGCCTTAAGTCCTAAGGCTTTCATTTCTCTTCAACCTACTCCTAAGGTTTTACTACTACAACTAATTAATTAATGTGAAAGAAAATTTGACACCCATATTTTGTACATATGTATTAATAGCACACATTGCTATTAATATATATGTATTTTGTCATATATGTCAAAATACAATCTCTTTTAGTATGTACACACGAGAGACATCCATACACACATTCACATAAACGCTCATGCGTGGGCACACAAACATACACTCTTGAAACCTAACACCCTATACTTGGGCTTAATATGTACACACATGAGAGACATCCATACACACATTCACACAAACACTCCTCCACGGACACACAAATATATACTCTTGAAACCTAACACCCTATACTTAGGCTTCAATTAGATTCTTTACTAATTTACAAACATATACTCTTGAAACCTAACACCCTATACTTAGGCTTCAATTAGATTCTTTACTAATTTACAAACATATACTCTTGAAACCTAACACCCTATACTTAGGCTTCAATTAGATTCTTTACTAATTTACAAACATATACTCTTGAAACCTAACACCCTATACTTAGGCTTCAATTGGATTCTTTACTTATTTATAAACATATACTCTTGAAACCTAACACCCTATACTTAGGCTTCAATTAGATTCTTTACTAATTTATAAACATATACTCTTGAAACCTAACACCCTATACTAGGGCTTGAATTAGTTTTTTTACTAATTTATAAGGCATCATGAGCCCAAAAAGGTTAAGTAGTGGTTGAAGACCAACAATCACAAGGGACCTTTGAGTCTTTGATGTGCAAACAACCAAGGTCTACCTAGGCCTATGCAGTTTAATGAACAGATAATTATTATATTAACACTAGAGAGCTTTATAAAGAGTTCAAAAGACCATGGGCCACAGGTTGAGAACCAGAGACTAATGAACTTTTCTTATCTATAAGTGGAAAATTTTCATCACATGGAAGTGCAGGCAATTTTGGTATATTTTTTTTTAAAGATATGAGGGTCCTCATGGAGTACTTTGCTCCCAATTTTTTAAAAATAAAATAAAATTGGCGACTACTAGAAGGGAGAAACATATTCCGTGAGGACGCGTCATCTCCTCTACAATGCGAGGGCAAGGTAGCTATCGGGTGTCTAGGTGGGATAGAACCTGGTACCTCCACGTTACAATCCACCCCCTTTAAACACTAGAACAAGAGCCCGATATTATATATATATATATATTTTGTATATTCTGCTAATTATGGGTGGTGGGACAACCAATGTAATGGTTTAAACCATTAATTAACAAGGAGGAAATATTACCAAAAACTTAAACCTTCAAAATCTTAAGGTATATTTATATTTTGAAGGCCACTCTAGCCGTGCACTGATGGTGCGCAGGCCAATCACGGGAGATATGCTGCTCTCTCTCTCTCTGTCTCTCTATGATGAGTTTCCTTTCTCTCTCTTTGGGAAACGCATGGTTTGGGCGAGGCCTTAGTACACTGGCGCGCTTTTGTGAATTGACCTCTGTACAGCTTGTCTTCCTCTTCTTGCTCTCTCTCTCTCTCTCTCTCTCTCTCTCACACACACACACACACACACACACACAATCCTCTCAGCTTTTCTATCCCACTGCTTTTTGGCTTCCATGAAAGGGTACCAGCTTGTCCCAGCAACCCATCTAAGGAACCCCCACAAATTGGAGTTACAGCTTATGAAGAACCTTGTAAGTGCCCTCCTCTCAACTCTGCTTGCCCACGAAGAACCTTGTAAGTTTGCATTGCACTGCTTGCTTTATGAGCTTACATTGGCTTCTCTGAAGTTTGCAATTTTGCTTTCTTCTTCCCTTGCATTCAAAAAGCCTGGGCCTCTCTGATGATATATCACTTGGTCTTTCAGAGATCATCCAACTCAGCCCATAAAGAAAACCGCCAAGATGGTAGGTGATTAGGGCTACAAAAACCAGAAAACCACCACCATGGTAGGTGATCAGGGCTTCAAAAACCCCTCATTTGAACCCTTTGAGAGAGCAAAGCTCATAAACTAGAGCTCCTGAGACAAGAAAAACCCATCAAAAAGCCAACATAGTGGTTGGTAATTTGAGCTACTAAAAAAAGCAAGCACATGCACGTGCGAGAGCACACACAAACACACACAATAAGGCATCAAATTGGGCTCTAGGATATCATAACACAACAAATTGGGCTCTTAGAAACCATCAGAACCAGCAAAGCCCACAAACTTGTACTCTTGAGACATGAAACATCATAAAAAAGCCAACACGGTGGTGTATGCACACGTGCGCACACACACTCTTCCATTTTGGCATCAAATTGGACTCTAGGGTAACATAACACATCAAATTGGGCTCTTGGAAACACCAAATTCTTGAATGCAGTAAGTACATTATAAACTTTTGTGACCAAAACCTCTTACCTTCTTTATGCTAATGATAACCTTGAGTGCTTTTACAGGTATTGCAGAGTGTTTTTTTCCTCACTTGCCTGGTTCATTCTCTGCTTGGAAACTATGCACTTCATGTCAATGCATGGAAGAAGTCTCAAGAAACAGATGGTCACCCCCCTGCACCAGCAAGTTCTCCTAATGAAGATTTCTGTGCAAGCCTGAGAACTCCACCATACAGAGCTCACAGTTCCTCTATAACGAAGTTCGGTGCAGTGGGTGATGGCAAGATGCTAAACACCCATGCCTTTCAAGATGCTATCTTCTATCTTAGCTCTTTTGCAGACAAAGGGGGTGGTCAGCTCTATGTACCAGCTGGTAAATGGCTAACAGGAAGCTTCAATTTGACCAGCCACTTTACTCTCTTCTTAGACAAGGACGCTATAATACTTGGATCACAGGTAAGAACATATGATACCTACTTGCATGCATGCATTTATACATGGATACATACATTCTTATACATACATACATACATACATACATGTATCAGTAAGTATATATATATATAATGCGCGCTTGCATGCGTGCATTCATTTATATATGCATGCATATACGCGCATGTGCATGCACACACACACAAACACAAAGAAAATGGAAGACTTCTCTCCAAGAGGAACATGTATTTCTATGCTCTAGCACACACAATAAATTCTGAGCTCCCTTTAAAGCTACTTATAAGCGAGTAATTTTGAGCCTTTCAGGACCCTAAAGAGTGGCCTATCATTGACCCATTACCCTCTTATGGAAGAGGAAGAGAGTTGCCGGGTGGCAGGCACATCAGTCTGATTCATGGTGAGAATCTCACAGATGTTGTAATTACAGGTATGCTATGTTAAAACCAAGGCTATATATCTTCAAGCAAAGTTTAAAGTAACGATGTCTTTGGTTGTGTTTCTATATATATGTGAATGTATGTATGTCTGCGTGCATGCATGCATGCATGTATTTATGTATGTATGCATGTATGCAATATGTATGTATTTCATGTGTGCATTGATTTATTTGCTCTTGTAAAGCATGGTATCTCCTGCAGTTCACCAAACAGCTGATGCATTGGTAGGTGATAATGGGACTGTTGATGGTCAAGGAGCTGTTTGGTGGAAGCTGTTTGCCAAGGGTAGACTCGAATTCACACGTGGCCATTTGGTGGAACTCATGCATTCTCAGGACATCATCATCTCAAACTTAACCTTTAAAAACTCTCCATTTTGGAACATCCATCCAGTGTACTGCAGGTTTCCCCTAAACTATGTACTGTTTATACTTGGCAAGATTTTCTGCATTACTGTGGGCATCTATGCCTTACACAAAGTTATTGGGTTTGCTAGAAAATTGTTTCAAATAAATGGGCTTTTCTCATATGTTGGGTTTTAGGCCTTGTGGTATTCAAATCCCTTATTGCATCAAAATACAAGCATTTTCTCTGGCAACCCCTGTATCTTTTTGCTACCTCTTTCTTCTCATTGATTTTTCATTATGGTGATTTGTGGGATATGTAGCAATGTGCTCATCCAGTTCCTTACCATTCTAGCTCCGACGGAGTCACCCAACACAGATGGGATTGATCCGGGTATGTTGTGCAACTACTGTCATGAAACAAGTCTTCCTTTTTCCCCTTGCAGCATAAGAGGAAAAATATTTTCTTATATGACAATAAATGTATTATGCCATCATGATAAGAGGATCCTATGCTATCATATGACAACATGGATCCATTGGTCATTTTTGCAGACTCAAGCACGTATCTATGCGTTGAAGACTGCTACATCGATAATGGGGATGATCTTATCTCTATAAAGAGTGGCTGGGATGAATATGGCATCACCTATGGACTCCCGAGCTCACATATAATCATCCGGCGCATCGCAGGCGGTACACGTTCAAGTGCAGGGATCGCTATGGGCAGTGAAATGTCAGGTGGAATCTCAAATGTGTATGTGGATGATGTGGTAGTCCACCATGGTGCTACCGGGGTACGTGTGAAGTCAGCCCGAGGGAGGGGTGGCTATGTCAAAGATGTCTATGTCTCAAATGTTGTGTTACGGAATGTGAGGACTGGCATTGGGTTCACGGGCTTCTATGGTGAACACCCTGATGATAAGTATGACCGTGATGCCATACCTCATGTGGAGCGAATATATATAAAGAATGTGGTAGGGGATAACATCACATTAGCAGGTAACTTCCAAGGTCTACCAGAGTCTCCTTATCTGGATATCTATCTCACAAACATCACTCTAAATGTAACATCTTCACATCATGTGTGGAACTGCTCCAATGTGGAAGGGTATTCGGATTCGGTGTATCCAAAACCATGCCCCGAGTTGTGTCAGTAATGCAATGTACAGGTGTGACTACTCTCTTAGTTGGTGTCTTACTGTCCATCATCCTATGTAGGAAGTAGTATATCATGAGGTAGCAAGGGCCTTGATTTTCTTCATAGTAGGGGAGCCTTCTGTGAACCCCAAGACTTGCAAACTGGCTTGATTGATCACAAAGGCAACACTTCAAGAAGTTGGTGATCTTTCTACAGTTATGTAACTGTAGCATGCATGATAATGCTTAATTCATTATATAAAGAGACTAGTTTTCACAATGGGGCAGTTAGAAGGCAGTTACAGCTATTCTGGTGCCTTACTTAATAGAATATAATATATAATTAAACTTAAAAAAAGAGATTTGTGAATAATTTTTATGTCAATTGTTCAAAGGAGAGCCATAATTTGGCACCTCATGTTTGATATCCATCAATGCAAGTACTCATTGATGCTGCTTACTTGCATTGATGCAAGCAGCTCAATGCTTTCATCCACTTCTCTTCATCACATGTCACTTCACCATATTGAAACTAATCCTTGGTCTCCAAAATTCCTTGCAAAATTCCATTAAATCAATTGACACTCAACTAAGGTTGGTTTTACACACCACAATACCATATTATTAGCTTGTACACAGGTTGCAACTCTATGCCCATATAGTGCTAAAACAATGTTAAGTGCCAAAGTCATTATTTGATGTATGGGTTCATCTTGATCAAAATGGTGTGTTTCTATTCTAGATAGCAATGGCAAGGTCATTATGGGGTTGCCATTCTAGAGAGCAATGGCAAGGTCATTCTTTGGCACAACAATCTTTGATCTCTAGCCCTAGTGGTCATTCTACCCTACCCAAACGAATGGACCGGGTTCAAACCTTGATATCCGTGGTGTGTGTGAGTGGTGCAATGCTTGCATTGGATCCCCCAAAGGGGCTTTTCCAAAAAAAAAATGTGGGCTTGACTCCTCCAGCTTTCATTACCCCAATAGTATGCAAAAATCATTTTAGTATGTAAAAATCATTTTAGTATGCCAAATCTGTAATTGTACCTCCAACCCAACGAGTATGGAACAAATTCCAAGGGGAGATAGCATTTGGGAACGTGATAAATTAGTGTCATGATCCAATTATGTGGCATAGGTTGACTTAAAAGAGACTCCCCATAATTGAAAATAGGCTAAAGCCAAAAGGAAGTTTTTTTTTTTTTGGTATTGCGAGGTTATTTTTTTGAGACAGAATTTGATAGGCCACATGCCTAATGGCATGCAGGAGAAGGGGGCAGGTATTGAACCCTGGCCTGTCGTCGCGGTGTAGGGAAAGAGCGCTTATCGCTAGGCTGTCTCCCCCACCTCCCACAAGGAAGTTTAGAGAGTGATAAGGCACATGATAAAGTCAACATATATATTGCAAAGAAAAACAATCACATGATTGTTAGGAATCCCCTTGGGAATTTTCTAAATTTATGAGTCTCATCAAATTTGGATATGCCAAGCATGCCTGGAAGGCCAAGCATAATGATATGCAAGATTGATTAGAGTTAAATTAAGTCTTGCATGAAAGTGAAACTAAATACCTAAAAGATTGATTGGAGTAAAACTAACTACCTAAAAGTATTAGGTTGTGGTTGATAGTGACCAAGCTAGTGATCTAATAGATAGCAAGGATTCATTAGTTCAAACACAAAAATTGGTCAGAATTGGATCACTTACCAAAAATAGCAACTTAGTCCTGGTCATAATAATGTCGAGGATATCAAGGGCAACTGATGGGAAAAGTTTGGGTATTACTTAAGACTCAATGACAAAGTGATTTGAGCTTATCAATGCCATCAAAAAAAGCATAAAGATTGGTTAGAATTGGAGTGCTTATTATCGAAAATAGTAGCTTAAAAAATAGTTAGTTTCAGCCACAATAATGCTAAGGATGTTAAGGGCAACACATGGTCAAAGTCTGGGAATGACTTAAGACTCAATGACAAAGTGATTTGGGCTTATCAACGCCATCATAGAAAGGACTAGGTGCCTAAGCTATAGTCACATTGTAGATTCAACACGTCTACATCAACCACAGACAGGTTACCTATAGTAAATGAGCAGAACTAGACAGATTCAGGGTAAAGTGTAGCACTAGAAACTTGTTGTTGACAGATTTAGGGTATGATCGATAATATGCCTATGATAATTAATTATTATATAGAAAATAAAGGGGTAGAAAGCTAGACTAAGGTATGATTGAGTTTTGGGGTGAAATGTCACCCCATTACTTAGCTTATCCGTTTGTATATAAGTCAATTTGTCTACTTTCTAGAGGACCACACATTGCATTCTCTTAAACTACAAACTAATATCTTTTCTTTCTCTTGCTGATTCTTCATGTAATGCTCTAATGGTGAATTCTCTTTGTGATTTGTGAGTTTCATTACAATTGTGTGTGTCTGAACCTCACTTTGAGCTCTTATTTGTTGAATTTAAGTGAGGTCATGTGAGATTAACATAATCTTAAGCTTTATGTTATGGCTATCTTTGGGATAGCCTGCATAGAGTATTATTTGGTGAAAAAGCATACCTTCTTGATTTTTCTTCTTTGTAGAGTAGAGTGGAGCAGAGGCATTGCACATAATGGAGCTCGTGAGCTATGAGAGAAGAGCTTTGAGTGATGAGTGGGAAAGAGGAAGTAAAAAGAGACAGGTGGGAGTTGAGAAACGTTGTGTGAGATGGAATGGGAGAGAAACCCCTCTCATTGCCATTGTGTAATTCTTGAGGAGCTTGGAGAGGAGTAGAGCTAAGGGAAGGAGAAATTTACTAACATGGAATCAGAAAAATAGCATAGAGCCTCAAGACTTAAGCCTTGAGTAACCTCATGCCTTCGACCTTAGGCCTTGAGTCTTAAGCCTTGACGCTTGAGCTTTGGTCCTTGCATGTTTGACCTTGGGCCTTGAGCCTCTAGCCTCAAGACTCATTTGGGCCTCATTTATTATGGAAAAGTCAACAAGCTAGAGACTCACAAACCTAGGCACCTATAGTGGAAGAGAGCAATAGCATCGAAATGTCCAAGGGGTGGAAATACCACTTTTAGGTTAAGACGAGTGTGATAGGTCTCTCTCTCTCTAGCACGCATGCATGTGCACACACACAAAGAGCACGTTAGATTTTGGATATAAGGGCCGCACTAGTAATTTCTTCCTCTTTGTTTTGTTCTATGCATTATAGATTGGGGCTCTTGACATAGAAATTCAAATAGAGTAGCTAAACTCTAGTGCACCTTAGGAGAAGAATTTCCTAGCATAATTTACAGCACGTTGCATGATCGTAATTAGCTCCATCACCGATAACCTCTAGACATGTTGCTCACCTTAGCAGGACACAAATTGTAACCTTTAGTTTTTGAAGAGGGGGTTCACAATAGATAATGTTTACATCAACATGGTGTATAGAAGCATTATAACACGATGCTCAAGAAGTTTTCCTCTTAGGAAACTTTGTGGCACCCACAAAGCCCCCTCCTATAACCTTTAAAATTAGAAAACATTGATAATATTATCTGAACAAGAGAATACATCACACAAGGGATAGTTTCACATGCTTGAGGATTGTTTAAACAACCTTAGTGAGACTGAGCATGCAAAGAAATTTTCAGAGGAAGATTACGTAAAGGAGGTTGAGAGCTGTAAATGGGAGGATTACAAGAGGAATGGTGCAAGGAGGTAAGGAGAATGTATACTTTGAATTATGGGGATAATGTAGTTGAAGACCACACAAACAATAAAGCCAACAATATTTAAGATCTAAACCAATCAAAGAGACTTAAATGTACAAAAATATGGATAGTAGAGGAGCTTATTCCAATGCAAGTGAAGTATTAGGGTGAAAAGTTAGCTTTAGTCTCGACAACTTGCAAAGAAGACAAATGAGCAATATTTCACCTTCATTAAAGATTTTTGTAAGCCAAAATGTATGAAGCCTCTATTTGTTTTGTATAATATTTAACAATACATCCTCACAAGCGTAGGTGTTAACCACTTTGGTTAACATGGAGTGCTTCGCCAACTTGAATCAAAAACTCTTCCAAACACTCTACTCACAATGTCTAGCACAAGTTCGCCAATGTCTTCACCACAACATCATTGTAATGACACCATTGAAAGTTGAGTGGTAACTTGCAAGGTTATATAAAAAAAGGTTCTCTTAAAAAAAGCTAAAAAGAGGGTAATATGAAAGTTTTATCTATATTTTACAAAGTTAGTTTTAAAAACCCTTAAAATGGCCTCTTTTTGTTAGAAATAACCTATTTTTTGTAAACCTGGTTTTGAAAATAAGTATGCTTGTGAGTGTATGTGTAACACAAATATAATATGTATATATGACGTAAATTGAAGTAGATCTTAATTTATGATTTTGGTGAGAATCAATATCCATATTCTCAGTATTTATTAAAAAAACATTGCGTTGCCAAAACTGGAAGTGCATATATGTAAATTAGTGTTCTATAATCATTCACATTTTACCATCATTAACCATCATTAAACTATATAAATTTAAAGCGTATCTTTGCAAATTTGTGCTGCAATCATTCAAATTTACCATCATTAAACTACACAAATTTAATGGAATCTTACATTATATAAGGTTACGAACTTAGGTAGACCTCACCATTAAACATGTTGCTTAAAGAAAAAGAATCGTTAAAAGTAAGAAAAAGCTAAGAATTACAATTCAATAATATCTCATCTTATATCGATCTTTGCTTGCTCGTAAGTTTTTCTCATCAATGGATTTCTATTGTGATTAGTTTTGTTATGGTTGATCACATCTATTGCAACTATACCAAGTGCATTCAATAAGGCAACTTGATGGTTGTTGTGGTTGATCGTCTATGGAATTCAATTTCACTTTTTAGTAAATGCAACTAACAAGTTTGTTGGCATTCCTTATGAGTGTCATAAAGACATGTAAAAATATTATCTATTTTGTAATTTTGAATCCATACAACAATTTTTATGTAATTTTGAAGTGTAGTTTTGAAGTCAGAATAATGAATTTTTCACTAGCTACTATAACTTTTACAAGGAAAAGACCCATTATGATTTTTTTTCTCGTATATTATTATTGATTAAATGGAGAGAGAGAGAGAGAGAGAGAGAGAGAGAGAGAGAGAGAGAGAGAGAGAGAGAGAGAGAGAGAGAAGAAGAAGAAGAAGAAGAAGAAGTTTCTTTTAACATCCAGGGAATAATCCTAATTGCTATGTAGCATATGAAATGATCAGTGAGTTTGTTGGTTCCACATCTAGAAAGAGGACTCTCTCGAGCTAGCCGATTTGTTCCATGTTGGGTGGCATATGAAATGATCAGTGAGTTTGTTGGTTCCACATCTAGAAAGAGGACTCTCGAGCTAGCCGATTTGTTCCATGTTGGCTGAAAAAAAGTTATCTATGATAAGCCCTCTTTAAACTCACACACATCACTCTTTTATTGTTTATGGAATATCTGCTATTAGCATATTAGGCCATACTTTAAACTCAAGAATATCCACTAAAAGAGGACTCTCGAGCAAACCATAATTGCCGATTTACCCCATGTTAGGTGGTAAAAAGGTTGTGAGCCCCCTCGTCAAACTCACACACTCTACTTCCATAGCCCATCATTTGTCCCTAGTGTAAATCATCCCAATTGTAATGTTTTTGAGTACACTTATCATCAAGATCAAATTGAACTTCTTTTGAAATCATCCCTTTTTTAACGAGGCCAATTCAAGTTATCCCTTTATTTTAGGAGACATTGATTTGATAATGGGCTAACTTGACCCTCAACAAAGACCCTCATTTTCACTTGCACACTTGATCCTCAAAATCATTATTAAGATTGACTTGACCCCAATTTTTCCTAGCTCGAGGTTAGTCCCAATGCATTTTGCAAACAAATCTAAATAGTCCAATAATATTTTTAATCATTAATCACTATGTTGGATTTTTTTTAACACCACTCTTTTAATCTAAACATTGCATTTAAAAAAGGTGAACTCGTTAAAAACATAAGCTAAAAAAATATTAAGCAATTGGGTTCAATTTGTACTTTTTAGGTTTTATACAAAAACTTAAAGCTTATTATCTTATTGTGACTATTTTTACATTATTTATCTTCTTCTTGCTTTTTTCTTTTGATTTCTCACTCTTCTATCTAAGACTAAATAATCTTTTAATAATTTGTATATTTAATTATTACTATTTTTAAAATTCTGATTGGCATGAGACAAGTCCCTAGTGACCCTTGCATGATAAGATAAACAAAAGACCCTTGCACAAGGTTGAACAGTAGGAGGGTATATCTATTTTCTTTTCTCTTTGGTGTCTCAATATTAGTGATTGGTAAGACCTCATGGTCTTTACAATTGTATATGCTTTAGAAGATGTGAAATGGCTATGGGACAAGCCGTTAATATAAATATATACGTGCATGCGTGTGTGTGTGTGTGTCTCTCTCGTCCCCCTAAACTAGCCTTCGTTTTTTAGGCCTCTTGAAGTTGTGTGTTGTGGATGCTTTGAGGGGTATCTATTACATATTAACCATGGACAACCAAGGCACAAGGAGAGGAGAGAAAAAAGAAATCCTGGATTTCTAAAAAATAAGAGGAAAAAATCCCTTCGATTGACCCTTTGTATTCTGGCTTCCATTCCTGCGTTTCACTTCTTAATGTCTTTTACATACCGAAGCAACGCGCGGGTTGAGTACTAGTGTTAGTTAATGCATGCCAATAACTAGTATGGGCATTAATTAATACCACTTGGCCGTTCAACAAGCGAAGCGAGCCTTGAGAGAAGAACGGTAAAACTATGTCATGCGTGCTATGTGATGGCATGCGTGTTATGTGATGTTATGTTTTTTTAGTGGTCTTGGCACTCTAGAGGAAATATCTACGATATAATAAGGTCGGAGACTCCGTGGCCAAAGGTCCCCCCCAAAACCTAAAAATGTTTTAAAGAGAAAATATCAAAGCTTTGACTGTTGACTTGCTATTTTTCTACGAATCTGGTAGCTGTGACCACCAGCCGACCAATCGTTACGTGCCAGCGCAGGATGAGCCTTCCGACACGGGACACGTGTCGAGATGGTAACAGGCAGGTGGAGGTGAACATAAAGACACGTGCAAAGGGGGGCAAGTGAATGGGGGGCACGTGGCGTAAGATGGATGCATAGGGGAGGATGAGAGATCGGCGTCAGGACAAAAGGGGGTGTCGTAAAGGCGGGGCGGGCTTAAGTGGGGCAGGGTCACAGGGCAGTACAAAGCCTGGCAGCGTTGCGCAAAACCTCCTAAGAGGCTAGCACACAAACCAAAGCTGTATACAACAAAATTACAGAATTTCTCCTGCTTCGTCGAACCCCTCTCTGTGTGCGTGTGTGCGTGTGTGCGTGTTTTTGTGTGTGTGTGTGTGTGTGTGTGTGTCCTGCTTCGTCGAACCCCTGTGTGTGTGTGTGTGTGTTACTGCGGCCTGCTCGTAAGCTTCCACAGTGAATGGAGCATTGTAAACACCCCTCCCTCCTTACCTTTCCCGCTAATTTCACACTTCGCCATGTTCCTCCCCCTCTGGATTCATCCCCAGAAAGCCCTGAACCCACCACTAGCTCCAGCTCCTCCAGCTGCCTTTCCACCAACGCTGATGATTCTGCCCCATGGTATGGCTCGCCCACCACACTAGCAGCCACAACAGCCACCCCACGAATCCATAGCCACCCCTTACCATCTGACATTGCTAAGAGAGATTTTCCCCAGGCATGTGCATTGCCTCCATCCAGCATTCCTGGGGACCGGATGTCGGTACCGCAGCAGAGAGATATGATGGATCTGATGTCCTTACCACAACAGGCACATATGGGAGATTTCATGTCCTCACCACCACAACAGAGACAGAAAGGAGATTTGATGTCCTCAACACAACAAAGAGGTATGGTTAATTTTATGCAGATTCATGCGCAGCGCTCCTCTGATTTTGCGCAGGAGCGAATGCCCTTACCCCAACACAGAGGTGTGATAGATTTTGTACAGACGGGTGCCAAGAGCTCATCTGAGTTTGTTCGGGAGGACGAGAGATTTCCCATGGTCCAGCAGGTGCCCATGGCCATATTCGGCCAGGCCCCTGCTCCTCCCCCTTACCTTCCTCTACAATGGCTGCAGTTTTTGCAATTGCAGGGGCTACCCAATTGGGGAAGCAGCCCTTATGGTGTGAACTTGACAAGGAGCAACACAATGTCAGAGCTCTACCGCGAACTGCGGCCAGAGGTACAGGGCCCTTCTTGGAGCTATGGCTCCAATGTGCTCTCCATGAAGCATGTTGCACCTATGAAACTGTTCAGGGGAGTGAGGCAGAGGCATTGGGGCAAGTGGGTTGCCGAGATCCGGCTGCCCCGCAACAGGGCACGGCTATGGTTGGGCACCTTTGACACCGCAGAAGAGGCTGCTTTGGCTTATGACCGAGCTGCCTTCAAGCTCAGAGGTGACCGTGCCCGCCTCAATTTCCCATTACCACTCAGCACCGCACCTCCCACATCATTATCATCATCAAACCTTCCCCATCACACAGTTCTTTGCAATTCAATCTTACCTGAGTCAGTGATAAGCAACCTTGATGCTAAGCTTGAAGCAGTAATGGCAGAGCAGTACAACAACAATTCACCCCCCTTGATCTCATCATCGCAGGATACAACAGGAGGAGCCTCTTCGTCTTCCTCTATTGATAACCCGACGGAGAAAATTGCAGAGGAGGGCATGGACCTTGATGCACAGGAAGATTCTTTTATTATCCAGTCCTTTGTGCAGAGTGACAATATCAACGACAAACCCTCATTCTTACCATCATCTGAGGATTTCGGGTCGCTGCAGACTTCGGTTTTTGAAGGAGATGCACTGAGTAATTTAGATAATTTACCAGATATGAATTGGGTATCCACAAAGGGAAACACACTGAGCAGTGTACCCATTGTAGATATGGAGACCACTAGGGGAAACACATTAAGCAGTATACCCAGTGTAGATATGGAGACCATATGGAATGCATTGGTTGCGTCGAGCTCTAACACAGAGGCAAGCCAGGAGAAGTTCAGGGGATCTTAACAAATCACTTATTTCCTTCATTTCAACTTTTAGGTTCACATCTACCATAGCAGGTGGAATAGAGGGCCAGAGTTTTTGAAAGCTCTCTTGTGGTGGTGTAGATTTTTCCACTAATTCTAGGCTAGAGGGTGGGGACGAAGCTCGGGGCAAATTTTTGAAGCTCTGGACTTCCTGCATGGGTTTTTTTTAATGAGGTTAGGCAGGGGCAATACCACACACACTTGGTGCATTTAGCCAGTATACTTGGTGCATTTAGCCACCACACTTGGTGCATATAGTGGCATATAATCTCCTGATGCAAGCATACATCAAATTCCTCATGCATTTTTTTTTCACTTCTTGGATCATAATGCAGGTGAATAAGTGGGGTTCACATGGGTAGAGAGAGAGAGAGAGAGCCCTTTCTCAGAAGCACCTTAGATACCTTAGAGAATACCTTGGAGAATCCTAACAAAAGAAATGTATACCAGCTTCAGGAGATTTTTTAGTGCCTCCCAGAAGCCCTTTTTTCCCCTCCTAAAATGCCACAGTGACTTAAAAGGGTGGCTATTGTTTCAGTTGTTTTGGTCTCACAGCCGTGTAATAAAAGCACTTGCTTAGCACTTGTTTCCTTTCAATCAGGTTGCCAATTTGCAGCATCATTCACTTGTTTTATGGTTAATATAAATATATATAATTATTGTCCCAAAAAAAAATCATTTTTTAAAATCATATAGCATGGCCGCGGCCCGCATGATGCCCTTGTCTAATCAAAATATGATTAAGTTTTCGGACTAACTTTGAGTAACTCCAACGTTTGCAACCTATAATGTAAAATTCCTACTTAGGCGCATGCGTTTTTCTAATCAAAATACAAGTAACTTTTTGGTATTCGAATAATCAAAATAAAAGTAGTTTTTTGGTCATGGCTCTTGCAACCCCATCATTTGAAGTTCTAGAGTGTACCTCACTTAAAAAGCCCTCACTTAAAAAGCCCTCTACCAGAGGAGAGGGGGGCATGCCTTACCATCTTTGTCAGGCGGGTGGGATCTACGTTCGGATCTTATTAACTAGGGGTAGTAAACTAGGGTTAACGGCAAGAACTAGGGTTGTCGGTATGGCAAACTAGGGTTATCGGCAAGAAGTAAGCTAGAGTTACCACGTATGGCAGTAAACTAGGTAAACTTGTAAAGTAAGCAATGGAGTCTAGCAAACTTGGAAGGGTAAAACTAGGAATTACTAAATTAAGGATGTTGGGAAAATTACTAAGCTAGGGATGGTAAACTAGGGAGAGATATGTCTCCATGCATGTATTTAAGAATCGAATATTCAATGGAGAACATGCCTAGCAGCAATGACTACTTTGTGAAACGGAAAGTGTGAAAGTTTCCACATAATGCTAGGTAGGACCTGGCTTCGAGTCTTAGCTCGTGTACCTTTTTTTTTGTCTGAAAATCACTAAGTCCTCGAGCCTTGTGTGCTAATTTACAAGCAATTCGAATCCTGCTTGGTTGCCAACTCCAACAAACACATTTGACGAAAGTCACATATCATTGCATGAACATCCATGTCCGCAGATTTACATTAACACCAAGCAGGATGCTTGGAAACGGCAGCACCTGCACAGGCAGTGAGGGGGATACATGAGGCCCAACTCGGATGCTCGGTTCATCACCTTTGCCCTTATGGGCGAACAACCAATCTGGCGATGCCCCTTCCTCCTACAGCCTCACATTTGGGCAGAATACTGTAAAGCCTCGTGTTACATTCACATTAATCCTCGCATACCTACCCATTCGCCGTTGCTGGGCATGGGACCTGTTCCACCAAGAACAGAGATTAATGCAGCAAGTGCATCCCATGCATGTTTTGAAGTCTTATATGACCGAATATGAGGAATAATGCTTTGCTTCACAGAAAGTGCAAGCAATGCATGTTCCTATGCATCTCTTCCATCCCATCTCGTTTGAGCAGCAGTGGGAGGTATTGGTGGTGCATATGGAGGAGCCACATCTGTAGTATAAGATTCTACTTTAGATGTACTTGCGGCACCTGGTTGCATTGGTAGTTGTGAAATAGGACGAGTTTCACTACCACACTGACCACATTCCAAAGGCTTTTAGCAACCAATACATGCCTCATCATATAGGACCACAATGGGTAGTTAGTCCCATCAAGTTTATCCTCAGCAGACAGACAACATGTTGAATAGATCACTACTGCCAGCCGTGACTATCTACCAAATGCAAAATCTTTCAACTCACTGCAAGTACTAAGTATTCACTGAATGCAACCTCGGATGGCTGCCAAGTGACTGAATCACCTGCAAAGTGTATGAAAAATAACAGAGAGCAAAGAATAGAGTGTTACTATAGCGAAAGTATGATGGTCGATGTTGTTGAAGACACTGTAGATGGTGCTACACACCAAATCTTTGCCACTGCTGTGCATAGCCCAAACACCCAAAATCGAGTAGAACCAATCCAAAATGATGCCTCTCCAGAACGTTTGCAGAAACCTTGCGGTGCCCAAAACGCACCCGAATTGCATCGCGGACCCGAAAATTGCTCTATACATTGTATATAGCATGCTACAGTATATACCTTCTTCTTCTAAGAGGGTATCTTAATCGGAGATAGAAAAATAGGGTCGTGTGAGGAGGGGGGCAGACTACTAGATTAAGTGTCAAGGAAGCTAGCTCTGATACCAATTATAGGAATTAGGGTGTTAAGGTTGCAACAATGCACACACACAAGATAAAGAAGCTTGAGAGCACAAAAATTCACTAGAGTAGAATAAAAAAATGTGTGCCAAATACAAAAGATAAGTACACACCCCAAAATGAGTAGATAAGAGGGTGTACACACACACGGAGGAAAAAACCTCCTAGTGAGGGAAAAAGTGCCCCGACGGTCCTAAGTGTGTTCACACACATCACTACCATATAATGCTACATTGAGCAGTTAAAAAAATGCAATTATAGTGTATTTTTTTAAAAGTATGCCTATTTTCTTGAAATTATTGGCTTTGGAAAGATTGAAGATGAAGTGTGTATGTTTTCAAAACAAATGCTTCTTGAACACTAATCCCACCCACAAGAGGTAGATTGCTAGTGAAGCCAACAACCTTAAAATAGGGGTTTGAAATTTGGCCTCAAAGAAAACAAGCAAGAGAATCAATAAGTTTGTAATGTAGTTCAACTTTGAAGTTTTGATTGTTGATGGACGAAAAATTTAAGCTATGCTATTTCCCAAAAGCCTATAAGAAGTGTTTTTCAATAGGCATGTAGTCATTTATGAGGCCTTAAATGTGTACCTCATATAGGGTTGATTTTTACACACAATGGTTTTTTTCGTGGCTGGAAATTACACAGCTAACCTTAAATTTAATGTGTTGATCAGGTAACCTCAAATTCTATGTGTTGAGCTAGTATCCTCAAATTCTCTGTGTTGAGCTAGCAACCACACAAATTGTGGTTGCTACTCGTAACTATAACCATTTTTTGTTTTGAGCATATGTGCAAACTAAGACATAGACAATATTAATTTGAGGTGGTCCACCAATGGGAAAAATCTTTTTAAAATATAAAAAAACATAACCTAAAAAAGGCTGAAAAACTTGTTGCATGCAAAATTTGATTATGCAGAAACAATCACAAACTGTGATCTTAACAATACCATTGATGCTATTATGACTGAAGGTTGGAAGGGATGCAGTCACAATACCATTGATGCTATTATGACTGAAGGTTGGAAGGGATGTAGTCACAATACCACCAACCCTCCACCAATGGTATATATTCTTTCATGCTCTCTTTTGGGTGCAATCCAGAGGGTCATGCCAGCTAAGGGGATTGAGTGGAGGATCCACCTCATCCTTTTCCTATGGGGGTTGGTGGGGGGCATTTCTCCTTCCTCTAGGGGAATATTGAGAGGGAGGGGGGATGGTTGGGATTCTTGTTGGGGAGGGTTTTCGATGTGGAGGGTGGTGCTGAGCAAGTCATCAAGGAGGGTGGGTGGGCGCACTGACAAAGAGGGTTTGTCATGGGGGAGTAGTGACGGGACCAGGCAATGTAAGGGGAGAAAGGTGGCAATGGTGGCATTGGGGAGAAGGGGGTGACGAAGGGTAGGTTAGGGGGGTGGCACATGTGGTGAAGGAAATAGGGGAAGGGTGGTTAGGGAGGAGGTTGGGGTGGGGGAAATCTTGTGCTAGAGATGAGTTTGGCTTGGAGCGTGGGGGGGTCGAGTGGATGTTGGTGGGTACCAGTGGTGGGCGGTGGGTTGGGTGAGGGTTGAGAGGGGGAAGTGACATGGTCGTGCAAGTGAGGAGTGTGATGAGAGTGTTGGGCGTAAGATTCCGGGGAACAAGTGGGGGAATCGTTGTTGCCGTCATCATCATCTTCATCGTCATCATTGTCATCATCTCCTACGAGGACAGTAGTAGGTATTTTGGAGAAGAAGAAGGCCTTGGCTTGGCGAGCCTCTTCTATGGTGAAGTCATGGGGGGGAGTCACGTGGGAGTCATCAAACTGTATTATCACTGTGGTTGTAATAATCTTGAGTTGGTGATAGATGCGGCTGTACATCACTAGGAGGCCTTGGGGAGGCATTACCGCCTCAACCCCATATACTAGCTTAAATGGTGTGCAACCAATTGCAACTTTGTAAGAGGTTCGGTAAGCCCATAGAACTACTATGAGCTTGAATTCCCAATCATTATACGTCGAGCTTTAACAATTTTTGTTAATATCAAAATGAGGACTTTGTTGGTGCTCTCAGCTTGACCATTTTCTTGCGTATAGTATGGTGTGGGCTTGTGGTATGAGATCATGAACATTGGTGAGATGTTGGATTACACCATTCATAAAGTATTTCCCTTGGTCACTAACTAGCTCAAAAGGATGACCAAAGTAGGTAATGATATTCTCATAAATAAATCTAGATGTAGCCTGGCAACGTCCGCTTTTCTTGAAGCTCTTGCTTCAGCCAATTTTGTGACATAGTCCCTAGCTATTAAAATGTACCTTGCTTGGGTGCTACGTGCAGGCCAACTTATGGGTCCCACAAAATCAATGCCCCATTTCATAAAGGGTTCTAGAACTTTAATAGGGTGTAAGGGCATCATGTCCTTCTTTTGTGGTTTAGCACATCCTTGGCATTCGTATAGTGCACAATCCTTGAAGAGTGTTGGCCACCAATACCTCGATTGGAGTATTTTTCTTGCCATTACATCTCCTGCAAAGTTTCCACTAGCTACCCCTTGGTACGCTTGTTCGATGATGTATAAGTATTCATCCTTCCTTGGGCAGTGCCTTAAAATGTTATCCTACCTCTTCTATAAAGAGTTCTAACAATCAATTGATAAGGTTCTACTTCTTTAAGCAACTTCCTTGCTAGATCTTTTCTTAACTTCTTTACCTTGGAAAACCATTAGCTAGTCTTGTAAAAGAAAAGCCACTTTTGTAGAATTTTGAAGGTTTTTTTAAAAATTCAAATCTCTTAAGTTATTGAGTTTCAAACAAAATCATCTTAGAAAACTTTTCTTAACACATATACGGAGTTGAAAAAAATACAACCGCAAAGAATGAATAAAAAAAAACTATTTTTCAATAGTCATAAACTAGGTGGAACCTGCCAAGTAGTTGTAACGAATAAATAAAAATAAACTAGGTGGAACCTGCCAAATAGCGCTAAATGTTTGTATATCTGATTAAAACCCAATCAAATAATTTTTACACATGCCAAAAATCCCATGAAAAATGTATCAACATGTACACAATGTATGTATTCACTTAAAATGATGATAGAATCAAAGCTGACAACATTTCTTAGCTCTCTAAATTAGAGCGTGCTGCTGAATATTTCAGCCACTTTTGTGTGGTTTTTTACTATTTTTAGTAAAGTCTTAGTTTTAAAATTTCACCTTTTTTGGGTCAAACAAAATTCCCATATGATGCACTTTGTTAGGGGAGCTCATCTATGTGCTACTTGCTAAGTTTCAATATGGTTACCTATTCCTAATTTTGATTTTTTGATAACCTAAATGGGACCCGAGCCACTTTAGTGCCGAGCCACTTTAGTGGCTCAATTGCAAGACTAGTATTAACGACTTTGTCACTCTACTCTTGTATAGCCTCAACTGTAAACAGTGTAGCATCTGGTAGATCATCATCTATTCCAGTTGGTGCTTCATCATTAGGTACAAGAGATAGATGACATGTTTCATGCCAGGCCATACCGCCACTATGAAATCAAACTAGAGAAGAATATACAACCACCTAGTGATTCTTCTTGTGGAGAAAGGTTTATTGTTTGACAAGGTATAGCAAGGCTTGATTATCAACATAGAAAATAAATTTATTAGCTAGAAGGTAATGTCAAAATTTCTTCACGACATATACCATTCCTAAACCTTCACACTCTATGGTGGTATAATTTATCTCCGCCTCACATAATTGTCGATTGGCAAAACTTATAGGGTAGTCTAATTTATGTTCACTTGGCTAGGCTAAGACGCATCTAATTGCAAAGTTAGAAGTATCAATGTGCACATGGAAGATAATATCCCAATTTGGCACTCGTAGTATGGGAGCACTAGACAAAGCTTGCTTCAATGTGTCATAGGCTTGTTGGCAGTCCTTTGTCTACTCAAATATAATGAGAAGCTTATTCAAGGGACATAGAATCTCAGCATAGAAGAGGATGAATCGCCTATAGTAGTCTACATGTCCCATAAACCTTTGGACTCCCTTATAGTTCATTGGTGGGGGTAATTTATCTCAACCTCATATAACTGTCGAGACTAGAAAAACTTATTGGGTAGTTCAGTTTATGTTCACTTGGTTGGGCTAGACGCATCCAATTGTAAAGTTAGAAGTATCAATATGCATATGGAAGATAACATCATCCCAATTTGGCACTCGTAGTATGGGAGCACTAGTCAAATCTTGCTTCAACGTATCATAAGCTTGTTGGCATTCCTATGTCTACTCAAATATAATGAGAAGCTTGTACAAGGGACATGCAATCTTAGCATAGAAGAGGATGAATTGCCTATAGTAGTCTACATGTCTTATAAACCTTTAGACTCCCTTATAGTTCATTGTTTGGTAGGAGTAATTCTAAGATAATCTTCATTCTACTCTCATTTGTGGAGATCCCATTTTTGGACACTGTAATAAGATGACTCCATGTTTAACTTAGAATTGGCATTTAAATGGGTTTAGAGATAGGTGATAAAGTCTGCATCGTTCAAATACCTTTTGTAAGTAGGATAAATTCTCACGAGACCTTTTTGTACTTCTTGAAGAAATAATTAAAAACTCACAAATACATCAAGATTAAAGCGTAGACTTGCATCAAATTGATATAAAAGAGCATAACATAGCATAAACAAGAGAGATAGAACAACATCACCCATCAAGAAAATATTGGGTGCAATCTCCCCCCTCATGCGTGTAGCTCCACTTCCACGACATGATTACTTTGAGAATTGTATTCAATAAATAGCCCCAAGGAGCTAACAATAATTGTGCATACAAAATTGGGCTTGTTTTTTTTTTTCACTTTCACAAAAATATCTCAAACAGTAGAGCTTGTTCACACATTAAGTGTAAATAATCAAAACTCTTCTAAAATATGTGCTAACAACATAACAACGCCATGTGCAAGCATGCATAAATAATATGTACAATCTTTTGGCATGTGGCCAATAAAATAATATGAGATAATAATATTCCAAAATAATATAGGTAAGATCTTCCATGTGCGACACGCGCACTGCTCATCACCTATCTCACAAACGTAAGCACATTAGTTGTTTTAATTGCCCTTCTCTACAATTAATCCCAATATGAAACATTAATAGGCAACAAACACAACATATACTTACTACTTGTTCCACTTCGATGAGAGTATCGTTATACACATCATCTAGCATGGTGTGTAATGCCACTTGTTACACTTTCAATTAGCATGGCACATTAATTGCATAAACCACTTGTTATGCTTCGACCGTGTGTAGCTATCTACTTATTTTACTTTACCACAATACAGTTGTCAAGCATGGTCTCAAGCTATGCCAATAACACTAGGTAACCAGTGTGGGATCACCCACGATACCAATTCACTAGGATGGCACACTAGCATCTGGGTGTCCTCGTACAAATAAAGGGTGGACATTATGTAACAACCTCCTGCTTGGATAAGTAACTGACCTTAGTTGCATGTTTGCTTATTATGAGAAAAGGAGATCAATTGTCGTATAATATATAAATTCAAGTATCTTTTCTAATTAAAACAAGTCATTGTATCAAAAATTTCTATGTGCAATAATTTCGAGTGTCCCATATGACCAAAAATTATCCCACACAGATCTAGAGATAAGTATGCATCAGAATCCTTCACACATGATTAATCTCGTGTCCCATACTACAAGACTAATACATAGTGAAAAATTCATAAAGTATAGTTCGAGATGGAAGGGTCAGTTCCTTCAAGAAGTTCTACTTTTGATGCATAAAAACTCTCCTTGAAATTTACAAAAAGTGTTAAATAAAATTTATTATAAGATTAATCAAATGAAATAAACATGTTACCTCAAGAGTTGGAGTAGTCATTTTGTGGTATTCTTCTTCTTCATCACTGATTATATTGAGTCCAAATGAAATAAACTTTGACTTCCGTGGACAATTTTATGTGACATGTCCAATCTCATTACACACTTCTTTGAATCATGTTTATTAGCTTTTTGTGAAACATCTACCTTGGTGTTAATACCTATGTTATGGTCATCAAGAGATGTATCATTTAATGATTTTGGAAAAGGTTTGGGGTGTCATTGGTTTCTTAGGAAAACCATTTTTCTTTTCACAATTCAAGGTTAAAGAAATATCCGAGCTAAGGGAATGTGGTCAAAACATATTCACCTCTGATTGAATTGTAGATTTTAGACTTGCTATGAACTTTCTTCTTTGATCCTTGGTGCGAACATTCTCGATTATGTGTATTTGTAACAAGGTTTGCCAAAACCTATCCACATAAGCTGATATATTCTCTCTGTTAGCTGTCTGAATGTAGACCATCGTTGATGAGCCTTAGCTTTGTATTGTGAAGGTAGGAAAATCTTTCTTGATGAGTTTTTGAAATCTCTTCCAAGATTTTGGTTTGCACTTGCTGGTTCTAATGACGTTCCACCATAATGCTGCATTGTCACTAAGTGATTGGTAGCACATTTGATTTTGTCCTTCTCAGATAATTTCTCCCCTGCAAAATAATCATCTAGTTGACTAAGCCAAGCAACTATGGTGTGAGCGTCTTTCTTACCATCAAAATTCTGAAAGTAGGAGAATGTTTCTCATGCCTTGCTCCATACATCCGTAAAGAAGGATCTCCAAACCATATTTAATTTGCCAAAACCACTTTTGTGAAACTAACCGTGCTTTGTATGGTGTTCCCTGTCTAAGGACGGCCGGCCAGAATCTCAAAATCTCTCTCTCTCTCTCTCTCTCTCTCTCTCTCTCTCTCTCTCTCTCTCTCTCTCTCTCTCTCTCTCTCTCTCTCTCTCTCTCTCTCTCTCTTTCTCTCTCTCTTCTGCACAGAAATCACCTCAAGGCTCTAGAAGAAGCCAAAAAAATAGCCCACGAGAATTAGTAGATTATCATGCACGAAAATAATAAAGATAGAAATCTCTTCTAAAAACATGTTCTTGAACCAAATTAGAGATGATACGTTTTTTTTTACACTGGAAAGTGGTGTCAGATTCATTTCGCAAGTACCGTCCACCCCATGCGGAATCTCCAAATTATCCGAACAGAAATCGCTTAAAAATGACACCACAAAAAATGCGTAAAAAGTCCCAAAATTGACCAAAAATCGACACCTTTAAAATTCCTAAATTTGGGACCAAACTTAATCTTTTATGTCCTCTAAGTATTTTCCACTTTTCAACATTAAATTTAGAAGCTAAAAATCACCGAATCAAATGGGACCAAAATACATACATATGAGTACGTTACATGGAGGAGCTTGCCTATATCATTTCGAAATATTATTATCTCATATTATTTTGTTGGCCATGTGCCAAAAGATTGTACATATTATTTATACATGCTTGTGTGTGGCATTGCTATATTGTTAGCACATATTTTAGAAGAGTTTTGATTATTTACACTTAGTGTTGGAACAAGCTCTAGTGTTTGAGCTATTTTTGAAAAAGCAAAAAAAATAATCTCAATTTTGTACGCACAACTATTGTTAGCTTCTTGGGGCTATTTATTGAATACAATTCTCAAAATACTCATATTATGGAAGTGGAGCTACATGCATGAGGGGGAGATTGCACCCAATCTTGTCTTGATATGGTGATGTTGTTCTCTCTCTTGTTTATGCTATGTTATGCTCTTTCATATCAATTTGATGCAATTATATGCTTTAATCTTGATTTATTTGTGAGTTTTTAATTATTTCTTCAAGAAGTACAAAAAGTTCTCGTGAGTGACAGTGGTATCAAAGCCATGGGTACTTGCACTTAAAGAAAAGCAAGAAACTCACACTCAACTCACAAAAGTCCAAAGGGTAAAGGAGACAAAGCCTCAAGAATGCTTCAACAAAGGTGGAATGGTTCATGGGAATTTTATGGACCCCTGGAATCAAAGGCTAGCAAATGATGTCACCCCTTCTTGCAAAACCACTACTGTGGAAGGAGGCAGAAGAAGTTCATAGGCTAAGTCACCTACTTTCTTTGTAATCAGATATGGCCCACAGTATCTGGGGGATAACTTCTTGTACTTCGCAAGAGATAGAGAACTTCTTTTTGGGGCGTACACGAATGAAGACCATATCTGTTTCTTCAAACTTTCTGTCTGACCTCTTCTTATCTAAATACTGCTTCTGTCTATCCTGGGCAGCTCTTAAATCTTTGCGGATTGACTGCATCTGCTGCTCCATGTTGTCAAGCATCTGTGTGGACATCTCGACCCAAATCAATGGGTCGAACCAAGTTAACGGTGTTAGGCAGTCTTAAATCTTTGCGGATTTACTGCATCTACTGCTCCATGTTGTCAAGTATTTGTGTGGACATTTTGACCCAAATCAATGGGTCGAACCAAGTTAATGGTGTTAGGCAGTCTTGTCTATACAGAGCTTTGACGAAAGGGCTCATCCCGATGCTTCAGTGAGGCATTGTAGGTGAACTCGACTAGGTGCAGATAGCTTAGCCACTTCTTCTTGGGTTCCTTGCCCACAGCATGACCAAAGTATATCTTTGATTACTTGCTTCACCCTTTCAGTTTGACCATCGGTCTCAGAGGGGTAAGCTATGCTGAGATCCAAGAAAGTTCCTACTGCTTCGAAAAATGCAGTCCAGAATCTTGACGTGAACTTTGGATCTCGGTCACTTACTATTCTCTTGGGTAGGCCATGCAATCTGAAGATTTCCTTGAGGAACAATCTGGCCACATCCAATGCAGTGTAGGTTTTTTTTACTGGAACCAGATAGGCAACTTTGGTTAGTCTATCAAATTCCACAAAGATGGAGTTGTAACCTAATTGCACTGAAGGTAGTCCAGTAATACAATCCATACTGATACATTTCCACTTCATCTAATGGATGTAACTTCCCAGGCATTTTTACTCTTTCTGCTTTGACTTTCTGACAATTCAGGCATTGACGTACATGATTAAGTACATCTCTTTTTAGTCGAAGCAAAAAAAAGTTTTTCTTCACAGACATGTAGGTCTTGATGAAATCTGGATGTCCTGCAATAAGGCTGTCATGGGCTTCATTCAAAATTTGACCTTTAGTTCCCTTATCAAAATTTGACCTTAAGTTCCCAGAAAGCCCAAGTATTCAACATGGTCGACAGAGAAAGTGCATTTGCTCTTTTTAGCAAAGAGTTGGTGCTTCCTTAGAATCTCAATAACTTTTTGGACGTGAGCTTCATGGTCAGCTGCATTCTTTGAGTAAATCAGAATATTATCAAAGAAAACAAGAACAAAATACTCCAAGTATTCTCTGAGAATGTCTTGCATTAGGCAATTGAATGTAGCTGGGGCATTTGTCAAACCAAACAGCGTGACTATAAATTCATAGTGCCCATAACGAGTATTGATGGGCTATCTTTGAGATATCTTGCTCATTAATCCTGATCTGATAATACCCTAATTTGAGATCTATCTTTGTGAAGATCTAGGCTCCACTTAGCCTGTCCAAGAAGCTCATCAAGTCTTAGCGTTCCATCTTTATTTTTTTGAAAGAGAACTGGCGCTCCCTAAGGTGAAACACTGGGTCTTACAAACCCTTGTTCTAACAGTTGCCTAAGCTATTCCTTGAGTTCCATGGCTTCAAGGACTGGCATCCTGTACGTGCGCTGGGCTTTTGGTGGCTGAGCTCCGAGGGTCAATTCTATCACATGATCTACTTCTCGAATTGGAGGCATCTTTGTTAACTCTGCTGGAAATAAATCATCATATTCACTTAACCATTCTGGTTCTCTAGCTTTTAATTTTGTGTCTACTGGATTCATTTTGATAATGTAAATGAGCTGCTTCTTTCTAAGTCCTTTCACTAACTTCAAAGCTTTTACTAATTGCAGACTTGGGGATCCTGAAATTTCGGTTCCTTGAACTTTGTTTTCGTGAAGGTCACGGAAGGAAATGGTTCGATTGTGACAGTGAATGTCAGCTTGATTTTTATGGAGCCAATCCATTCCAAGGATCCCCTCGAAAACTCCCAAAGGTAGGACTCTGAACTGAGAGTCAGTTATATTCCCATCTAGATTGAATTGAATACAATTTGTCTAATGGTGAGTGAAAAGGATCTTCCCACTGGGCCAATTCAACTTGCATAGGTTTCCCTGATTTTTGATCTAAGACTAGCTTACGCAAGCATCCAGGGGAAATAAATGAATGAGTACTGCCTGAATCAAGCAAAAGTTTGAATGACTTACCCTTATACTCAACTAGAGTATGGATGAGTGACTTACCCTTATACTCAGCTGGAGTATGGATGAGTGAGAATTAACGATTTGGCCCTTGGTTTTCAATTGCGGCATAAATCTGGCCTCTTTCCTCTTCCACTACTTCTGCTATTGTAACCCGCTCTGGCTACTACTGCAGACTGGGGCACAACTCTTTCTCTTTGGTTACCCCAGTTCTGGGAGGGAGTTCTGAGATTACTCTATACAGAGGCAGATGGCTGAGTTGGATTCCTCCTGGGATTGCCCTGATTTTGAGGAGACGGACCCTGATTTGACTGATAGGAAGGGGCTCGTCTCTGCATTCTAGGTCCTTGACATCCCTGCCCTCTTGACATGGTAGGAGTCGGGCAGTCTTTAAGCTGGTGTCCAAAACCTTGACATCCAAAACATCTGTTTTCGCTTCTAAGCTCCTCCTCTAAGTCCTTGAAAAAGGTGGGGCTCGTGAAAAAGTGTTCTGAGAGGGAAGGGTCTTCCTTCACTTTTGAATCTCCCAGCATCTTAATTCTGACTGGGGCCTTGTTGCCTCTTTGGGGGTGGGAAGTTTGAAGCACTTCCCGGGGTTTGGAAGCTTTTAAAGCTTTAGGGTGCAGGCCTTGGCGGGACTCACTCATTCCTCGAATGAATCTGGCCATCAGCTGCTCTTCATGCAAAAGTGGAGAGGAGAAGGGCAAATGCTTGATGGTACTCTTCATCAATTGTCAGCTATCTTGCTTCAATTCCAAGAACTCATTCATTTTGGTTTCCAGGAAGCCCGGAGGACAGAACCTTTTCTTGAGGTATACTTTAAGATCTGACCAGGTTTGGGTATCTTGGTCGTCGAGACGGTTTGTCTCGCATGGTTCCTCCATGTGACCCAGGCCATTTCCACAATCTTTAATCTGGCGAGAGCCATCTTGCTCCTCTCATTGTAATCGGTTACATCAAAGTACTCTTCCATGGCCTAAATCCATTTTTCCACTGTTTCTCCTAAGTGTTCCCCTTCACCCTTAAATGGACCAGGTTGGGATCGGTGCAGGGCTTTACGAACGTCCGGATCTAACTCTTCATCATCGGTAAGAGGATCCGGTTGCCTAGCACGGGCCGTGCGCCTCATGATTGTGACAAAACAAAATTTTTGTCCACTTAACTTTGGCATCAGATTTATGATTATTTAATATTTGAGATTTATTTCTTAAACAATAATTATTCCATCATAATTCTTAAAAACAAGATTCACTCTGAAAATTTTATTAACCAAAATTCACAACCACGAAAACAATTTGGAATCTTTTGCAAAATGTCATTTATCAAATTTTTTTGATATATACATAGAGCATCTCGGCTCCAAAAGTCACTGCCTCTATTGTGTACGCATAAAAAGGCAATACTGTGATGGAGACATGCTATGATATACATGATCCATCATTGACAAGGGTGCTGTAATTCTACTTCTAGGAATAAAGCGACTCAGAAGTCTAAAAATTCGGCAAGAATTTCTAAAATTCCAGGGCGAATGATTAAAGAGTTGAACATAATGAACAACTCCTAGCCTTATCAAGATCATGGCTAGGGAGATATTCTCCGTGAGTCTCTGAAGCTGATTGGTATAGACATTAATACATCGCTCTCCAGAGAACCACATGTGTTGACGTCGTTCTATAGGATCAGGGAAGTATAGATCCTCAAAGTGACGAGCGAGCCTCACTCTGCTTTCTCGGGTTGCAGCAGAGTTGACGAGATGATCGAAAGGCAAAGGCGATCATATCCTGACTCTGGGAAAGTCCATAAATGCTAGACAGATTTGGGGTATCCATCTAAAAATCCAATTCAATTTATGAATTCATTTCAAACATAATCTTAGCAAGTGAAAACATTTTTTTACAGATTTACATTAAAGTTTTAGGTAATTTCTGCTGCTGTTTCATATGTTTACAACAGCGCTCTGATACCAGCTGTGAGATCCCACTGCCCCCCTTTGCGCACCGGCGGATTCTCGGTTGGTAGCAAGCGGAAATAGCTTCCTCTTGCTGTGCGGGGCACACTCGTCGGGGCCTCACCCTCGAATGTCGGGGCACGAGACTAATCTGGTGGTCATTTCGAAACCGAAACCGAAACTGGGAAAATTTTCCTTGCTCGAAAAACGGGGACGATTCCACCTTTTTGAATTTCTTAACGAATTTTCTAATGGGGTCAAGAGACTAGACTAACCTTCATCTGATTAAACCAGATAGAAGGAAAACTATTACAGACTTAACTTGAAGAAATCAACGCTTTTTTCCTAATTGAATCAGGCGCAGTCGTTGATCTATTCATTTGAGAAGTCTTCAGGCTTTTATTTAACTACTCGAGTTCTAAGCGTATTCCTATTAATCAATTCTTTTATTAAAACTCTACTGATTCCAGCCTCCTCCGGCCCATGGGTTAGCCACCGCTTAATCACTGGAATTAGTCAAACTAGACAAGTACTCACCCACCCATAATTGAATGCCTTTCTTATCTTTTGCTTTAGAATACAGATACGCACACACTCCTCCTTAAACTTTAACTTATAAAACAATCCATTGATAGACAATTATTGGTTCTCTCGCTTCATTAATCAATGGATTTGACACCACTATGATGCGAGCAAGGAGGCTTTTTTGCTGAGGGCATCTGCTACCACATTTTCTTTGCCTGGGCGGTACTTGATTTCAAAATCAAATTCCTGCAGGGTCTGCATCCACCTTCTTTGGCGTATGTTGAGATCCTTCTGGGTGAAGATCCACTTTAAGCTCTGATGATTTGTTATCAAAGTGAATCTTTGACCCAGTAGGTAATGTCTCCACAACTTCAAGGCATATACTACTTAAAGTAGCTCCAGGTCGTGGACAACATAATTTCTCTCATGCGTTCTGAGTTTTCGGGATTCATAGGCCACTAAATGACATTCCTGCATGAGTGCGCCTCCCAGGACAAAACCACTAGCATCAGTTACTACCTCAAAGGGTAGAGAGAAATCTGGCAGTTTGACAATGGGATTGGTTACCAAGGTGGTCTTCAGCTTATCAAAAGCGCTCTGACACTTGACAAACGGGATATTCTTCTTGAGAAGATTAGTTAGGGGGGAAGCTATGAGAGCATACTTAGGTATAAAAATTCTATACCAACAAGTTAGTCATCCCAAGAATCCTCTGAAAGCTCGACAGAGAAAGTGCATTTGCTCTTTTTAGCAAAGAGTTGGTGCTTCCTTAGAATCTCAAGAACTTTTCGGACGTGAGCTTCATGGTCAGCTGCATTCTTTGAGTAAATTAGAATATCATCAAAGAAAACAAGAACAGAATACTCCAAGTATTCTATGAGAATGTCCTGCATTAGGCGATTGAATGTAGCTGGGGCATTTGTCAAACCTAACGGCATGACTGTGAATTCTTAGTGTCCATAACGAGTATTGATGGCTGTCTTCGAGATATCTTGCTCATTAATCCTGATCTGATAATACCCTGATTTGAGATCTATCTTTGTGAAGATCTGGGCTCCACTTAGCCTGTCCAGAAGCTCATCAATTCTGGGGATAGGATACTTATTCTTAAGTGTGAACTGATTGAGACCTCTGTAATCCACACAGAGTCTTAGCGTTCTATCTTTCTTTTTCTGAAAGAGAACTCGTGCTCCCCAAGGTGAAACTCTGGGTCTTACAAACCCTTGTTCTAACAGCTGCCTAAGCTATTCCTTGAGTTCAACGGCTTCAAGAACTGGCATCCTGTATGTGCGCTGGGTTACTGGTTGAGCTCCGGGGGTCAATTCTATCACATGATCTACTTCTCGAATTGGAGGCATCTATGTTAACTCTGCTGGGAATAAATCATCATATTCTCAGTCATCCATACTCCAGCTGAGTATAAGGGTAAGTCATTCAAACTTTTTCTTGATTCAGGCAGTACTAATTCATTTATTTCCCCTGGATGCTTGCGTAAGCTAGTCTTAGATCAAAAATCAGGGAAACCTATGCAAGTTGAATTGGCCCAGTGGGAAGATCCTTTTAACTCACCATGAGACAGATCGTATTCAGTTCAATCTAGATGGGAATATAGCTGAGAGTCAGTTCAGAGTCCTACCTTTGGAAGTTTTCGACGGGATCCTTGGAATGGATTGGCGCCACAAAACTCAAGCTGACATTCACTGCCATAATGGAGCCATTTCCTTCCGTGACCTTCACGGAAACAAAGTTCAAGGAACCGAAATTTCAGGATCCCCAAGTTTGCAATTAGTAAAAGCTTCGAAGTTGCTGAAAGGACTTAGAAAGAAGTAGCTCATTTACGTTGTCAAAATGAATCCAGTATGGATGAGTGACTTACCCTTATACTCAGCTGGAGTATGGATGACTGAGAATTGACAATTTGGCCCTTGGTTTTCAATTGCGGCATAAATCTGGCCTCTTTCCTCTTCCACTACTTTTGCTATTATAACCCACTCTGGTTGCTGCAGATTGGGGCGGAACTCTTTCTCTTTGGTTACCCGAGTTCTGGGAGGGAGTTCTGAGATTACTCTGTACAGAGGCAGATGGCTGAGTTGGATTCCTCCTGAGATTGCCTTGATTTTGAGGAGACGGACCTTGATTTGACTAAAAGGAAGGGGTTGGTCTCTGCATTCTAGGTCCATGACTTCCCTCCCCTCTTGACATGGCAGGAGTCGGGCAGTCTTTAAGCTTGTGTCCAAAACCTTGACATCCAAAACATCTGTTTTAACTTCTAAGCTCCTCCCTCTGAGTCCTTGAAAAAGGTGGGGCTCCTAAAAAGGTGTTCTGAGGGAAGGGTCTTCCTTCACTTCTGAATCTCCCAGCATCTTGATTCTGACTGGGGCCTTGCTGCCTCTTTGGGGGTGTAAAGTTTTAGGCACTTCTCGGGGTTTGGAACCTTTTAAAGCTTGAGGGTGCTGGCCTTGGCGGGACCTTGACAACAAATGCCTTGGCAAAGTCCTTTGCCATTCTCACAACTTCCGCCATTGAGACTGGCTTGGCATTTTTCACTAAAGTATCCAATGGCTCGTTCATTCCTCGAATGAATCTGGCCATCAGCTGCTCTTCATCCAAAAGTGGAGAATATTTGAGGAGAAGGGCAAATGCCTGATGGTACTCTTCAATTGTCCAGCTATCCTGCTTCAGTTCCAAGAACTCGTTCATTTTGGTTTCCAGGAAGCTCGGACGATAGAACCTTTTCTTGAGGTATGCTTTAAGATCTGACCAGGTTTGGGTATTTCGGTCGAGATGGTTCAAGATGGTTTGTCTCCCAATGGTTCCTCCATGCGACCCTGACCGTTTCCACAATCTTTGATTTGGTGAGAGCCATCTTGCTCCTCTCATTGTAACCGATTACATCAAAGTACTCTTCCATGGCCTTAATCCATTTTCCACTATTTCTTCACTGTTTCTTCTAACTGTTCCCCTTCACCCTTAAATGGACTAGGTTGGGATCGGTGCGCAGAGCTTTACGAATGTCCAGATCTAACTCTTCATCATTGGTAAGAGGATCCGGTTGCCTAGCACGGGCCGCACGCCTCATGATTCTGACAAAACCAAAATTTTGACAACGTAACTTTGGCATCAGATTTATGATTATTTAATATTTGAGATTTATTTCTTAAACAATAATTATTCCATCATAATTCTTGAAAACAAGATTCACTCTGAAAATTTTACTAACCAAAATTCACAACCACGAAAACAATTTGGAATCTTTTGCAAGACGTCATTTATTATCAAATTTTTTTGATATATACATAGAGCATCTCGGCTCCAAAAGTCACTGCCTCAATCGCGTACGCATAAAAAGGGGATACTGCAATGGAGACATGCTATGATATACATGATCCATCACTGACAAGGGTGCTGTAATGCTACTTCTAGGAATAAAGCGACTCAGAAGTCTAAAAATTCGGCAAGAATTTCTAAAATTCCAGGGCGAATGATTAAAGAGTTGAACATAATGAACAACTCCTAGCCTTATCAAGATCATGGCTAGGGAGATATTCTGCATGAGTCTAAGCTGATTGGTATAAGCTGATTGGTATAGACATTAATACATCACCCTCTAAAGAACCACATGTGCTGATGCCGCTCTACAGGATCACGAAAGTATAGATCCTCAAAGTGACGAGCGAGCCTCACTCTGCTTTCTCGGGTTGTAGCAGAGTTGACGAGATGATCGAAGGCAAAGGCGATCATATCCTGACTCTGGGAAAGTCCAGGAATGCTAGACAGATTTGGGGTATCCATCTAAAAATCCAATTCAATTTATGAGTTTTCAATTTATGAATTCATTTCAAACATAATCTTAGCAAGTGAAAACATTTTTTTACAGATTTACATTAAAGTTTAAAGCAATTTTTGCTACTGTTTCATATGTTTACAACAGCGCTCTGATACCAGCTGTGCTGAGATCCCATTGCCCCCCTGTGCACCGCATTCTCGATTGGTAGCAGCAGAAATAGCTTCCTCTTGTGCCGCGGGGCAGGGTTTCCCCACTCGGGGCCTTGCCCTCGAATGTTTGGTGGCACGAGACTAATCTGGTGGTCATTCCGAAACCAAAATTGGAAAAATTTTCCTTGCCCGGAAAATGGGGATGATTCCACCTTTGTGAATTTCTTAATGAATTTTCTAACGGGGTCAAGAGACTAAACTAACCTTCATTTGATTAAACCAGATAGAAGGAAAACTATTACAGACTTAACTTGAAGAAATCAATGCTTTTTTCCTAATTGAATTAGGCACAGCCATTGATCTATTCATTTGAGAAGTCTTCAGGCTTTTATTTAACTACTGGAGTCCTAAGCGTATTCCTATTAATCAATTCTATTATTAAAACTCTACTGATTGCAGGCTAACCCCATCTGGCCCATGGGTTAGCCACCGCCCCCACCACTAGAATTGGTAGAACCAGACAAGTACTCACCCACCCATGATTGAATGCCTTTCTTAACTTTTGCTTTAGAATACAGATACGCGCACACTCCTCCTTAAACTTTAACTTATAAAACAATCCATTGACAGACAATTATTGGTTATAGATGTCATAACTCAAAATTTCCATCCAATCCTTGTTTCTCAACAAAAACAGTATCACTCTGGACTCTCTGTTGAAACCAGCTGGTCAGCAACAAGGTCCAATAACAGATTACAACAATAAACATTGGTCCATCATACAATATCTTCCTCGACATACGCATGGGTGTCCTCGGCACTGCAAGCCCGTGCATTGCGTGGTCAAAACCCTCCAGGATCCTCCTTAGGTGTCCTGGCACTTCACTAAGGGACCGCTTCGTCGGCCCTTGTCCATCGTACCAGAAGCGCACCATTTTAACCATACCGAGGCTGGTCAAGACCTGGCTTTGCCGCGTGAGCTGTCCTTTGAACACTCCCTACCAGCTGTTGCAACCGAACTTCCCTTAGAAAAACACATATACCAAATGCTCCCTCGAGCATTATGGCATAAGACAATCCTTTAAGAAAACAGGGTTTCTATGCAAGTTTTCAGTTTTGATTTTCTTTTGAATACAATAAGTATGTCTTAAATCCGCATCCCGAAAACTTTTTGATCGTAGGTCTGAATTCCAAAACAAAATTCGTCGAATTCTGTAACCTTGATCTTCAGATCAATTCAAAGGGTCTCAACTTAGTTTCAGATTTGGTGGGAGATTTGAGTGAATTTTCTTGAACTGGTCACATAATCTTTCCTTGAAATTGATGAAAGAGTTTGGTCTTGGTCATAGTCTGATTCACGTTTCGAGTTTGATCTTGAACTATCATTCTCAAAAAAGGGAGTGAATTTTATTTATTGAATATTCACTTTATTGATTTCTAAACTAATCACGAATTTTGAAGAGAAATAAATTAATCATTTATCTGAAATTCTAACCTCGATAGATTTTTTGAATTTTCTCATTACAATTTGAGTGAATAAAAAATGATAAAATTTTCTTTCTTAGAGTATTTACTTATTTATTTATCAAATACTCGTAGAAATTAAACATAGAATTAAAGAGAACTCTAATTTTGATATAAAAATTCATTATGCATCTATTTATGCATAAAATCTAACTTCAATGAAAATAACACTATTATATAAAAGAAAATCCTTTTTTGCATAAAATCAATTTAATAGGAATAACACTTTTAATTAAAAAAATTTCTTTTATGCATCTTTCCATGCATAGAATTTAAATCTAATGAAAGTAACACTTTTATAATAAAAATTTTTCTTTTATGCGTCTTTCCATGCATAGAATTTAAATCTAATGAAAGTAACACTTTTATAATAAAAATTTTATAGAATTTCTTTTATGCATCTTTCCATGCTTAGAATTTAAATCTAATGAAAGTAACACTTTTATAATAAAAATTTTTCTTTTATGCGTCTTTCCATGCATAGAATTTAAATCTAATGAAAGTAATACTTTTATAATAAAAAATTTTCTTTTATGCATCTTTCCATGCATAGAATTTAAATCTAATGAAAGTAACACTTTTATGATAAAAAATTTTCTTTTATGCATATTTCCATGCATAGAATTTAAATCTAATGAAAGTAACACTTTTATAATAAAAAATATCCAATATGCATATTTCTATGCATAGAAATTGAATCTAATAAAAATAACACTTTTATACTAAAAAAATATCCAATATGCATCTTTCTATGCATAGAATTTAAATCTAATGAAAATAACACTTTTATAATAAAAAAATATCCAATATGCATCTTTCTATGCATAGAATTTAAATCTAATAAAAATAACACTTAATTTATTTGTTTCACATTTTTAGATAAAGAAAGGCTGAAATTCTTAATGAAGAGAAGGGGGAAGCCTTTTCATCAAGGCTTAACATCCATATTCACATTAAAAAAAAGCAAAGAATTCAAAAAAACCATAGATTAGAATTACAAAAAAACAATTATTAACTTACATGGAGGTTTGTGAGCTTTGCTTTGGCTTGAGGGATTGAGGGCTCTACTCTTGTTTGGATCAAGAGTGGCCACCAATTCTTTGTAGAGGAATGAGTCAAAAACAAGTGAATTATCAAGTGAATTTAATGTTTTTGGCTCTGGGGAGGACTAAAGTAACACTATTGAGCTTCTTTAAAGGGGGAGGCTTCTATTTATGGGAAAAAGTGAGCCTCTAACCAAGCAAACTGATTCTAGAATTTTTCAGATCAGTTTGGTCAATTTTTGACCATTTTTGGGCCATTTCAGCTTACTTTTTGGAACTAGACTTGAATTAGGAGAGAGGAGAGATGAAATATCTCATTATTTAAGAGTTTAAAACTCCTCCACACATGTGAAATAGGCACCTCCTTCATGAGGGGGAATCCCCACTCTGAGGTGTCAAAAGTTCTTTTTTTTAGTATTTCCTTTGGTCCTTAGTCTACTCTTCATCTTATGTGAGTATTTACTCATTTTTGGGAGGTTTTTCTTTATTTCTTCAATTTATCTACTCCCTACATTTGGATTAATCTGATTGGCCCCTCAAAACCTTAATCTGAAATTTTTAGAAAATCTGGTCCCTTAGGCTAAGGTCTTTTTAGCAGATTATAATTTATTTTTAATGCACCTTAGGAAATTCTTTTTAAACTTCTGTTTCAGGGGAATTTATTTTAATAATAAAGGATATTTCTCCATCCAAAGATATCTAAAAATTGAGTTATCTCTCTCTAGAATATTTTTTCTCTCTCTAAGCCAAAACAGGTAGAAACAAGATCTTTTATTATTTTGAAAAGGGAATTGATTATAGGGGAAGATACTGGACATCTTGAGGGGCTGGGGAGGAATCTTACATTCTCTCCCACTTGAAAAACGCGAGATGCCCTCATCTCACAAACTGGGGGTAATCCCGCATCAGTTCAGCTTCTTTCTCCTAGGTGGTGTCTTCAAAAGGATAGAACTTCCATTTGACTAAGAATTCTCTCAGAATTTTGTTCCTGAGAACCTTTTCTCGAACATCAAGGATTTCTTTAGGTTGGAGTTCCATCAGCCCTTGGGTTGAAGAAGTTAAGAGTTCATCATTAAGCACATGATTCGGGCTAGGTACATACTTCTTAAGTAGGCTGACATGAAATACATTATGTACTTTGAGATGAGGAGGCAGAAGAAGTTCATGGGCTAAGTCACCTACTTTCTTTGTAATCAGATATGGCCCACAGTATCTGGGGGATAACTTCTTGTACTTCCCAAGAGATAGAGAACTTCTTTTGGGGCGTACATGAATGAAGGCCATATCTGCTTCTTCAAACTTTCTGTCAGACCTCTTCTTATTTGCATATCTGCTTCTTCAAACTTTCTGTCAGACCTCTTCTTATCTGCTTCTGTTTATCCTGGGCAGCTCTTAAATCTTTGTGGATTGACTGCATCTGCCGCTCCATGTCGTCAAGCATCTGTTTGGACATCTCGACCCTAATCAATGGGTCGGATCAAGTTAATGGTGTTAGGCAGTCTTGTCCATACAGAGCTTTGAAAGGGCTCATCCCGATGCTTCGGTGATAAGAGGCATTGTAGGCGAACTCCACTAGGTGCAGATAGCTTAGCCACTTCTTCGGTTCCATGCCACAGCATGACCGAAGTATATCTTCGGTTACTTGGTTCACCCTTTTAGTTTGACCATCGATCTCGGGGTGGTAAGCTATGCTGAGATCCAAGAAAGTTCCTACTGCTTCAAAAAATGCAGTCCAGAATCTTAACGTGATCTTTGGATCTCGGTCACTTACTATTCTCCTGGGTAGGCCATGCAATCTGAAGATTTCCTTGAGGAACAATCTGGCCACATCCAATGCAGTGTAGGTTTCTTTTACTGGAACCAGATGGGCAACTTTGGTTAGTCTATCAACTACCACAAAGATGGAGTTGTAACCTGATTGCACTGAAGGTAGTCTAGTAATAAAATCCTAAATCAGAATATCATCAAAGAAAACAAGAACAAAATCATCCAAGTATTCTCTGAGAATGTCCTGCATCATTAGGTGATTGAATGTAGTGGGGGCATTTATCAAACCAAACGACATGACTGTAAATTCATAGTGCCCCCATAACGAGTATTGATGGCTGTCTTCGGGATATCTTGCTCATTAATCGTGATCTGATAATACCCTGATTTGAGATCTATCTTTGTGAAGATCTAGGCTCCACTTAGCCTATCCAGAAGCTCATCAATTCTGGGGACAGGATACTTAGTCTTAACTGTCAGCTGATTGAGACCTCTGTAATTCACACAGAGTCTTAGCGTTCCACCTTTCTTTTTCTGAAAGAGAACTGGTGCTCCCCAAGGTGAAACACTGGGTCTTACAAACCCTTGTTCTAATAGCTGCCTAAGCTATTCCTTGAGTTCAATGGCTTCAAGGACTGGCATCCTGTACGTGTGCTGGGCTACTGGTGGCTGAGCTCCGGGGGTCAATTCTATCACATGATCTACTTCTCGAATTGGAGGCATCTCTGTTAACTCTTATGGGAATAAATCATCATATTCACTTAACCATTCTGGTTCTCTAGCTTTTAACTTTGTGTCTACTGGATTCATTTTGACAACGTAAATGAGCTGCTTCTTTCTAAGTCCTTTCAGTAACTTCGAAGCTTTTACTAATTGCAGACTTGGGGATCCTGAAATTTCGATTTCTTGAACTTTGTTTCCATGAAGGTCACGGAAGGAAATGGTTCCATTATGACAGTGAATGTCAGCTTGATTTTTGTGGAGCCAATCCATTCCAAGGATCCCGTCGAAAACTCCCAAAGGTAGGACTCTGAACTGAGAGTCAGTTATATTCCCATCTAGATTGAAGTGAATACGATCTGTCTCATGGTTGGTGAGTGAAAAGGATCTTCCCACCGGCCAATTCAACTTGCATAGGTTTCCCTGATTTTTGATCTAAGACTAGCTTATGCATTAGGAATTTTTTGGACCCAAAGAGGGCCTCTTGGATTAACTTTTGATTAGGAATGGACCAATAGGAAGAGGGCTGGGTGCACATTTTTGACTTCCTTGACCCTAGGGGGCCTAGGCTTTGGTTTGCTAATAGGGCCTAATTACTACTCTTGTCCCCCTACCTCTTGGGCCCAAACTTAGAGGTCCCCCCCACCTAGAATCGCGCAGATGAAAAATCCTAAATATTAAAAATTTTCAAATTTTTCCCAAAAGTGTGTTTTCCTCACCTGTTCACTCAGGGGCCTTTTCAATAGTTCCTAGCTCATAGTAACCGGCAATATATTCACATAACAAAATGGAATCTCCGTGGAAGATCAGCAAGATCAACCAACCGATCCAAATAAAAGAGTCACGGACTCATCCGTTGAGGACCAGCAAGGTCAATCAACTAGATCCACACTCGAATTCAGAAAACAACTCTTACTCCTTGTTCCAATATCTTCCCTGACGTACTTGTGGGTATCTTCGGCGACCCAGAGCCCGAGCACCGTATGGTCAGCACCCTCTAGGATCCTTTCGCAGGTCACCTAGTGTTTCACTCATAGGCCGCTTCCTTGGTCCCTCATCCACTGTACCGGAAGCTCACCATTTTAATCAAACCGAGGCGGCTGGTCAAGACCTCGACCGACCTTGCTACGCGAGATGTCCTCCATTGACTCTCCGTCCAGCAGTTGCAACTTTAACAGATAGATCTCCACGACCTCATTCACAAGACGGTCACCCCAGCATTCTTGACATAAAACAGTCATTTAAAAAACAGATTTCACATATAATTATAGTCCTAATAGTATTTCCATCTTTTCTCAATCACTCCACATCCTTACGTATTAGTCCCCATCTTTTCTCATCTTACCATAATTTTTACTTCATCGATCCCTCTCACATCACATCATTCCCATATCAATTCACATCCAATCACATCATCCACACGTCAATCCACATCATCCACACATTAGTCCACATCATCCACATCAATCCACATCATCCATACATTCATTCACATCAATCCCCACATCATCCATACATCCATCCACATCAACCCACATCATCCATATATCCATCCACATCAAACCACATCATCCATACATTCATCCACATCAAACTACATCATCCATACATCCATCCACATCAAACCACATCATCCATACATCCATCCACATCAAACCACATCATCCATACATCCATCCAGATCAACCCACATCATCCATACATCCATCCACAACAAACCACATCATCCATACATCCATCCACATCAAACCACATCATCCATACATCCATCCACAACAAACCACATCATCCATACATCCATCCACATCAACCCACATCATCTATACATCCATCCACATCAAACCACATCATCCATACATCCATCCACAACAAACCACATCATCCATACATCCATCCACATCAAACCACATCATCCATACATAAATCCACATCAAACCACATCATCCATACCTTCATCTACATCAATCCACATGTCAATCCACATTATTCATACATTCATCTACATCAATCCATATTCATTTCATAAGCATTCCCCATTTTTATCTAATCACATCTTTTTCTATTTCATAAGCATTCCCCATTTTTATCTAATCACATCTTTTTCTATCTAATCACATCTTTTTCTATTTCATAAGCATTCTCCATTTTTATCTAATCACATCTTTTTCTATCTAATCACATCTTTTTCTATTTCATCACTTATTTCTTCATTTATCCTCATGAGATCTCATCCAACTGCATCTACCATACATCTCATCACTTCTCATACATTAACATATATTCAGTTTATATTGCATCTTATCACATCCACTTCACATCACATTTCATTCATTCACATGCGAAACATTCATTCACGTTCCTTATCATTCATTCACATCCCGATTCACATCACATCACATCCATTCACATCCCTTATCATTCATTCACATCCCGATTCATGTGTTATCATATTCATTCACACCTTATATCATTCATTCACATCCCTTATCATTCATATCTATCCAATTTACATCACATCTCATCGCCTATAATCTCGTTCGTATCCATCACATTCACATCCACATATATTCTTCCACATACATCCACATCCATACTTATCACATACACATACATCTTTCCTTTCACATACATCCTTCACATACATATATCTACATCCATTCTTTCACATACATATATCTACATCCATTCTTTCACATACATACATCTCCATCCATTCTTCGTTTATTTTCATCTATCTATTTTCATCTCCATCCATTCTTCGTTCATTTTCATCTATGTGATTCATTTCACATCCTTATATCTATTTATAGAATACAAAAGAATTCTTATTTTTGATATAAGATTTCTTTACGCATCTATTTATGCATAAATTTCATTTTAAGGAGAATAACACTTTCGAAATAAAAAATCAATCTTTTATGCATCTTCCTATGCATAAATTCATTTTAAATGAGAATGACACTTTTGAATTAAAAATCAATCTTTTATGCATAAAATCAAAATTGATGAAAATAACTCTTTTGAACTAAAAATAGATTTCTTTATGCATCTTTTTATGCATAAAATCAAAATTGATGAAAATAACTCTTTTGAACTAAAAATAGATTTATGCATCTTTTTATGCATAAAATCAAAATTGATGAGAATAACACTTTTGGATTAAAATAAATTCTTTATGCATCTTTCCATGCATAAATCCAATTTAGTAGGAATTACACTTTTAGAATAAAAGAATTTCTCTTATGCATCTAATTTATGCATAAAATCCATTTATGATGAAAATAACACTTTTATAATCAAAATAACAATTTCAATATGCTTCGTTCTATGCATAGAATTTAATTCTAAAGAAAGTAACACTTTTTTCAAAAAATATTTTTAGTATGCATTTTTCTATACCTAGGATGAAAAATAACACTTTAAGAATACATATACGATGGGAATTACTCTTTTTGAATTAAAAAAAAGTAAAACTTATTTTACATAATTTTAGAAAATTTTGCCATAACCTCCTTTGTATGGCTGACCATTTTTCAAATTTTAACTCTCTAAAATTAACTAGAATTTCACCAAGAGTATTTAAATCATTCTAATGTAAACATTTTCTACTTATTTACTAGAAACATTGTGAAAAACTCGATTTTATCCATGAATCATTCATCTAGGATAAAGAATGGTTGGATTTACTTAAGAAGAGAGGGGAATGCCTTTTTTCAATGAGGCATAACATCATATTCATATTAGAGAAGATAAAAATCATAAAAAACCATAAAATGAAATAGAAAAGAGAAGAATCTCCAACTTACAAGGAGAATTTGAGAGCTTTCCTTTGGCTTGATGGTTTGAGGGATCTACTCTTGTTTGAAACAAGAGTGGCCACCAATCTTTAGAAGAGGGAAGGTCAAAAACTAATGAATTATGAGTAAATTCACAGTTTTTGGCTCTTGGGAGAAGCAGGGTAACAGTGCAAAAACACTATTAAGCTTCAACAAGGGGGAGGCTTCTATTTATAGGAAAAAGTGAGCTTTTAACTAAGCCAACTGATTCTAGAATTTTCCAGATCAGTTTGGTCAATATTTGATCATTTTTGGGTCAGTTTAGTCCACTTTTTGGATCTAGTTGAAAACAGGAGAGAGGAGAGATAAAAATATCTCATTATTTGGGAGTTTAAAACTCTCCCACACATGTGAAATAGGTGCCTCCTTCATGAGGGAAATTCCTCCATATTGAGGTGTCAAAAATGCATCATTTCTTCTAAATATCTCTCTTTTTTAACTATTAACCTTGTCCTTAGTCAACTCTTCATCTTATGTGAGTATTTACTCATTTTTGGGGGATTTTTCTTTTATTCTTCCATTTATCTCCTCCCTACATTTGGATGAAACTTATTGGTCCATAGGAACCTTAATTTAAAATTTTAAAACATCTTGAGCCCTAGGATAAGGCCTCTTGAACAGATTATACTTGATTTCTAATGCACCTTCTAAAAATCCTTTTGAACTTCTATTTCGGAGGAACTTATTTTAATAAGAAGAGATATTTTTCCATCTAAAAATATTTAAAAATTGAATTACCACTCTCTAGAAGGTTTTCTCTCTCTAAGCCAAAACTAGTAGAAACAAGATCTTTTATATTTCTGAAGAGGGATTTGACTACAGGGGAAGATACTGGACATCCTGAGAGGTTGGGGAGGAATCTTACACCTCCTGGGACCCCGATTTGACTGATAGGAAGGGGCTGGTCTCTGCATTCTAGGTCCTTGACTTCCCTGCCCTCTTGACATGGCAGGAGTCGGGCGGGCAGTCTTTAAGCTGGTTTCCAAAACCCTGATATCCAAAACATTTGTTTTCACTTCTAAGCTCCTCCCTCTTAGTCCTTGAAAAAGGTGGGGCTCTTGAAAAAGTGTTCCGAGGGAAGGGTCTTCCTTCACTTCTGAATCTGCCAGCATCTTGATTCTGACTGGGGACTGGTTGCCTCTTTGGGGGTGGGAAGTTTGAAGCACTTCCCGGGGTTTGGAACCTTTTAAAGCTTGAGGGTGCTGGCCTTGGCGGGACCTTGACAACAAATGCCTTGGCAAAGTCCTTTGCCATTTTGACAGCCTCCGATTGAGATTGGCTTAGCATTTTTCACTAAAGTATCTAATGGCTTGTTAACTCCTCGAATGAATCTGGCCATCAGCTACTCTTCATCCAAAAGTGGAGAATATTTGAGGAGAAGGGCAAATGCCTGATGGTACTCTTCAATTGTCCGGCTATCCTGCTTCAATTCCAAGAACTCGTTCAATTTGGTTTCGAGGAAGCTCGGAGGACAGAACCTTTTCTTGAGGTATGCTTTAAGATCTGACCAGGTCTGGGTATTTCGACCGAGACGGTTTGTCTCGCAATGGTTCCTCCATATGCGACCCTGGCCGTGTGACCCTGGCCGTTTCCACAATCTTTGATCTGGCGAGAGCCATCTTGCTCCTCTCATTGTAACTGGTTACATCAAAGTACACTTCCATGGCCTCAATCCATTTTTCCACTGTTTCTCTTAATTGTTCCCCTTCACTCTTAAATGGACCAGGTTGGGATCGGTGCAGGGCTTTACGAACGTCTCAATCTAACTCTTCATGATCGGTAAGAGGATCCGGTTGCCTAGCCCGGGCCGTGCGCCTCATGATTCTAACAAAACAAAATTTTTGTCAACTTAACTTTGGCATCAGATTTATGATTATTTAATATTTGAGATTTATTTCTTAAACAATAATTATTCCATCATAATTCTTGAAAACAAGATTCACTCTGCTAATTTTATTAACCAAAATTTATAACCACAAAAACTATTTGGAATCTTTTGCAAAACGTCATTTATTATCAAAAGTTTTTGATGTATACATAGAGCATCTCGACTCCAAAAGTCACTGCCTCAATCGCGTATGCGTAAAAAGGTGATACTGCGTGGAGACATGCTATGATATACACGATCCATCACTGACAAGGGCGCTGTAATTCTACTTCTAGGAATAAAGCGACTCAGAAGTCTAAAAATTTGGCAAGAATTTCTAAAATTCTGGGGCGAATGATTAAAGAGTTGAACATAATGAACAACTCCTAGCCTTATCAAGATCATGGCTAGAGAGATATTCTGCATGAGTCTTTGAAGCTGATTGGTATAGACAATTTAATATGACTAATCTAAGGGCAGGTGATACCTAAGTGAACTCATCACGAGTGAGTAGTGCTAATGAACTCAAGTACCATTAGGTTACAAGATTGAAACTTGTACTTAGAGACTTGAGATTTGTGCAAGTGATATATTTCATTGCTTGAAATGGTTCTCTTTTATATTAGGAGGTACACCCTTGGGCTTGTACATCAATGTGGGATATATCCCTTTGCTCATGTGGCTTCATGCTATGCTTTGCACTTTCTTGGCTACTCAACTCACTCCCTACCTTTTCCTTGTGCTCTTTGGCACCACATTTCTCAATAGGTTGCAGTCCCAAACTGGTGGAGGTAATGGCACATTGGTGGGTGCATGGTGCATGCCCTTTGATAGGAGTAATTACATGGGATTCTCAACCATTTCTTGATTTGTTAGGGGGCTGAGGGCTAGCATTTGTTGCAGTAGTGCCGGTAATGCTAGTTGTGATCTTGTTGTATTGGCAATAGCCTATAGGACCTGGTGTGTTTGGCAATCTTGGGCTTCGTGACCATAGTGCCCAAGAAAGCTACAATTACCATCATACGAGCTCATTAAATTGGACATTTGCTGGTGTTATGTCCTTGACAACAAATGGAACACCAATGTAGCTCTCTCCTTGGGTACATGTGTGCATTGTTCGAAGTTTTAGTAGCCTTCATTTCCTCTTAGAGGGCTTCTAAGAAGTCGGTCCAAATCATTTCATCTAAAGTATTACCTTTCGCTATAAGTTTTACAATGGTGGTGCTATGCCCACTGGCTACCAATGTAATCAACTTAGAATCTAAAGGTCTTACTCTCTTTATCATCATCATGTTATCCTCAAGTTGGATGGCATTAGCCATGACGTCCTACTAGGTGGTGATACCTCTAATGACCAAGCCATTATGGATATATCTTCATGTTTAAGTTCAGATAAATCAATCAAGCAGTTGATTGTTGTTGGAGAAGCTCTCATGTGTGTAAGATTCCTCCCTCCAGCTTTTGAGGTGTGCAGGTGTAGAACCTCCCCTTCTTCTGATCTTATAATTATTCCCCTCTCTGAAATAAAAGAAAGATCCTGTTTTACCCTGTTTTGGCTTGGAGAGAGAAAATGTCTAGAGGGAGGTAATTCAAAATTGAGATATTTTTGGATATAAAAATCCTCCTTATGTCTAAAATGGTTTCCCTTGAAACAAAAATTTAAAAAGAACTTTCCAATATGCAATTGGAATTAATTAAAAATAGGTATAAAGGACCTTAGCCTAAGGGTCCAGATTTTAAGAAATTTTAAAATTATGGTCCAATTAAGGTTCCCATGGACCAATAAGATTAATCCAAATGTAGGGAGGAGATAAATTGAAAAATAAAAGAAAAACTCCCCAAAAATGAGTAAATGCTCACATAAGATAAAGAGTGGACCAAGGACCAAAGAAAAGAATTAAAAAACTGAATTTTGACACCTCACTGTGGGGATCTCCCCTCATGAAGTAGGCACCTTTTTCTCATCATTACCCCCATTTTTTAATCAATAAAATGAGATATTTTCATCTCTCCTCTCTCCTATTTCAAAACTAGATCCAAAAGTAAGCTGAAGTGACGTAAAAAATTGACCAAACTGATCTGAAAAATTCTAGAATCAGTTTGCTTGGTTAGAGGCTCACTTTTTCCTATAAAATAGAAGCCTCCCCATTTGTAAAAGCTTAATGGTGTTTATGCACTGTTACTCTGTTTTCTTGTGTCCTGAGCCATCTACATTGATTTTTTTAATAATTCAATTATTTTTGGTCTAATCCTCTCCAAAGTGAACTGGTGGCCACTCTTGCTTCAAACAAGAGTAGAACCCTTAATCCCTCAAGCCAAAGGAGAGCTTACAAGCTCCATGTAAGCTAATTTTCTTACTTGTTGAATGAAGAATCTATGGTTTTCTTAATTTTTATGTTTTACAGATGTTGAATTAAATTCAAATGCTATGCCTTTGATAAAAAAGGCCACCCCCTTCTCCTCTTTACATTCCAACCTTTCTCAATCCTACAAAGATTAACTAAAAGATTAATTAAACTCTTTTTATTGTTTACTCTCTTGAATTTAGAAAATCATGTAGATTAGAGTTCTATAAATCTAATTTGGATTAATTTAAGTTAAATAAAGAATGATAAAAATGAGAAATGGTTAGCCATACAAAGAAGGTTATGGTAAAATTTTCCAGAATTTTGTGGAAAAGAAAGTCAGTTTTTATGTTATTCCAAAAGAGTTATTCCCGCCATTTTTGCATCTAAAAGAAATATTCTAATTACTCATGTACATATTCACCTATGAATATGCATGGATATCACTGATATTAATTATTAAATTTGATTTTTATGCAGAGAAAGATGCATAAAGAAAATTTTTTAATTACAAAAGTGTTATTCTCATTAAGTTTGATTTTTTATGTATAGAAAGATGCATAAAGGATTTTTTTATTACAAAAATGTTATTCTCATTAAAATTGATTTTTATGCATAGAAAGATGCGTAAAGGAAATTTTTTATTACAAAAGTGTTATTCTCATTAAATTTGATTTTTATGCATAGAAAGATGCATAAAGGAAATTTTTTTATTACAAAAGTGTTATTCTCATTAAATTTGATTTTTATGCATAGAAAGATGCATAAATTTTTTTTAATTACAAAAGTGTTATTCTCATTAAATTTGATTTTTATGCATAGAAAGATGCATAAAGATTTTTTTAAACAAAAGTGTTATTATCATTAAATTTGATTTTTATGCATAGAAAGATGCATAAAGGGAATTTTTTTAATTACAAAAGTGTTATTCCTATTAAATTTGATTTTATGCATAAATAGATGCATAAAAGGATTTTTTTAAATAAAAGAGTTATTCCCACTGAAGTTGATTTTTATGCATAAATAAATGCATAAAGAAGTTTTATATCAAAATTAGAATTCTCTTAAATTCTATGCTTAGATTCTATGAGTATTTGAAAAATGAATAATTAAATACTCTAAGAGAGAAATTTCTATCGTTTTATATTCACACGGATTGTAGAAAGAAAATTCAAGAAATTTATCGAGATCAAAATATTCACACAAATGATTAATTTATTCTTCATTGGAATTCATAACTAATTTAGTAATGAGTTAAGTGAATATTCAAAGAAAGAAATTTAGTAAAATAGTAACTGAATTATCAAACCTTTTCGAGAAATATAGTTCAGGAAAATTCTTATCTGACTATGATACTTACGGATTCGGTCAGATGAGTTGAGTTAGTTAAGGCTCTTGACTACGTTAGAGTAAAAATATCCTGGAGGATTCCCCTGTGATTTCTGGGCGAGGGAAGTTTTGTCGGGTTCGATTTTGGAAGAACCGAGGGATTAGTCTCTTGTCCGGATATCGGTGGGCGAGGCCTCGAGTGAGGGACTGTGCCCCGTGCGCAAGAAGTGCTACTTCCACTACTAGCACCCCTGAATTTGTTGCGCGGCGGGGACAAGGATCTTTCAGCTGGTATCAGAGTGAATTGGCTAAAGTGAATCAACCAAGAAGCCAAAAATATCAAAAATTTATGAAGTAACATTAAAAAGTTAGAAATGTGTGATGAAATTCATACAAATTGATATTCAGACGAAAATTCATAATTTAGTAATTGGGTCTTCAGATGGAAGTACCGCAATTGCATTGAATCCCTGACTTGCTTGAGGCCTAGACATGATGGTATTTACCTTATAATTCCAAGGACCGTGACTACCCGTATATACCGAGGGTATAATTGCAGCTCTTTACTGGTAGTATATACGAGTAAATGTCGGACCTTGAAATTATAAGCAAAAATGCTATCTAGATGATGAATTCGAATGTGGTTGATATGATTTTAAAATTCTAGTTGAGAACTGATGAGTTGAATTGGATTCTGATTGAAAAAATGATGATTCTTGAATTTTGGTTGAAAAGGGATAAGCGGAGCAAAACCACAATGAGGATGAATGGGACAAGTCCCTGTGATGATGTTCGTAAACTGGAATGATGATAATGACTTCAGCAAATCACTATGAGATTAGTGGATTGTGCTGATAGATTGCTATTGTTAACACTTGACCTAGTGGATCAAGCTAAGGGATGACAAATTAAAAACCTGTATAATTGAAATTTTCGTGGAGGATTGTTTAGATGGAAATTTCGATCTAATGGACCATTATTGTGTTAAGGATATGAATGATATGATCTGAAAGAATTGTTATCTGATGATGAGTTCTATATAAGGGATCTTTATCCTAGGATTCTGTTGGGTTCACCAGATTATAACAAACCCCAGAATCGGTTGGATCTTAAGGGAAAGAATTGTCCTTTAGTTTGCGAGATGAGGACATCTCGCATTTTTTAAGTGGGGTAGGATGTAAGATTCCTCCCTCCAGCTTTGGAGGTGTGTAGGTGTAAGAACCTCCCCTTCCGATCTTATAATTATTCCTCTCTCTGAAATAAAAGAAAGATCCTATTTTACCTTGTTTTGGATTAGAGAGAGAAAATGTCTAGAGAGAGGTTATTCAAAATTGAGATAGTTTTGGATATAAAAATCCTCCTAATGTCTAAAATGGTTTCCCCGAAACAAAAATTCAAAAAGAACTATATTCACCTATGAATATGCATGGATATCACACTGATATTAATTATTAAATTTGATTTTTATGCATAGAAAGATGCATAAAGAAAATTTTTTATTACAAAAGTGTTATTCTCATCAAATTTGATTTTTTATGCATAGAAAGATGCATAAAGGAATTTCTCTATTACAAAAGTGTTATTCTCATTAAAATTGATTTTTATGCCTAGAAAGATGCATAAAGGAATTTTTTTATTACAAAAGTGTTATTCTCATTAAATTTGATTTTTATGCATAGAAAGATGCATAAAGGAATTTTTTTAGTTACAAAAGTGTTATTCTCATTAAATTTGATTTTTCTGCATAGAAAGATGCACAAAGGAAAATTTTCTATTACAAAAGTCATTAAATTTGATTTTTATGCATAGAAAGATGCATAAAGGAAATTTTTTATTACAAAAGTGTTATCCTCATTAAATTTGATTTTTATGCATAGAAATATGCATTAAGGATTTTTTCTAATTACAAAAGTGTTATTCTCATTAAATTTGATTTTATGCATAAATAGATGCATAAAAGGATTTTTTTAATAAAAGAGTTATTCCCACTGAAGTTGATTTTTATGCATAAATAAATGCATAAAGAATTTTTATATCAAAATTAGAATTCTCTTAAATTCTATGTTTAAATTCTATGAGTATTTGATAAATGGATATGACTGTGTATGTGAAGAATGGATGTGGATGTGTATGTGAAGAATGGATATGGATGTGTATGTGAAGAATGGATGTGGATGTGTATGTGAAGAATGGATGTGGATGTGTATGTGAAGAATGGATGTGGATGTGTATGTGAATAATGGATGTGGATGTGTATGTGAAGAATGGATGTGGATGTGTATGTGAAGAATGGATGTGGATGTGTATGTGATAAAAATGGATGTGAATGTGTATGTGAAGAATGGATGTGGATGTGAAGAATGGATGTGGATGTGTATGTGAAGAATGGATATGGATGTTTATGTGAAGAATGGATGTGAATGTGTATGTGAATGTGATGTGACATGAATATATGTGGATGTGAAGTGATAGATATGAATGTATGGATAGATGTGAGTAGTCGTACATTGGAATGATCGGATGGATGTGGATGAATGAGATGAGATGTGTATGAATGAGATATGATGTGGATAGAAGTGATGTGATATAATGCAGATAGAATGCATGTGATGGGGGATGGTTATGAATGAATGAATGTGATGGATATGAATGAATGTGATGTGATGGATGTAAGTGGATGTGATGTAAATGAATGTGATGGATGTGATGTAAATGAATGTGATGGATGTGATGTAAATGAATGTGAGGGACGTAAATAGATGTAATGTGATGTGAATCGGGATGTGAATGAATGAGATGTGATGTCATGTGAATTGGGATGTGAGTGAATGACATGTGATGTAAATTGGGATAGATGTGAATGAATATGATGTGATGAGATGTGGATATGGGTAGATGCGAGTGGATGAGATTTGATGCGGATAAATGAGAAAAGATGTGATGAGATGGAAAATGATGTGATGAGAATGGGAATACATATGAAATAAATGAGGATTGATGTGGAACAATGTGGAAAGACGAGAGTTCGTTATAGAAACTGTATTTATGACCTTTTTTTAAATGAGTGTTTTATGTCAAGAATGCTGGGGAAGCATTTTGACTGTCTTGTGAATGAGGTTGTGGAGATCTAACTGATCAAGTTGTAACAGCTGACGGAGAGTCAACGGAGGACGTCTCGCGTAGCAAGGTCGGTCGAGGTCTTGACCAACCTTGGTGGTTCGATTTAAATGGTGAGCTACCGGTACGGTGGATGAGGGACCAAGGAAGCGGCCTATGAGTGAAGCGCTAGGTGACCTGCAAAGGATCCTAGTAGAGGGTGCTGACCATACGGTGCTCGAGCTCTGGGTTACCGAAGATACCCACACGTGCATCGGGGAAGATATTGGAATAAGGAGTAAGAGTTTTCTGAATTCGGGCATGGATCTGGTTGATTGACCTTGCTGGTCCTCAATGGATGAGTCTATGGCTCTTTTATGTGGATCTGTTGGTTGATCTTGCTGATCTTCAACGGAGATTCCATTTTGATTTTTATAAGTGAAAATATTGCCAGGTACTATGAGCTAGGAACTATCGAAAGGCCCTTGAGTGGACAAGTGGTGAGCGTTTTGGTTTTCCAATGATGCCATAGGTATACCGATGAAGGAAAAATTGGAAATTAGGATTCAACCGTATATTGTGGAAGATTATGATCAATGATACTATAGTTTCATTAAAAGATTGTTTTAAAGACAGTTGAATATGTGGCAATTTCATATTGGGTGTGTAAGTGGTGTGACTAGTTTTAAGTTTACATGAATATCCGGCTAGGGGGTCTGGGAACTCTTTTCCTTGGTACTCAGGACAAAACCTAACCAAATTCTTAAATGGATCCCATCACTACAGTGGTTGGGTGGCGGTTGGCTAACCCACGGGACTGGATGGGGTTAGGCTGGACTGATGGATCCCTAAAATGAGACTCAATTCTGTTACGATACGATAGATGAAGTAAATCTCGGATAAAAATTGTTCTATGGAAAAGAATCAACGGTGGTGCTTCTCAATGAGGAAAAAAGCATTGGTCTTTATGATCCAAGTGCAAGTCTTTTTCTTGATCTTACTATGATACCTAACGGGTTCGGTCAGATGAGTTTAGTTAGTTAAGGCTCTTGACTACGTTAGAGTAAAAATATCCTGGAGGAATCGCCCGTGCTTTCCCGGCGAGGGAAGTTTTTTCGGGTTCGATTTTGGAAGAATCGAGGGATCAGTCTCTTGTCTGGATATCCGTGGGCGAGGCCCCGAGAGTGAGGGACCCAGCCCCATGCAAGAAGTGCTACTTCTGCTGGCTAGCACCCCTGAATTCATTGCGCGACGGGGACAGGGATCTTTCAGTTGGTAGTATCAGAGCGAATTGGCTAAAGTGAATCAACCGAGAAGCCAAAAATATCAAAAATTTATGAAGTAACATTAAAAAATTGGAAATGTGTGATGAAATTGAGACAAATTGATATTCAGACTGAAATTCATAATTTAGTAATTGGGTCTTCATATAGAAGTACCGCAATTGCATGGAATCCCTGACTTGCTTGAGGCCTAGACATGATGGTATTTACCTTATAATTCCAAGGACCGTGACTACCCGTATATACCGAGGGTATAACTGCAGCTCTTTACTGACAGTATATATGAGTAAATCTAAGACCTTGAAATTATAAGCAAAAATGCTATCCAGATGATAAATTTGAATGTGGTTGATATGATTTTAAAATTTTAGTTGAGAACTGATGAGTTGAATTGGATTCTGATAGAAAAAATGATGATTCCTGAATTTTGGTTGAAAACGATAAGTTGAGCAAAACCACAATGAGGATGAATGGGACGAGTCCTTGTGATGATGTTTGTAACTGGAATGACGATAATGGCTTTAGCAAATCACTATGAGATTAGTGGATTGTGCTGACAGACTGCTACTATTAACACTTGACCTAGTGGATCAAGCTAAGGGATGACAAATTAAAAACCTGTATAATTGAAATTCCCATGGAGGACTTTTCAGATGGAAATTTCGGTCTAATGGACCATTATTGTGTTAAGGATATGAATGATATGATCTGAAAGAATTGTTATCTGATGATGAGTTCTATATAAGGGATCTTTATCCCAAGATTATGTTGGATTCACCAGACTATAACGAGCCCCAGAATCGGTTGGATCTTAAGGGAAAGAATTGTCCTCTAGTTTGCGAGATGAGGACATCTCGCATTTTTTAAGTGGGGTAGGATGTAAAATTCCTCCTTCTAGCTTTCAAGGTGTGCAGGTGTAAGAACCTCCCCTTATGATCTTATAATTATTCCCCTCTCTGAAATAAAAAGATCCTGTTTTGGCTTGGAGAGAGAAAATGTCTAGAGGGAGGTAATTCAAAATTGAGATATTTTTGGATATAAAAATCCTCCTAATATCTAAAATGGTTTCCCCTGAAAGAGAAATTCAAAAAGAACTTTCCAATGTGCAATTGAAATTAATTAAAAATAGGTATAAAGGACCTTAGCCGAAGGGTCCAGATTTTCAAAAATTTTTAGATTATGGTCCAATTAAGGTTCATATGGACTAATAAGATTAATCCAAATGTAGGGAGGAGATAAATTGAAGAATAAAAGAAAAACCCCCCAAAAATGAGTAAATGCTCTTATAAGATGAAGAGTGGACTAAGGACCAAAGAAAAGAATTAAAAAACTGAATTTTGACACCTCAGTGTGGGGATCTCCCCTCATGACGTAGGCGCCTTTTTCTCATCATTTTTCCCAATCAATAAAATGAGATATTTTCATATCTCCTCTCTCCTGTTTCAAAACTAGATCCAAAAAGTAAGTTGAACTGACGTAAAAAATTGACCAAATTGATCTGAAAAATTCTAGAATCAGTTTGCTTGGTTAGAGGCTCACTTTTTCCTATAAAATAGAAGTCTCCCCCTTTGTAAAAGCTTAATGGTGTTTATGCACTATTACTCTGTTCCTGTCTTGAGCCATCTACATTGAATTTTTTAATAATTCAATTGTTTTTGGCCTAATCCTCTCCAAAGTGAATTGGTGGCCGCTCTTGCTTCAAACAAGAGTAGAACCCTCAATCCCTCAAGCCCCAAAGGAGAGCTTACAAGCTTCATGTAAGCTAATTTTCTTACTTGTTTAATGAAGAATCTATGGTTTTCTTAATTTTTATGTTTTGCAGATGTTGAATTAAATTCAAATGCTATGCCTTTGATAAAAAAGGCCACCCCCTTCTCCTCTTTACATTCTAACCTTTCTCAATCCTAGAAAGATTAACTAAAGGATTAATTAAACTCTTTTTATTGTTTACTCTCTTGAATTTAGAAAATTGTGTAGATTAGAGTTCTATAAATCTAATTTAGATTAATTTAAGTTGAATAAAGAATGATAAAAATGAGAAATGGTCAGCCACACAAAGGAGGTTATAGCAAAATTTTTCAAAATTTTCTGAAAAAGAAAGTTTGTTTTTATGTTATTCCAAAAGAGTTATTCCCACCATTTTTGCATCTAAAAGAAATATTCTAATTACTCCATGTACATATTCACCTATGAATATGCATGGATATCACTGATATTAATTATTAAATTTGATTTTTATGCATAAATAATTTTTTTAAAATTATAAAAGTGTTATTCTCATTAAATTTAACTTTTTATGCATCGAAAGATGCATAAAGAATTTTTTTATTAAAAAAGTGTTATTCTAATTAAAATTGATTTTTATGCATAGAAAGATGCATAAAGGAATTTTTTTATTTCAAAAGTGTTATTCTCATTAAATTTGATTTTTATGCATAGAAAGATGCATAAATTAAATTTTTAATATTACAAAAGTGTTATTCTCATTAAATGTGATTTTATGCATAGAAAGATGCTTAAAGGAATTTTTTTGATTACAAAAGTGTTATTCTCATTAAATTTAATTTTTATGCATAGAAAGATGCATAAAGAAAATTTTTTTATTACAAAAGTGTTATTCTCATTAAATTTGATTTTTATGCATAGAAATATGCATAAAGGAATTTTTTTTATTATAAAAGTGTTATTCCTATTAAATTTGATTTTATGCATAAATAGATGCATAAAATGATTTTTTTAAATAAAAGAGTTATTCCCACTAAAGTTGATTTTTATGCATAAATAAATGAATAAAGAATTTTTATATCAAGTTAGAATTCTCTTAAATTCTATGTTTAAATTCTATGAGTATTTGATAAATGAATAATTAAATACTCTAAGAGAGAAAGAAATTCAGTAAAATAGTAACTGAATTATCAAACCTTTTCGAGAAAGATAGTTCAGGAAAAATCTTATCCGACTCGAATCTTGAATCAGATGATGACCAAGACCAAACTCTTTCGTCAGTTTCGAGGAAAGAAGGTGTGACCACTTTAGAAAAAATACACTCAAAACTCCGCCAAATCTGAAACTAAGTTTGAGACCCTTAGAATTGATTTGTGGATCAAGGTTATAGAATTCAAGGAATTTAGGTATGAAATTCAAAATTTTGATCAAGAAGTTTTGGGGATATTGATTCAAGAAATACTCCTTATATTTAAAAGAAAATCAAACAAAAAACTTGCATAGAAACCCTGTTTCCCTAAAGGATTTTCTTACGCTAGAAAGAATGGATGTGGATGTGTATGTGAAGAAATGGATGTGGATGGATGTGAAAGAATGGATGTGGATGTGTATGTGAGAGAATGGATGTGGATGTGTATGAAAGAATGGATGTGGATGTGTATGTGAAAGAATAGATGTGGATGTATGTGAATGAATGGATGTGGATGTGTATGTGAAAAAATGGATGTGGATGTGTGTGAAAGAATGGATGTGGACGTGTATGTGAAAGAATGGATGTGGATGTGTGTGAAAGAATGGATGTGGATGTGTATGTGAAAGAATGGATGTGGATGTGTATGTGAAAGAATGGATGTGGATGTGTGTGAAAGAATGGATGTGGATGTGTATGTGAAAGAAAGGATGTGGATGTGTGTGAAAGAATGGATGTGGATGTATGTGAAAGATTGGATGTGGATGTATGTGAAAGAATGTGATGTGATGTAAAGAGATGTGATGTGACATGAATATATGTGGATGTGAAGTGATAGATATGAATGTATGGATAGATGTGGGTAGTCGTACATGTGAACGATTGGATGGATGTGGATGAATGAGATGAGATGTGTATGAATGAGATATGATGTGGATAGATGTGATGTGATGTTATGTGGATGGAATGTATGTGATGGGATGGTGATGTGAATTAATGAGATGTGATGTCATGTGAATCAGATAGATGTGAATGAATGGATGGATATAATGTGATATGAATAGATGTGATGAGATGTAATGTGAATAGATGTGATGTGAATCACATAGATGTGAAGAATGGATAGATGTGTATGTGATGAAAATGGATATGAATGTGTATGTGAAGAATGGATAGATGTGTATGTGATGAAAATGGATATGAATGTGTATGTGAAGAATGGATATGGATGTGTATGTGAAGAATGGATGTGAATGTGTATGTGTGAAGAATGGATGTGAATGTGTATGTGAAGAATGGATATGGATGTGTATGTGAAGAGTGGATGTGAATGTGTATGTGAAGAATGGATGTGGATGTGTATGTGAAGAATGGATATGGATGTGTATGTGAAGAATGGATGTGTATGTGTATGTGAAGAATGGATGTAGATGTATATGTGAAGAATGGATGTGAATGTGTATGTGAAGAATGGATGTGAAGAATGGATGTGAATGTGATGTGACATGAATATATGTGGATATGAAGTGATAGATATGAATGTATGGATAGATGTGAGTAGTCGTACATGTGAACGATTGGATGGATGTGGATGAATGAGATGAGATGCGTATGAATGAGATATGATGTGGATAGAAGTGATGTGATATAATGCGGATAGAATGCATGTGATGGGATGGTTATGAATGAATGAATGTGATGGATATGAATGAATGTGATGTGATGGATGTAAGTGGATGTGATGTAAATGAATGTGATGGACGTGAATAGATGTGATGTGATGTGAATCGGGATGTGAATGAATGAGATGTGATGTCATGTGAATCGGGATGTGAGTGAATGAGATGTGAATCAATGTTAATTGGGATAGATGTGATATGTGATGTGAATGAATATGATGTGATGAGATGTGGATATGGGTAGTTGTGAGTGGATGAGATCTGATGCGGATAAATGAGAAAAGATGTGATGAGATGGAAAATGATGTGATGAGAATGGGAATACATATGAAATAAATGAGGATTGATATGGAACAATGTGGAAAGACGAGAGTTCGTTATAGAAACTGTATTTATGACATGTTTTTAAATGACTGTTTTATGTCAAGAATGCTGGGGAAGCATTTCAACCGTCTTGTGAATGAGGTCATGAGACCTAGCTGATCAAGTTGCAACAACTGACGGAGAGTCAACGGAGGACGTCTCGCATAGCAAGGTCGGTCAAGGTCTTGACCAGGCTCGGTTCGATTTAAATGGTGAGCTTCTGGTACGGTGGATGAGGGACCAAGGAAGCGGCCTACGAGTGAAGCGCTAGGTGATCTACAAAGGATCCTAGAGGGTGCTGACCATATGGTGCTCGGGCTCTGGGTTGCCGAAGATACCCACACGTGCGTCGGGGAAGATATTGGAACAAGGAGTAAGAGTTGTTTTCTGAATTCGGGCATGGATCTGGTTGATTGACCTTGCTGGTCCTCAAATGGATGAGTCCATGGCTCTTTTATATGGATCTGTTCGTTGATCTTGCTGATCTTCAACGGAGATTCCATTTTGATTTTTATAAGTGAAAATATTGCCGGGTACTATGAGCTAGGAACTATCGAAAAGGACCCTGAGTGGAGAGGTGGTGAGCGTTCTGGTTGCCAATGATGCCATAGGTACACCGATGAAGGAAAAATTGGAAATTAGGATTCAACTGGATATTTTGGAAGATTATGATCAATGATACTATAGTTTCATTTAAAGATTGTTTTAAAGAGAGCTGAATATGTGAAAAAGGCAATTTCATATTGGGTGTGTAAGTGGTGTGACTAGTTTTAAGTTTGCATGAATATCCGGCTAGGGGGCCTGGGAACTCTTTTCCCTCGTACCCAGAACAAAACCTAACCAAATTCTTAAATGGATCCCATCACTATAGTGGTTGGGGGGTTGGCTAACCCACGGGACTGGATGGGGTTAGGCTAGACTGATGGATCCCTAACATGAGACTCAATTCTGTTATGGTACGATAGATGAAGTAAATCCTGGATAAAAGTTGTTCTATGGAAAAGAATCAACGGCAGTGCCTCTCAATGAGAAAAAAAGCGTTGGTCTCTATGATCCAAGTGCAAGTCTTTTCCTTGATTTGACCATGATACTTACGGGTTCGGTCAGATGAGTTCAGTTAGTTAAGGCTCTTGACTACGTTAGAGTAAAAATATCTTGGAGGAATCGTCCGTGCTTTCCGAGCGAGGGAAGTTTTTCTGGGTTCGGTTTTGGAAGAACTGAGGGATTAGCCTCTTGTCCAGATATCCATGGGCGAGGCCTCGAGTAAGGGACCCTGCCCCACACAAGAAGTGCTACTTCCGTTGCTAGCACCCTTGAATTCGTTGCACGACGGGGACAGGGATCTTCCAATGTGGAACACATTAAGAGTTCAAATTCTTGAGATGACAAATAAAATCTCTCACTGACTTATCTTCTTCTCTCTCAGCTTTGTGCAACTTTGAAGCCACACTCCACAAAGCTCCCTTACACATGAATTGCTTTAGGAAGAACGTTCGAATCCCAGTAAAGTTTTGACATTCTTCAACTCTCAGGGTTTGATAGCAATCACCAGCCTTGCCATCTATTGTAAGGCTAAAGGCGCTGGTCTTTGCAAGCTCATTCCTCTCACCTAAGGCCTCATAAACTTGATCAAAGACCTTGAGATGTCTTCTAGGATCGCCCTCTCCGTTGAACTTAGCACCCTTCCTAGAGTTACTATGTCCGTTATCTCTCATGACGAGTCCTGTGCTTTTGCCCTACTCTCCCTAATGTTTGCACAAAGGATACTAGATTAGTTGGGAGGGTTGTTGCTGGAGGTATTGGTACAATAGGGGTAACATGTGGTATGAAGGGTGCTTCCTGTGGGCATAATGGCATGAATGCTGAAGGCGTAACATGATTCCGGTAGGTGGTGTGTCATATAGAAACACCCATAGGTACCAATGGCATATGAGCCAAGGGCACCACTGGTCTATTCATTTGTGAGGATGTCCTCGTTGCTCTAGGTTGCAATGGAAAAGTAGAGGAACATGTAAGAAATCAAGGATCTTGGGCGAATGTTCCTCTTTCTGTGGCCCTGGAAGATGATATGGATGTGTTAAATAGGCTTGCAGCCATTGTTGTAGGGAGTACTGCTGCAACCATGGTTGCCATAGTTGTGACCAAAGGCATGAAACTCATGGCAATGTTGCATGGTTGGTCATAGGTAGTGCTGTTATGAGTGGTGTATTACCCAATACCACAGAGTCTGGAATTGTGCTAAGATCATCGTGGGTTGGTACCCCTCTACTACGGTCTCATAATGTGAAGTGTGTGCTTGTAGATTCTTGGAGTCCTGCGTAACCTAGAGAAACAATAGTAGCAATCGAGGCTTGGTCCATCATGCATCTAGGTGATACTACAAAAGTAGGGTCCACTAGGCTCATAGGAGGTGTTACCATTTCGCTCATTATGGACATTCTTTCTTTGGACATCCCGACTTGCGCCATAGGTCTTTGGGTTCTTTCATGTTCAATGATCCTATGTATACAATCACAGATGGCCTACAATTGTTCCTCCGTTATTGTTTCTAGATATTGACTGGAAATCCCTTGTCAACACTAACACCATAAGAGTGAAATCCAAAGTAGTCTTTGTTGATGCATCATACTCCCAATCATCTATTAGAAGACATTGATCCAAGATTTGCAAGCATGTCTCTTTCCCTAAGGTAGATGTAATGTTATTATTGCCTGGGTTGAGACTGCTGGGCACTATTGTGCAGTCCTGGCTTAGGACTCATTTTGGGAATACTGAGCTGTTTGGGCTACTAATCGTTGCTGCGCCAATCGAAAAGTCTCTTCTCCCTTTGGTGTAGAATCTTGGATTAGTGCCTCTACTACCTGCACTTCTTTTAATGTTCTACCGTTAGGCATAAGCACTTGTGCGGGGGGGGGAGGGGGGTGGTTTGATGGTTACAATTGCAGCAGATGTAATAAGAGCTATATGGATAGGGATATCAACGTGAATTCTCCCTTATACAATGAGACTAAACTAGGTGTCTCTCTGAAGTTTACATTAACTCCTTCATCGTGTGGTTGCTATGTAGTAAGATTTAGTTGAGTGGTAGCAATTGAGGTCGAACCTCTGAGGTAGCTAGGTACACGGTTACTGGTGAGGCCTAGTTAGGGTTCTTACTTCTTAGGACTCATGATCCTTCCATCAACTTAAAATAAGACAAAGTATCACTGGCCCCTATTGTAGATCCTTGTATGATGCTAAACTGGGTTCCGATCGAAGGTCTTGAGCCTAGTGTAGGCTGGGACGTACCTAGCTCGATAGATACACTATCATCTAAATAGGCCTCTAATACACGTCCATCTAAATAGGCCTCTAAATACACGTCCATCTAAATAGGCCTCTAAATAGGCCTCTAATGCACTATCATCTAAATAGGCCTCTAAATAGGCCTCTAATGCACTATCATCTAAATAGGCATCTAAATAGGCCTCTAAATAGGCCTCTAAATACACTATCATCTAAATAGGCCTCTAAATAGGCCTCTAATACACTATCATCTAAATAGGCCTCTAAATAGGCCTCTAATACACTATCATCTAAATAGGCCTCTAAATAGGCCTCTAATACACGTCCATACCATAAGTGCATGTGACGTAAGGTTGGGTAGGGACAAAGGAATTGAATGGCCATTTTTAATTTTATTTATTTATTGGTGTTAGAGATTATCCAAAGTAGGTTTTAGATAATTCTAAACACTTTGGGAAGGGATGTGTATGAGCTTTTTTTGGGCCAACCAGAGGGTTTCCTATAGTTGTGGATCCCTTATGGAGAACTACATTTTTTGAAGATTTTGTAATAAGTACGCCAAAATGACTCGCAAAACAGCCTAAAATGTATGATAGGAAAACTTGTGTGTGCACTTTCAAAAATTTCTAAATTTTGTGCCCGTGGACCTTACTTTTTTTTATTATTTTTATTATTTTTATTATTTTTATTATTTTTATTTTAACTTTATTTTTACTTTTTATAAATGTTTTAATTTTGTGTTTTTATGGTTTTCGATTTGTGGTTCATAGTTTTCAGTTTCACCACAACTACCCAAAATGGGGTGGTTAGGATTTTTGGAGTTTTCCAAGATTCCCTTTTTGGCGTGGGGCCTAAAGATTACATGCATTAAATGCTCTGCCATCTCCTCATTCATGGCATCTTTCCATTTCTTATTTCCAAGTGCCTTCTCCAAAAAAATAAGTGGGCTCCATCTCCTATATTTCTTTAACCATGTAAGCATAATGATGGGATGTATATCCATCATATCTTAACCTGTCAATAGGGCTCCTGACCCTCGTAGACCTGCATACACCTGTATCAATGCCAGGTGTCCTAAAAAAAGATTGGTTCTCCTTACACCAGGAGTAACCATAGATGGAATGCCAAACTCCTCAAGGCTTTGCTCAGAGCTGCTCTAGAATCACAATCCACATATTAGCGACCTGCTGACAGATCAAGCACACAAGGTTGATCTACCTTTTCCTTCCCTTTGCGTGATACATTTGTACCTACATCTGTGCTCAAATGCATGACTATGGACTAACATTAGATCCACTACTAGAGGACTCTCTAGGTCCACTAAGCACCTGTGATTGCTGCTCTACATGTGGTGTAGCATCAACACTTCTGTTGCCTTCACCACTGGTGCATACTAGCTACTCATCTCATCAAAGACAACATCTTTGTTTACTCACATCTCACAAGTGGTAGGGTTATAACATCTATAACCTTTTTGCTCCATAGCATAATCAATAAAGATGCATTTCTTTGCCTTTGGGTCCAACTTTATTCTTACCTCATCAATATGCAGTACACCCAAAACACTTTCAAGTTGGACACATCCGGTCTTATGCCTGTAAACTTCTTTTCAGGTGTCATACCATGAACAACTATAGTGGGTATCCTATTCATAATGTACGCAACAGTTGGCTACTATGATTTTGCCCAAAAATAATGTGGCATATTCTTTTCAGTCATCAATGCATGTACCACTCTTGCAATGTGCCTATTTTTCATTCTACAACACCATTTTGTAAGCGGAGTGTACCTGTAATGTAATCTGTCTCTCTTAATTCCTTGATTTCTCAAGAAATCACTGAACTCATTGGAAAAATATTTTTCCCTACCATCTGATCTTAACTATTTTATTTGGATGCCTTTTTGCTTCTCAAGCAAAGCTTTAAATCTACGAAAGCGATCAAACGCCTCACTTTTCTCCTTCACAAAGTAAACCCACAATTTCCTAGTGTCATCCATCAGTTGAATGTAACATAATAATTGCAACTTGGAATTATTGTAGCCTTGGTCGGTCCCCATACATCATCTGAATGTATAACAGCTAATGGCCTTGCCACTGAGATGCTTTTCATGTGGGAAAGCATGCTTGGCCTGCCTACCAAGATGACATGCTTCACATACTTTATGCATACCATCAACCTTAAACTTTGGCAAACCTACAACAATATTTTGGGCCTGTATATTCACATGACCAATGTGCTTGTGCCATATGCCAATATCTACAATGACACCTGTTCCATGTGCAAACATGGTTACCTTTACCTCAGGCATGTTCACATTGAAAGTAAACATCCTGCCATTTCTGTTACCTTTTGCAACCAAGTTACACTGATTTTTGAAGTCTTCCACAAAATATCCTTGAGGAAATAAGAGGCTTTCTTAGTATTCTGTTGTTTCATTTTAGCATCAAAGCTTCAATATCTATTTTGTGATCATTAAGCTTGATGCTTCATATTGGGTTTAGTTCAGTTATTAAATTACAAATAATTAATACACTTACTTACAATTCATGCACATGGGTTCATGAAACCATGGATTGAGAAACCAAATAAAGGTTCCTCCGATATAGAGATGCTTATTATGGCTATTTTGAGAAGAGAATCTTAAAGTATTCTATCAAGTTATTTGAGAGAGAGAGAAGGTTTTTTTGAGAACCTAAGAAGCATTCAAACATAGAAAGAGAGAGAAAAGGTTTATTTGAAAACCTAAGAAGCATTTAAATAGAGAAAGAGAGAAAGAAGTTTTATTTGAGAACCTAAGAAGCATTCAAACAGAGAAAGAGAGAGAGAGAAGGTTTATTTGAAAACCTAACTTAAGCATTCAAATAGAGAAAGAGAGAGAGAGAAGTTTTATTTGAGAACCTAAGAAGCATTCAAATATAGAAAAAGAGAGAGAATGTTTATTTTAGAACCTAAGAAGCATTTAAATAAGGAAAAAGATAGAGAAAGGTTTATTTGAGAAACTTTGAAACATTGAAATAATGTTTAGTATAGGGATTAGTTTTTTCGAGCTAGTTACTTCCTTTTAAGTAAAGAAAAGTGTGGTCTACATGGAGTGTTACATAAAATGGTATCCTCATATTACAATCCTAACACCCCTAAGATTTATGGTCATCCCAAGGATTTTCACAACACAGCAAAGATGCTATCGTAATGAAATGTTGACAGTACAAAGACTTATTTCACAGATTTAGGTTGGATGTTGTTAATGTATGCTTGGAAATTATAATGTTAATTCAATTGGAGATCTCCATGTTTATGAAAATTGTTAATATATCCCCATTCCTAATCTTCATCACTTCCTCGTAAATTAAGAAAAATGTGATGTACATGGAGATAGAGTCCCTTTAATTAAAGAAAAATGCGATGTACATGGAGATACAATCCTTGAGCTGTTTTTGGGAGAAGTTTCCAAAACATGTATTGGAGAGATGGGATATCTATGTAAGTGATGATAAAATAAGTTAGTACAATAGTGGAGCTTAGTTTTTGCAATGTAATCTACATGCTAAGCATCTAGTATGATTATACTAAGTATGATAGGGTTATTGGAGCTTAGCTGCTTGTAGAGTAATCTTCTTATCAAACAATAAGTGCATTATCTTGTAGTCTCTTTCCTTGAAAATATTTTCTCTTTTTATTTTATTTTATTTGTTTATTTTTAGGCCTATATTTTGTTTTTTTCTTTCATATTTTGGAAAGATTGATACATAGATTTTGACTTTTGGAGCACATAGAAATGTTTTACAAGTTTCATTTCTTTAAAATACATTTTGTAAAACTAAGGCATAGACCAATGTTTCTCCACTAGTCAAAAACAAGGCTCACATATGTTGTTATGGTCTCTCCAAGGTTGAGTGTTGCATTGTTAATTAATGAAAAGCTTATTAAGTGATATAAGTCATTATGGGGGATTAGAATGGTGAAAATGAAGAAAATGGAAAAAGGGAATTCCATATAAATAATGAAACATTATTACCATAACAAGCATGGGCATTCTCATTCCACAAGTGGTATTGTATACTAAATTGTTGCACTACATTATTCTTTGCATTTTTTAATCCTCAAAGTTTTCTTGCTTTGGAAGCAAGGCAAACTTTGAGCTCTCACATTCCTTGTCCTATGTTTTATGATAGGTGAAGCACATGTTTAGTTCAGTGGTGTTATTTGTGGTTATTGAGTCTTTAGCAAAAGGTCCACTACTCATGGGATGAGTTTCAATAGGGTTTTATTCATTTTCTAAATGTAGATGTGTTTTATGTCCCAACCACCATGAACCATTTTGGTTTCTCTCATGAAGGTGTAGTTATAGGAATTTGGCTACTAAGAAATGTTAATTACCATATTTAAAGAGTGGAAAAAAATTAGGCCAAAAGTCTTGATTCTCATATTTTGTAAAAGCCCCTTGGGTTTTGCAGTGGCCCTATCTCAACAATCTTGACTATTAGACTTGTAGTGTTAAGTGAAGGTTGAGGGTTGCCCCGTGTCTTCAACTTCTTCTTCCCTTAATATACGGTCCATCCAATATTTTAGGTCCTTACAAAGGCTTGGGATTTCTCTCAAACCAAAAAAAAATCTGGACTTGCAACAAGGAAAGGAAGGCGATGAATCCTGCTATGTCTCTTGGGGTATGTCTATTATCACTTGCATGGCTCTATCAGGGTTGGTAATGGTACATATGGAATATGTATGGGCCCCTTTAAGCATGGAACTCTTCTTTCATCTCCTAGAATCTTGGAGGAATTGACTTCAAATATTTTTGCCTCTTCACCTTATCCTTATTCCGAGTCTCCTTAGGTTATGGAATCGAGTGGTTCTTTTCTTGATCTTCACTTGAGCAATGTGAAATCAGCATGCAAAAGCATCCACTTTGATAGTATAAACCACTAGAGGTTCAATGCCCATTTGCATTTTCCCATACCAAATACTAGGATGCGTTTTTCCTCAATAGGATTGGGGTTATTTTCTAGCTTTCTAGGCAAGTTTCTATGGCTCGTCCCGGGCTGAGGATTCGATTCCTTCTCAGGAGAGGAGGATGAAGAGAATTTGGTAGCTCTATCCTTACTTGAACCCTCTTAAACTGTCATGTAGTCTTCTTGGACCTTTGTCTTTTGATTCTAGGGGAAACTTTATCATGTTTTGAGACCTTGTCGGTGGGTAGGCCTCGGGCTGATCTCTGTGACCTTTGAGTACAAGAAGCTGATGCTTGGCCAGCTTCATAAACGACAGCTCTCCTCCAATTTTGCATTCTAGTCATAGCATTGAGAGAAGAACCATTTGTATCATCCCATCCCTGATGATTTTAGCAAGTTAATTCTTGTACTTGGGTTGGGGTGTTCTTAATGGGGGGGCGATCCTTGTACATGAGGTCAATAACACAACCAGAGTGGTACTACTGGGTCTCAATTTTATTGGTGTGGCTACCATAGCCTTCTTAGGGGGACACTTTGCCACCCAGTGAGGTCCCTTGCACTGATAGCACTGTAGCAGCATGCGGGATCCTAAGGCATTGATGTCTCTCCCCATATTAGATTACAATGTGGCTATATAGATAGAGAATGGAACTCTTAGCACTCCTCTTTGAGGGATGCACTAATCTAGGTGAGTTGCATTAGTAAGAATGGACCTTGCTCGTGGGACTTGCTCGTGGGAGTAGGCAAAGCCAAGTGATGAGTGGGTGGAGCTGGTGTAATTTCTACCTTTGAGATTGATTCTTGTAGTAGCAATGGGAAGTATCATGGTTTCCTACCCTTGTACAACATGCACACAAATTCCTCCTTGTCTAGGTCTTGGGTGGGGGAATTTAATGCTTGTGTGGTTAGCATGTCTTATCAAACACTAGACCAACTCACATCTAGGGTATAGACATAGTTGGCCTATGTTGTCCTTTCTTTACCCATTTTTCTAGTTCTTAATCATTTGTTGTAGAAGTTCAGCCACACTAGGTCTTCTACACGGCTAGTACATCTTGTCGCTCTTTCCCTTTACCATGTCAATCCTCAAAGGCATTGTGCCAAAAGATGTTTTTGATGGGGTTCCTTTAGGGAGATTCCTTGAAGAAGTTCCTATGAAGTTATCATCAAAATCTATGGCTCTTCTATAACATGGCTCAAAGCTTTTATGTTTTTCAGAGTACACGGCATTATGCACGGTTGAGTTAAGGATTCCTTCCAAGAATCTCCCTGTTAGCTATTTGTTAGAGAATTTACTAGTGTCAGCACACCTAGAGTGGAAGTATCTCAGCTGTTGATACAGTAGTCTCTGATTGATTCTTTCTCTTGCTTCTTTTGACATGGTAAAGTTGGTTTAACTTCCCGTTCCATTGAGTTCCCTACGGGAACACCAATCATGGGAATATAGTCTTCAAGGTGTTAAAATTAGCCTTGTCTTCTAGTTTTAGTTATTTATCAGATAATTTATCGATGTTAACACATCTAGAGTGGAGGTATCTCACTTTGTTGATGTAGTCTAATTGATTCTTTCTCCTATTGCTTGTTAACATGGCAAAGCTGGTTGATTGGGACCTATCGGGTTCTTGATCGGAATATCAAATCATGAATACAGTCTTGAGGGTGTCAAAATTAGCCTTGTCTTCTGGTTTTAGTCACCAGAATCATTGTCTATCTTCCCTTACATGGTGAGGCTGAAGGCACTCACCCTTATTAGGTCGTTAGGTTTATCGCATATCGCACATTTGGTCAAACACTTCTAAGTGTGTAATGGAATCTCTAGTCCATTGAAGTTTAGCATTAACATTGTGATTTGCATTGGCTTTATCATATTTTTCTATCTAAGGCCCCATCACTACTAGAGGTGGAGTTGCTGCTTGTGCTACCCACCTCCCTATTTGGGATGCTATCCTTAAAATATCTTCAACAATGGCCAGTGCAACAACTCCACCTCTAGTAAGGATATAGGTGGAGGTTGAGTTAATGGCTACAAGGGATAGTATTGGTAGGTAGGTGGCAACATAACATATGATGCTGGATATATTTTACTTGACCTTGAGGCAAGTTGGGGTACTACAGAGGGTACTGTGGGGTGTATGCTCCTTCCAATGTTAGATATATTATGGATCTTCCTACTCTTGGATGTTGGATGCCTACTATAGTGTAACCAGCAGCTTATATTTTCTCTTCTTGGCCCTAGAGGCCTGGGTTGTTACCGTAGCCTCGATGGTAAAATTGAACCTAAATCCCCTTGTACTGCTAGTGCTACAAAGCCTAAGGATATAGTGGGGCTACGAGATATTTTGAACACTCCAAGGTTAATTTGTTGAGAGCTTGCTGAGCCAAAGACTGGTGATGTAACCATTGTCTCTCTGCAACCATGCTAGTTATGGCTCTAAGAAGAATTACTCCTTCCTCTATAGGGTTGGTGCTTCTCGTTCTTGAATTAGACTTGTTAGGGTCCATATCAGGAACATATGTCTCCATGGTTGGCTTTTCTTGCCTATGGAGTCTTACTTGCTGGGTGGTTTAGTGATTCTTTGACCCCCACTAGTTAGTTAGACCTCTCATGATAATGCCTCTAATCATGCCGTCAAAACTCGTATGGGTGGTTGTAGGGGAGTCTAGTACTCCTACTTCTTAGTCCACACATGAGGTTTCATAGAGTGATAGTTTCTAGTGGTAGGCCTCACTCAAGCTAGAATACTCGCTAATATTGTGTGAGTAGGGTTGCTTGGCTCCTATGAGGTCCTAGCGATTGTGAAGAATCGTGTAATGATTCCTCTTAAGAAGCTGCTCTCGACTTTGTGTCCTTTGAGGAACTCTCTTCTTTAGGGGTTGAGTCTAGAAATCCTTCTTGATCTCATCTACATGGAAGGGTGATCAACTTCAAACACACCCTTTACTGACACAAATTTTTTAAGTTTTTGTATTTGTTAGACTTTTGAGCATGCATTGGCAAGTTGAGAATGTGCGTTCCCACACTTAGGTACGGGTGTGTGGCCAAGTGAGTTGGGAACGTATGTGTCAAGGTCTCTGTTAGGCTTACAAACATGCATTCACAAGTCTAGTAACGTGCGTAGAGAGAAGCGATGGCCAAGACAAATGTGAACATGCATGGCCAAAGTTAAGAGCATGCATGGGTAGGTGTTGTCTTCCACTTGCAGTGGTGGAAGTTTGGGCCACATGATGGTTTAATTTTTAGCAGTTTTTATCATTATAGTCATTAATCAAGGAAATATTTTCTGACCTTTCCTTAATGAGAATTTTGTGTAGATTTTTCTTGTTAGACGTAGGAATGTGCATTCTTACTTGAGAGTACATAAACATGTAAACTAGAGAGAAATTCCCACAATTTTGATCAAAAAATTCTAGAATTTACCCTAATTCCTACTGTATGCTTTTGGGTTTTTGATTCGATAAGATGCTTTAGCTTCACCTAATATGTCTAATGATATCCTTAATACAACCTAATGGTATTTCCACAAGAATTAATGGGTGAAATTAATGCCTAAAATGAATAAAAACTTAGAAATTTAGCAAATGCAAGAAAGAAGAGCTTGAATCAAAGAAAATGGAAAAGAATACTTACTTCTAATCATGCAACTTGAGATTAAAAGGCTTCTCCATGCTTCATTGCACTAGGATAACCAATTAAACCAAAAAATAAACAACAAAACAAGAGCTAAACACTACCAAGCGATGGATTTGCCTCCAACCAGAGCACTCTATGTCAATACTTCAAATGCAAAGTATAGCAAGGGAGGCACTTCCCCAACAGAGGTACCAAAGATGTTTATCCATTTGATAGCATTTGAGCCTTGCAAGATAGATAGAAGAAGAGGAAGAATGCAAGGGTCTCACTAGTTTGCACCTCTAGCCACTCTTAGTAGATCAACCCTCTCTTATGGAGAGCTATGGTCCTCAACCTTGCCTCCCTTGTTGTCAATACAAGGGAGCTTTGAAATATTGGAATATTAGGGATTGCACTAGAGAGTGAAACCCTAACAAGAACAAAGCTTAATCCTAACCTTGAAGATTAATGCTAATCTAGTCAACATAATCAAAGAAGATTAAGATAAACATAACTAGCACAAAGCTAGAAGTCAAGCAAGAAATTAACACATAATGACAAGAAAGAGATAAGCTTGGGACAAGTGTTTCCACAAAGGAAGGTCACAAAGACCTATCAAACTTGCTCACTATTCACAAAGAAAGGTACAACTTATATAGGCTCCAAGAGCCCTCTCCCAATGACCTAAGCAATGATGTCAAGGGCTTGCCACATAGCCCTTATCTAGATCCATCTAGAGTTTAATTTTCCCTCTAATAATTGGCCACTTACACAAGAGAATAACCTTAGACTTCATGTCTATTATTCTATTCTCAGGCTCTAACAAGTTGTCCCTAATGTGCACACATGCACACAATGGATGCTAGATCACCTAGATTCTAACACTCCCTCTCGATCAAGCATCCATACCACATAGGGTGTGCTTATCAAGTACTCACACATCACACTCAATGATAGTTATTTCCCACTGGCTTAACCAAGTTAGATTACATCTACCACAGAGGTTACCACCAAGGTTACATGCCCACCGGGAATTTATGTAATCCCTAACTAATGTCACACATGCATTTCATGCATGCCATGTTGACAACATTTGTTAAGACCAATCACACACATGTAATCTCTTGTAAATCTCACACATGCATATCTTAGTTATGACATGCTGAGAACATACTACCACACAGTCAAATAATGACACAAAGTTGCTCTGCTGAAGAAGAAGTGTCTCACCGAGAGACACTTCTGAAAGACAACCCATGTTGCCAAAGAATTCCGGTGGATAAGCTGAGACTGTTCCACCAAAGTTATTGAAGCCATTGTTGCCAACAAAGGTGAATTTTGCTTACAAAATGAAGAGGCTACCCCCATGACTTTTGCCACTAGGGTCGAGGTAAGAAATCTGCCAAGGATTCAACAGCATAAATCCCATAACTTGTTATTACCAAGGCCAAGTGCTTGTCTCCATGAAATTGAAGCGTCTTCACCACACTGCAGATTCAGTACCTAGACCAGTGGTTATCCAATAGGGCTCCATCTCAGCAGCACTGGACCCCGCCATCAATGCACCAAAGCTTGCATTATCAATAAATGTGCTAGCTCTATGGATAGTGATGATAAATTCTCCCTTTGGCTAGCTATCTACTGTCATGCACCAATAGTGCACCACATTGCCATGTCGCTACCTAGCAATAAATTGGAGCCATTAAGCATGATCCACTTAGCTCCTTGAAAATCATCTTCATTAAGTTAATTTGCTTGAATCTTGACAACATCTGATAGAGAGGGCTGCATTGTGCGGTTACCTTTGACATCCACTAATTAAGCACACTGATCAGTAGGCCCTTTTTAACTCTCAAGTGGCTAAGGTGAACTCCTAACAACTTCATACTATCATTGAACATCTGGCCTCGTTCATCATCACCTCTTCTCCCAACAATTACAAAAAGAATATAGAACCCCCCTAGGCTCTAGCTATTATCCCATTGTGCAATCAACGTGCCAACTTTACACATAGATGATAACATCGCTAAATTCTCTCTCAACCAGCTATTCGTTGCTCGTTACACTAACTACGTTGTGCCACTCTTCTAAACTCTGATGTGCTAGCTATCCACCACAACCATGCAGTGTGCACCATTAGCGCTCCTTCAATCAACACGGCGGCGAACTTTACCAGTTGTCACCCACTACATATACAGCCAATTTTTGTCACCGCTAGTGTAGTATACCATCATCATGTAGTGTTTTTTTTTGAAAGAAGGGTATCCTTTTTTCTTAAGAAGGCCTCTTTCAAAATTGTCTTCCAGTGTGAAGGGCATATTTTTTTCTTTTCCCTTCAAGAGAGGGCCAACATAAAGGTTATCTTTCAAGTTCCTCTGTAAAACATTTACAAATGAAATGAAATTGTTAAGTCCATTGACCCACTATGAGATTAAGCGTATTAAAATCCCTTTGTTTAAGAAGTTTGTTTTTCTTGATCACCATGGTTCTGCTCTATAAAGCTTATTGTCTTTCTCAATAAGCTATCAATGAATGTCTAAAAAAAAACTAATTGATGTGTAATGTGTATCTAAAGAAACAACAAATTAATACCTACATTTCCTTCATGTGCAAGGTTGAATTTTTTTTTTCACCCTTCCATGTGAAGGGAAATTTTTTTTAATAGCACTTCAAGAGCAATACTCGACTCTTTCTCATACTTCTTTAGCTGGCAACCATTTCGTTGAAGCAGATATTCAAAGCAATGGTTGTCAGGCTCATGCACTCTGCACTCCAATCAATCAGGAGAGCCAGAGAATGATCATGAAAATAGAGTGAATGCCGAGAATCTCTCTCTCTCTCTATCCCTCTTTCTCAATAATGAGAAACTCTCTCCCTCTCTCTCATTATTGAATGCCTCACATATAGTCACTCAAACAAATTTCTCCCTCCTTTCCTCTCTCACTAGATTGAGCCTATGGCTTCACATGTCTCTTTCTCTATTGTAGAAAGAAACATTTCTCAATTCTCCAGAGTATATTAGTCAATGGGTTTACAAGAAAACACTACACATAGATAATCATAGGATAAGCCCATATATCACCCATCTCCCAATTAAGATGAGCTTATGTAGTATATAGCTCCACTAGACAAGGATTCACAAGAAGAGAATTCCAAAACGAAGAGAAGTAGCATGTAAGAAGGAAAGGAATACTCCCTCGTTTTCTCAACTTCTCTCACACTATTCTCCCTCTTGTTGACATAGTCATAATATATTGTAGCAACATCTCCCTCGACCTCCCCAGGGCTAAAGAGACACTACACTTCGATATGTTAAGTAGAAAGAATAGAAGATCAAAAGAAGATTATTCCTCTTAATGATGCAATCCACATAGGATTAGAGAGTTGAGCAACATAGAATACCCTCTTAATGGTATTAAATAACAAGAGATTAATAGATCATATTCACATGACCTCATGGGGTAATATGGACGCCAACACACAATTAGCTCCACACAAAATACACTTCACAAAGAATGTAGTCTTGGATAATGATAAGGACACTAACAAACGGTCAGCTCCATCTAAACAACTTCATAATGAAGATTTTAGGGTTTTAATTAACACATAGCTAACTCCCATATAAACACAAATCCTCACAAAGTAGATGATAATAAGGCCATTAACACAAAGTTAACTCCACAAAACAAGCATCACGAAGACCTTAATAAAGAGCTAAATAACTCCTTACATAGAGAGAGATCCCAAGGAATATGGGTTTGATACCATATTGAAATATTAGGGATTGCACTAGCGAGTGAAACCCTAATTGCCACAAGCACAAAGCTTAATCCTAACCTTAAATATTAATTCTAATCTAGTTAACATAATCAAAGAAGATTAAGAGCACAAAGCTAGAAGTGAAGCAAGAAATTAACACATAGTGACAAGCAAGGAGATAAGCTTGGGACAAGTGTTCCCACAAAGGAAGGTCACAAAGACATATCAAACTTGCCCATTATTCACAAAGTAAGGTACAACTTATATAGGCTCCAAGAGCCCTCCCAATGACCTAAGCAATGATGTCAAGGGCTTAACACCTAGCCCTTATCTAGATCCATCTAGGCTTTACTTTTCCCTTGCACGATGTTAAGTGGATTTTGAGAACCCCAATGTGGATGAAACAACACTAGGATCTAGTATAGATAGCTTTAGTGTATCGTTGATGTCATGCTTTTTCTTTTGTAAGCAGCTAGTTTCTGTGAGGTTCCTAGCTTTCATGCATTTGTTTTGCTATGTTATCATCATCTTTGTACATATAGCACGGTGTGAATGTATTATCAGAGGCATGAAGCTCAACACAGGATGGTATTCTGAGTGGCATCTCTTGGGAGAGCTTGGTACTAGCACATGACTTCTTCGCCATAAGGATTCAAAGATGGGTTATTGCTAAAAGGCTTGCAATAGTCCAATAGACACACTAGTGGCAATTTCATTGACAATATGTTGATGCCAGACAAGATGGATGACAAAGGCATTAAAAAGCGTAGACAGCCATTTCCTTTTACATATAATAAAGGTGTTTGATGTTAGTATTTGATAGTATGCTATCTATACTTGTTTTATACCTACCTATGCCAGTATTTACTTATCTATTATGTGTGTACTAGTGTGAAGTGCCTAAACTATATGTGTTTGGTGTGTGTGTGTGTGTATGTGAACCTACTCCTGTCCAAGTGAGATGCCTAATTGTGCTTATGGTGTGCATGGGCCGTGTGAACACTTGCGATTGCCTTGAAAAAACATAAAACTTTAAGCTTTAAGCTTTTGAAAAAGCAGATCGACGGAGGGAGAGGAGGTCACGATGGCGTGGTGGTTGAACACGTAGAGTAGAGGTGACAGTAGGCGGGCAACCTATGGCTAGAAGAATGAAAGTTTGCGATCGTAACTGGCATGCGCTATAGCATATATGCCATGCGTTCGGCACTCGGTTGGGAGGCGGCTCCAAGCCGACTACAGAATACGGTGATAATCGTGAGGCCGTGAGGGCGGGGCATGCTGGAGACAAGTGTGGTGGGGAAATCGGCGACTGCACACAAGGCCGACTGGAAGCTATAAAAAGGAAGAGATGGGGGGTCTGACTGAAAGGCTGCCAGATCTTCATTGTATGTGTGTGGGGCGTCTCCTGACAGGGGCACCATGGATACCCATGTGTGGGGCTCTTCGAGAGCATAAAAATCTTGATATAGTGTGTGTGTGTGTGTGTGTGTGTGTGGGGTGTGGGCTACTGGCTCGCCCTTTGCAATTGATATTCTGAAAGGTCATCTTTGAAGCGAAGAAGGGAAGAGTGGAGGACGGTCTTGAGTATTCTAGGCCGCCTCGGATTTTGCACAGTTGATGTTGGGATAATCTCTCTCTCATCTTTGAGGGATTCTTACACGATGAGGAGGATACTATCTAAATTCCTTTTTATTGTAATAATCCGATCTCGCAATCTGTCTTTGCAATAAAATTGTTCCTTTAAAATCATTCCAGTATTGCAGTGGCTAGTTTATATGTTATCTTCAATAGAGTTCGAGTCTGGTTGAATCAAGTGGCTGGTGTTTTTAGTCTTGTGGATGCACTGTTGAGAGAGGAGAGGCACACTATAGAGAATCTTGGCTCTACCCCAAGATTCTACCCCAATTTTCATAACATTTGTTTTGGTGCTCCCACTGAGGAATTTCCTCGAGAATTCTGGTGTGACTGGGGAGAAGTACTCAAGTGTGCAGTTGTAGTTGTCCGAGTAAAATGACCCAAGATTTCTCAAAATTTCTTTGGTTGCCAAATAACGATGCATCCCGATTTGTTGAAGAGTTAGAATTTACAGTTCTGATGTGTTGAGATGTCAAGCTCAAAATGAGCTGATACTCACGAGGCGCCTGCATGACCGTTTGACATTTATGTTACTGGCAGGTTTGGTAGCTGGCACTGACTTATCTTTGCCAGTGATTCTACAGTTGGAGTACACCGACTAGTCCTCCACACCTACCCACTCCTCTTAGCGTGTTCACATTATGGATTGCTTGTATATACTCTATTGTGTGTTAGTCACTTTATCTTCTTTGTAGACTTCTTTTGTTGTGTGAAGAAGAAGAAGAATTTTAGCTTCTCACCTGGTTGTTTTCTTCTAGGGTTTGTGTGAGTGTGTGTGTTCTTGCAAGAGCTCACTACAAGACACTGCTGCCATACACACGTTCAATACACGCGATAAGTTACGGGCGCGTGTATGGTCGCGCGTGTATATTGGCATCTAAATTCGCGTGTATATTGGCATCTAAATTCGCGTGTATTGAAGTTTCAAAAACGCGTCTACCAGCGCGTGTATATTGGTATCTAAATTCGTGTTTATACTAGTTTTAAAAACGCATGTATCAGTGCGTGTATATACACGTAAATATACACGTATTATTACACGCGAGATTTTTATTAAGAAAAACTCCATTCCTTTACAAACTTAAAAACTATTTTCTTGTAACCATCTCATATGTAAGATTCCTCCCCCACCCCCTTTTTGATGTCTAGTATCTTTCCCTGTAATCAATCCCTCTTCAGAAATATAAAGACCTTGTTTCTATCTGTTTTAGCCTAGAGAGAGAAAAATATTCTAGAGAGAGAATATTCAGATTTTGAATATTTTTGGATAGAAAAATATCTCTTCTAATTCAGATGAGTTCTCCTAAAACAGAAATTCAAAAAGAATTTTCCAATGTGCAATTGGAATTAATTGAAAATAGCTATAAAGAACCTTAGCCTAAGGGTCTAGATTTTCAGAAATCTTTAGACTATGGTCCAATTAAGGTTCCTATGGACCAATAGCATCAATCCATGTGTAGGGAGGAGATAAATCCAACTTGTAAAAAGAAAATACCCAAAAATGAGTAAATGCTCACATAAGATGAAGAGTTGAAAATGTACAAGGTTTATTAGTAAAAAATTATGAGCAATATTAAAAGTATGACATATGTAAGGAAGAGGAGTTCTTTAAAGGAGGTGCATATTTCACATAAGATGAAGAGTTGAAAATGTACAAGGTTTATTAATAAAAAATTATGAGCAATATTAAAAGTATGACATATGTAAGGAAGGGGAGTTCTTTAAAGGAGGTGCATATTTCACATAAGATGAAGAGTTGAAAATGTACAAGGTTTATTAGTAAAAAACTATGAGCAATATTAAAAATATGACATATGTAAGGAAGGGGAGTTCTTTAAAGGAGGTGCATATTTCACATGCTTGAATGAGTTTTAAACTCATAAAAATTGAGACATTTCATCTCTCCTCTCTCCTCATTCAAGTCTAGTTCCAAAAAGTTAGCTTAACTGACCTAAAAATGGTCAAATATTGACCAAACTGATTTAGAAAATTCTAGAATCAGTTTGTTTGGTTAGGAGCTCAATTTTTCCTATAAATAGAAGCCTCACCCTTGTTGAAAAATATATAGTGTTTATGCATCGTTACTCTACTCCACCTAAGCCAAGAACTGTGAATTCATTTAATAATTCACTAGTTTTTGGAGCTTCCCTCTTTCTTCAATCCCCATTAGTGGCTCCATCAACATACTTAACCAATTGATTGGTTGGGGGCCTCTACCGTGAACAAATAATCAAGCAACTTGTAAGGTAATTAGTGAATATTCATCTTTCTATAATTTCTCAATGTTTCTCTCTTCTCAACCCCTCTCAAGCTTGAGAAGTTTAATTGGTATGGTTTTTTTTAAATGCTATTGAAGTTTGAATAGTAGTGAAGAGTTACATAATTTAATAAATGCTATTGAAGTTAATTTTCATTTATGTTTAAATTCTAATGATTCTTATGTAAATTCTCTCTCTCACTCAAGAAATGGTCATACTCATGACCCATTCTCAATCCAAATCAAGCTTTTCATAAAGCTTTTCCTTAACCCAAGATAAAGCTATGCTTGAGGCCAAATTAATGGCTTTTTCTTATGCTTTTAGTTTATGTATATTGATGATTCAATCCATTATGGATTAAGGATCTAATTAGAGAATCATTTTAATTATTTCCTTAATGATAAGCTTTATCCCTTAGAAAAATTGAGATTTATCAGTCATAGCAGCGGAGCTATGGCAAAATTTTTATAAAAATTATGCATAAAAAAATTTTCATTCAAAGCATAAAAAGAGGACTTCCTACCATATTCTAGGAATCATCATCCTAGATTAATTGAAAGAATTTCATTATAATCATGGAGAAATTAAATTTTAATATTATGCATAAAGGATAAATTTTTATATCAAAAGTGTTATTTTTACCATTTTTATTTTCATGCATAGAAGTATGCATAATGGATAAATTTTTATATCAAAAGTGTTACTTTTATCATTTTTACTTTCATGCATAGAAGTATGCATAAAGGATAAATTTTTATATCAAAAGTGTTATTTTTACCATTTTTATTTTCATGCATAGAAGTATGCATAATGGATAAATTTTTATATCAAAAGTGTTACTTTTATCATTTTTTATTTCATACATAAAAGTATGCATAAAAGAAAATTTTTATATCAAAAGTGTTACTTTTATCATTTTTAATTTTCATGCATAGAAGTATGCATAAAGGAAAATTTTTATATCAAAAGTGTTACTTTTATCATTTTTAATTTTCATGCATAGAAGTATGCATAAAGGAAAAATTTTTATATCAAAAGTGTTACTTTTATCATATTGGATTTCATGTATATAGGTATGCATAAAAGATATTCTTTTTATACTAAAAGTATGATTTTCCTCATAAATGGATTTTATGCTTAACTTAGATGCATAAGAGAAATTCTTTTATTCTAAAAGTATAATTCCCTACCAAATTGAAATCATGCATAAGAAGATGCATAAAAGATTGATTTTAATTTCGAAAGTGTTAGTCTCCTTAAATGGAATTTATGTATAAATAAATGTGTAGAGAAATCTTATATCAAATAAAAGAATTCTCTTTAAAAAAAAAAAAGATATGAAATGTGATAAGATGTGATAAGAGGTGTATGAGATGTGATAAGAATTGATAAGATACGTATGGAAAGTGATAGGATGTGATAAGAGGTGTGATAAGAGGTGATAAGATGCTTATGAAATAAGTTAGGATGTGATAAGATGAATTAAGATGTGTATGGGGGGATGAGGTAAGAAGTGTATGTGATAGGATAAGATGTATATGGGTTGTGATAGGGCGAGAATGGATGTGATGTAAAAGATTAGATGTGAAAGTATATGGGGTTATATAAATGGGAATGAGAAAATGGATGTATGTATGTGGATGTGTGGATATGGAGATGGGAGTGTGGATGTATGAACATGAAAATGGATATATGCATGAAGATGTATATGCATAGATGTAAATGTGGATGTAGATGTGGATGTATAGATGTGAATGGATTTGGATGTATAGATGTGAATGGAAATGTGGATGTGGATGTATGTGAATGTGAATGTAGATGTGGATGTATGTGAATGTGAATGTAGATGTGAATGTGGAATGTGGATGTATAGATGTGGATGTATGGGAATGTGGATGTGGATGTATGTGAATGTGAATGTAGATGTGGATGTATAGATGTGAATGTGGAATGTGGATGTGGATGTATGTATGTATGTGGATGTAGATGTGGATATATGGATGTGTATGTATGAATGTGGATATGGGATGTGGATGTATAAATGAGGATGTGAAAATGGAGATAAGCATGTAGATGTGGATGTATGGATGTGAATGTGGATGTGGATGTGGATGTATGGATGTGGATATGGATGTGAATATATGATATGTGATGTGAAGGAATCTGAAGTGAAGAGATGGAAAAGGAGGTGATTGGATGAGTACACATATACATGGAATGTGGAATAAGTAATGTGGATTAATGAGGGATAATGTGGAAAAATGAGAGTTAATATAGAAACTGTATTTGTAAACTGTTTGTAAATGCTATTTGTAAATGGCTGTTTTATGTCAAGAATGCTGGGGAAGCATTTTGACCGTCTTGTGATTAAGGTCGTGGAGACCTAACTGATAAAGTTGCAACTGCTGATGACGGAGAGTCAATGGAGGACGTCTCGCGTAAGGCCGACCGAGGTCTTGACCAGCCTCGGTTTGATTAAAATGGTGAGCTTCCGGTACGGTGGATGAGGGACCAAGGAAGCGGCCTATGAGTGAAGCGCTAGGTCACCTGCGAAGGATCCTAGAGGGTGCTGACCATACGGTGCTCGGGCTCTGGGTCGCCTAGGATACCCACGCGTGCGTCGAGGAAGATATTGGAACAAGGAGTAAGAGTTGTTTTGTGAAACCGGGCATGGATCTGGTTGACTGACCTTGCTGGTCCTCAACGGATGAGTCCATGGCTCTTTTATATGGATCTGTTGGTTGATCTTGCTGATCTTCAACGAGAGTCCATCTTGATAAGTGATTATATTGCCGAGTATTATGGGCTAGGAACTATGGAAACGGCCTCTGTGTGGACAGGTGGTGAGCGTTCTAGTTGCCAATGATGCCATAGATACTCTGATGAAGGAATGATGGGAAATTATGAATCAACTGGATAAATTGGGAGATTGTGATCAGTGGTACTATGGTTTCATTAAAGGATTGTTTTAAAGTTAGCTGATGCTAAGAAAAAGGCAATTTTCATATTGGGTGTGTAAGTGGTGTGGCTAGTTTTATGTTTGCATGAAATTCCGGCTAGGGGGCCTTGGAACTCTTTTCCTTGGTACCCGGGACAAAACCTAACCAAATTCCAAATTGGATCCCATCACTACAGTGGTTGGGCGGTTGGCTAACCCATGGGATCGGATGGGGTTAGGCTGGACTGATGGATCCATAAACCGAGACTCAATTTCTGTTATTACGATAGATGAAGTAAGTCCCGGATAGTAATTGTTCTATGGATAGGAATCAACGGCTGTGCCTCTTGATGGGGAAAAAAGCGTTGATCCCAATGATCCAAGTGCAAGTTTCTTCCTTGATCCGACCGAGTATCTTTATAGGTGCAGTTGGATCAGCGTGATCAGTAATGATCTTGACTACGTTAGAGTAAAAAATTATCCTGGTGGAATCGCCCGTGCTTTCCGGGTAAGGGAAGTTTTTTCCGGGTTCGGATTTGGAAAAACCGACGGATTAGTCTCTTGTCCGGATATCCGTGGACGAGGCCCCGAATGTGGGACCCCTGTCCCGTGCGAGAAGTGCTACTTCCGCTGCTAGTACCGAATCCGTTGCTCGGTGGGAACAGGGGGATCTTACATCATAGTACATTACAGTATATATCATTATACAATCCCATTATTATACATCACTTTGGAACACGTGGTGCAATAGGGATGACGTACCACCATTTAATGTCATGCACCATTGGTAGATAGATAACCTACTCAAATACACATACTGCAGTAATTAATTAGCATATCAAAAGTGAAGGGGTACGCGAGCTTAGATATATATGTACATGAAACACATTAGTAAAAAAATGCATACCTGCTCACATTGTTGTGGCAATACGAGCCTATCTTTCTGTGTTTGCCAAAACTTTGTAGAGTCAATAGTTATATAGCCACTTGCATGGCGTGTTATCGTTGTATTAGGCCCTTTTTCCACCACGTTCATTTGCCATTAGAAGGGATAACATAAGATGTCCCTTCTTGATCGCCATTGATGGTAGAAGGTTGTAATTCACCAACACAACTGGCCACACGCTGTATGCGGTGCTTTTGAAACCAAATGGACCTGGCTCTGTGAAATCAACCCTCTCAGCAGAGGCCATGGTGTATATGTATAAACAGGAGATGACTTTTAACACCCTCTCTCAGCTCCTGGCTCTGTGAAATCAACCCTAGGGAGCTCGAGTGCCGCTTGAGCATAGCCTGAGGTAGAGACTTCGGTGAAGAGGTCCACTGCATTGTCCTCCGTCGAACAATAAAGTAGCAAGATGTCACCAGCCAAGATCTTCTCATGTATAAAGTGATACTGTATCTCCATGTGCTTGGTCTGGGCATGGAAGATCGGGTTTCGAGCAATAGCTATACAACTCTGGTTATCACACTGGATGACTATGGGCTCCTTCTGTGGAAACCCAATCTCACCTAGTAGCCTCCACAGCCACACAACCTCACAAGCAGCACCACAAGCAGCCCGGTACTCTGCCTCTGTCCATGATAGGGCAATAGTTGGCTGCCTCTTACTACTCCAAGAAACTGCTCCTGAGCGGAGGGTAAAACTGTAACTTGAAGTAGATCTCCTCGTGTTTGGATCTCCTCCCCAATCTGAGTCACTCCAACCTTGGAGTCTAACTCCATCCCCTCCTGTGTAAAAGAGTCCTAGATCCTTCATACTCCTGCTCTGCAGATACCGCAAGATCCGCAATCCTGCATTCCAATGAGACTTCAATGGTGTCTGCATAAAAGAGCTCAATAGCCCCATGGAGAAGCTCAAGTCCAATATGGTGTTCAGCAACCAGATCAATGAACCGACCAACTTTCGATACTGCGAGGCATCAACTGGCCCACAAGGATCATTAAAAGTTAACTTTGTATTTGGGTCCATCGGCGAAGTAATAGGCTTGCAGTTCTCCATCCCAAAGGCCTCAAGCAACTCATGAACATACCGCTACTAAGAGACAAAAACCCCCTCTGGGTCCGCTAGATCTTCAATCCCAAAAAGAAGTGGAGAAGGCCTAGATCGGTCATCTCAAACTCCTTTGACAAGGCAACCTTCGTCACGCCAATGTGCTCCACATGATCGCCGGTGAGAATGAGATCATCCACATAAAGGATGATAATTGTAACCATGCCGTGTTTTCGAAAGAGATATAGGTTGGCATCTGCAACCGATCTCTGAAAACCAGTCCGAACAAAGAAGGAATCAATCTTCTGATTCCAAGCCCTAGGAGCCTACTTAAGACCATACAAGGCCTTACGTAACCTGTAAACCATCCCTTCTGATCCTGGAACAACAAAGCCTGGAGGCCGCTCAACATACACCTCCTTGTGCAGGTCACCATTAAGGAACGCAGATTTTACATCCATTTGATACACAGGCCACCTCTGAGAAGAAGCAAGGGCAAGAACTATCCGAATCGTGGTCATCCTTGTTGTCAGTGCGCAAAGGTATCCTCGTAGTTGATGCATGGCCGCCGCTAAGCATAACCTTTAGCCAAGAGTCTAGCTTTGTGTTTGTCCACCAACCCATCTGACGCATATTTGTCTTAAAGACCCATTTGACACCAATGACTGACCGTTTCGACGGCCTAGGTAGCAACTCCCATGTGTTGTTCTTCTCGATGGCATCAAGTTCCAAGTATCCTATGAAAGGGCTTCCTTAACGAAAGTGGACTCCTTGTCCTGCATAATACGAGACATCAAAGCATAGATTACCTGAAGAAGCTCCACTGTATTGCTATTGTTGCAGACTCTGTGCGATCTTTGAGAGGGCCGTCCTCTGTGGTCAGAGGGTAGCTTTGTGACACCTGACTCCAGAAGGGTGTCCATCAACCACCTAGGTATTCAAACAGATGGTGGAGCTTCCTACCGTTGTGAGGGTTCTACTCCAGCTATGGGATCAACCTCCTGTACTGACTGTGGTTGATCAACTGGAACAATGGACTGGGAATCGTCATCAGACTCCTCAAGATCTCCAAGAAGTGGTGGCTCCTCGACAGTGGATACTGGAACATGCTCATCAAAGACCACATCTCGATTGACAAACAACAATCTCATTCCTCTCTGGATCATACAATCTGTATCCCTTGGAAAAAGAGAATTATACCCCACAAATATAAGCTTGCGGGATTTGGAGTCAAGCTTCCCCTCTGCTTCTTAGGAATATGTACATAAGCATCGCTCCCAAAAACACGAAAGTGGGAGGAGTATGCCTCAAACGGAGTCATATTAGGTACTGAAGTCATTGGAGACCGGTTGAGGGTATGGACAACCGTTGCCACAGCCTCTCCCCAAAGTGGACGAGGAAGATCACGATGCTCTAGCATGGTCCTCGCCATCTCCACCACACTCCTGTTTTTGCATTCTACAACTCCATTCTCTGCAGGCGATCCTGTATTGGCCAATTCTCTCTTGATGCCATGGTTTGTACAAAATCTGAGAAAAACATTCGAAGAGAATTTACCCCCTTTGTCAGCCCTGAGAGTCTTTACCTGCAATCTAGACTCTTTTTCCACCATCACGTGCCAATCCTTGAACCGTGCAAAAGCTTGGTCCTTTTGTGGTGAAAGAAAGTAGACCCACGTGAATTTGGTACAATCATCAACAAGCAGCATGAAATAGAGAGTTCCTCCCAATGATGGTATCTGCTGAGGTCATACAAGTCAGTGTGAATAAACTCCTCCATACAAGTCAGTGTGAATAAACTCCAATGGTTTTGAAGCCCGCCTGGAAGCCTTCTTTGGAAAGGATTCCTTGTGCTGCTTACCACGTATGCAAGAACTGCAATGTCCTAAAGTCATTTCCAAATTTAAGGATATCATGCATAGAGGAATGGGAAAATATTGTCATGACATGTCATAATATATTGGAGTGTGGAGATCATAGAGGGATAAAGGAAACCCTTGAAACCATTAAAGAAACATGGTGTGTTGACATTCGTCAACATGGAATCCCTATTTCTTATGTAAAGGACTTCATTAATTCTTGTGCTTGTAGAAACATGGTAAAAGGAGTTGATGGAGATTCTATTCCACGTTGGCTTCAAAAGAACCCAAAAAGAGAACCCACTACCATTTTGAATATTGATAGCTCTAATGTGGAGAGGCATTTGATAGAGATAATGATAGAGCACAAAGTGAGGCTTGTGAAAGTTTGCTCAACAAAAAACCAAGGGCCATCAAAGAGGGTTGTTGATTACGTGTGCCATAGAGGTGGAGAACCTAGTCAAAAGGGGACACTAAGGAGATTGAGGACCTCAAAGAAGTGTCACTGTCCATTTAAGGTACAAGTGGAGTATTTGAATACAAAAGACAAAGCAATTATTTCATTATATGCTTCTCATAAGGGACATGTTCCTGGCACTCGAAATGATCTATATCATTTGCCAATCCATCCTATTGTCATTGAGCGTTGTATAGAGGATTTGTTTGACATTGGTAGCTCTCGCCATGTAGCAAGGATGTCACTCTCAAAAGAGAGATTGCATATGGAGAAATCTTCAGACCTAGATCGCACGATCTTTAGGTTTTTCATGATTCCAAAAGAGGTCTCCATGTTGTCATACCAAGTACGCAATCAAGGTAGAATTCTAATACTCATTGACATTCGCGGTTTCTTTTCTATGTGAATAGATATTCTTGACATTCATGTTATTGCAGACAAAGCTACAGAAGATGATTGGGCATTAATGTACATGGAATGCTTGAAACTAAAGACACAAAACAAGGTGAGTTTGGTGGTTTTTCTTAACATCATTGGAGTTCCTTTATTTCTTACCATACATTCTTAATTACAAGTTTCGTGGATATAGGTGCTATATTGTCAGCCCTACAATCCTCAAGCGAAGGAAGACAAAGACAAACCATTCATTCTTATTATTCAAGATACGTGGATGTTACAAATGGCACTTCGATTCTCCTTGCATAACTCATGGGCTATTGATAGTACTTTCAAGACAAATAAATTTGGCCTACCATTATATGCAGCTGTGCTACCAAACCAACTTGGAGTTGGCATTCCAGTGTGGTGTATGATGTGCACTAATGACCCAGGCTCTCATCAAGAGAGCATTGCCTTGGAGATTACTATGAAAATGGTTTTTTCAAGAATGGGAGATATTCGTCCTACAGCTCTAGTCATTGACAAGTGTCCACAAGAACTACAGCCATTGCTTAAGGTGGTTGACGAAGATCCCCATTGTTGGGTTCAACAAGAGCAAGAAACTCGCCAACAAGTTGCATGCCATGTCATCCTATGTTGGTTCCATGCTAAGAAAGCTTGGGTTGAGAATTTGTTACCACAAGTAAGAGATTGCAATATTTCAAGGCTATGGACTGTGGGTATACAGTTAACTAGGACTGGATAGTAAACTAGGACTGTGCATTAACTAGGACTGGATAGTAAACTAGGACTGTGCATTAACTAGGACTGTGTAGTAAACTAGGACTATGCAGTAACCTAGGACCGCGTAATTGAGAGTAGCTTAGGATGTTTGATTTAATATGAGTTTTGGGTTATAATTTAACCTCTAAAAAAATGTGAAAAATGCAGGTTTCCAAAGAACTGCAAGATGAGATCTACACATCAATGTCAAATCTCATGCACTCGGTCACAGAAATGGAATTCGAACAGAAGTATCAACATTTCTTACAATGTTACAATGCCCATGACAATATCATTCGATATGTGACAAATGGTTGGTGTGGGTCGACTTGTGTTTGGCGAAGGCGATGGCCAAAATTTGGCCGATTGTTCTCTTATGGGAATGTTGATACTACTAACTTGGTGGAGCGCCTATGGCAGTACATAAAATACACTCTCTTGGATGCACAAATCAACCGGTTCATGCTTGAACTTATACATGCTCTTGTGGGCGATTCAAAGACTGGCAGGCGCATGGGTGGAACTATGCTTGAGTTCTTCAAGCAAAAGCAAGAAATAGGTAATATCACTAGTTCTTTTAACATTTTTGCTGTATTCATTTAAAGTATCTTAAATCCTCTTCTTGACATTTGTATTTCTTGATCTAGCCGATTATGGGCGCTTTAGTATTCGTGGATCGTCAAAGATGCACACTTCAAGGTTGTCTGCTCGGGAGAGAATATTACAACGGTTTGAAAGTGACCCCTCATCGTTGAAAGTTATCAATGAAATGGCCTTGTCGTTCAAGATTCAAAGTACCTCTTCTTCAAGCCAGTGGTATCATGTGAGTATGCAATCTAATTATTGTGATTGCCCCGATTGGACAAGTGACTGCAAGCACTTATATGGCATAAGATTGATAATGAGGCATCACTTTCCTGAGTTATACAAGTTTCTTCCCATTATTGACAATGCACGCACCTTGGGAATGGTTTCTATGGATCATGAGATTTGTGAGACTTCTGCAAGCCCTTGTAATCAGATGGACATGACAGAGGCCAACACAAGTGAAGACATTCATCTCTGCATTGAGGAATTTAGAAGAATTTTAAGTCAAATAGAGGAAGAATTGGACACAAAGGACTCTACAAAAAAAGAATTATGCTTGACACAGCTACAAACCTCAAAGGAGTACCTTTCAAATCTTATCAAGCCAAAGGAGATTGACATGCCTACAAGAGGGAGTGTTCGTCAAATTCAAGCACATGTGACGACAACTAGGCTTGGCCATGGAAGGCCAAGAGAGCCTTTCAATACCATTCCAACTTCATTTCAGGAAGCTGAATTGCGTCCCCCCAACAAACGAGCTCATGTATCCGGTGTATTGAGAAGAAAACATCAACGTGGTAGACATCGTATTCAATTTGATAAAAGACCACGTATTTGGTGCCCACATTGCTGCACAAAAACATTGTTGGTAGACCCCCTTTCTACCCTCTCTTGTCACACTTGCCATGGTTTATTGCCTTTAACTGAAAGACATGCTCCCGTCGGTGTTGAAGGCATCCTCATAAACAAGTATGTGCTATTATGCGATGGATTACAAAGCTTGCAATGTAAGATCATGTCTTGTTTGTATGGTGATTGTAAGGATGAGGAGAGACACTTTTCTTTGACTCTTCCAAGTGGACAAGTCCTCGAAAAGATATACGCATCGCGCGTTAGACTTGTGTTATTGTACACTTGATATATGAGGATGGTGGCAAGTACTGTGTTATTTTTCAGTATTTGTGTGGCATTGGATGTATGTATGATCTCTCTCATTGGTAAGCCTTTCCACATAAACTAGGACTGTGCAGTAAACTAGGTCTATGCAAAAACTAGGACAAGTCGATGAACAAATGTTGTGAATTGGTGGAAAGTACTGTGTTATTTTTCAGTATTTGTGTGGCATTGGATCTATGTATGATCTCTCTCATTGGTAAGCCTTTCCACAAAAACTAGGACTGTGCAGTAAACTAGGTCTATGCAAAAACTAGGACAAGCCGAAGTACAAATGTTGTGAAATGGTGGCAAGTACTATGTTATTTTTCAGTATTTGTGTGGCATTGGATCTATGTATGATCTCTCTCATTGGTAAGCCTTTCCACAAAAACTAGGACTGTGCAGTAAACTAGGTCTATGCAAAAACTAAGACACGCCGAAGTACAAATGTTGTGAAATGGTGGCAAGTACTGTTATTTTTCTGTATTTGTGTGGCATTGGATCTATGTATGATCTCTCTCATTGTTGAGTGTTTATGATCTCTCCTTGGTAAGCATTTGGATGATCTCTCTCATTGTTTATATGGTGATTGTAAGGACTTTGTAGTAAATTAGGACTGTGTAGTAAACTAAGACTATGCAAAAACTAGGACTGTGCAATAAACTAGGACTATGCAAAAACTAGGACTGTGCAGTAAACTAGGACTTTGCCTTCGAATTTGCCAATGGATGATATTGAAGACTCATAAAGCCAATAAGGTTTGCAAGTAGCCTCACATCGATACAAAGCGCAGTTTTGCATAAAGTAAAAATCAAGGAGCAAACCAAAAATAAGTACTGCATTGACACATGTATTGTACTCATCCAATACAAAATCTTTACAACCAAAACATTTAGCATTCCATGGAAGTGTAGCCTTTCAAGAAGTGCACAACTTATCTCGAAATGTAATTTTGTACCAACTATAAAATCCCAAAGTAAGACTTATCTTCACTATCGTGGAGACATACAATGTCATATATCATAAAATGGCATAAGCCATCCATTGACCAAAAACTAATATAGCAAACTAAGAAGGTCACGATGCTAAGGGCAGATGCTCATCCAATACATGGCTAAGCCAAGAACTGAACTCATCCTTCAACTTCATGACATATCCATGGTCGAACCACTTCTTTGATAGCTACACAAGGAAAAAAGCAATGTTAGAGTTTATAACACCAAATTCACATTTAGCTCATACATAGCAAGAGATTTCATAAGGAAGCTTTTTAATAAGCATGTGGATACCCAATGCTTTGGAGGTGTATCTATAAGGCTCCCATCGATTAGTTTCTTGATAAATGCCATTACATAAAATCCGCAATCAATTGCGTTTGGTTGTTTTGGCACCTACAATGTTTACATACGTATGTCTCATTTGATCGAATCCAAAAAATGCCATATATCATGCTATATATATTATGAAATAATGAAAGCCAAAATTAATTTTCACATACCTCTATACACTTCAACTCAAACCCAGTGGATGGGCATGCAAGAGACTCTTGTAATGGTCCATGTGTGCAACTTGAAGAAATTGACTCAAGAACTCTACTAATATATAGATGTAAAATGTTAGCTAGCATTTACCCAAGCATTATGGATTCATGAACTTCAAAGTAAAGCTCTTGTCTTACCGTTGCACAATGGAAACATACTCGCCCGAATTCCCTACATGCAGTGAGTCTAGGTGAAGGAGAATATTTTTTTCTCGATGACAAGCCTCTCACCTTCATGCTGTGGGAATTATAGACCACAAAAAGGGTCCAGTGGTGCCTGAGAAACATGAAGTTGTAAGTGCTTTGTCTACTCATGACAAAACCAAGAACACATGCATCAATATGAGTAAAGTATTGACCTTACCTATGTACTAGAGGTAGAAACAAGAACACATGCTTGCTCAGATCAATATGTCCAAAGAAATTTTGCAAGGAAGTATTCCTCGTTGGACGCCGTGAAGCCACATAGTCATACCACAAACTATCCACGAATGAAACCTTCTCCAGAGCATCTAACTATAGTGGGTTTTTTCCATCCACCTACAAAATGAACATGCTTTACGCATCTTTGAGCTGCAAATCCAAAAGCTATATTTCAGAATTGAAAAATTTACCGACATGGCAAATAGGTTAAGCACATGAGTAGACGCTTCCACATGCATGATTGACTTGGCTAATTGCACATCCACCTCGGCAATGAATCCCCAACGTGTAGAGTGTAAGTGAATAGTCACTCCGTGTTGAAGTCTACATAACCAAAAAATCAATCCTTGCGTAACTTAAAACCATGCATATGATAAGATAATTCAATATTCAAGCCATAGAGTTATATAAAGTATACCTTTCATAGACCGCACTTAGATCTTTTACCTTGCCCAAGACATTGTGCGTCTTAATCTCACTAGTGGATATTGTTATTATTACATTTGAAGGCTTACTCTCACTCGGAGAGCTAATATCAAAATAAGTTGCATTTACATTGCAAGCCATCCCCTTCAAGTTCAAACAAACAAGAGTTGACATAAGGAGCCATGGTATTTGAAATAAAGCCTACTCTTAAATTGTGTACGAAGAGACATCTTCCACCCCTTACCTTCTTCCGTTTCTTACTTTTTTTAGAGAGTCCTACATGAGCCTCCTTGTTGACAATTTTCTCCTAAAGTGAGGAAACAAGAAATAAAGCATATTTATGTATATTAGTGTAAGGAAAACAACCTCAAAGTAGTACAAAGGTTGAAGAGTAGTATTTTCATACCGTTGTAAGGGAGGCTTTTCCCTCGAATTCCACATTTCTCATCGACACTTCCTCATCGAATTTTTGTTTCCATGTGAGGAGCCTTCACTATCATGGATTTGAACATTTTTCTTTGATCGAGTCTTTTGAATTGGAAGATTACGAAGTTTCATGGTAAATACAATTTAAGGTTAGTACCATGTTTTTAAAGAAGCCCTCTACTTAACTAGTACATCAGAAGCCCTCAGACCAACCAGTACATCCATCTCTTACCTTCAAAGGAGAAAAAACAACACACTTTTGTCTCTTCTTCACTTGAGATGAAGCCACATGCTCATGGTTCGCCTCATCAATGATTTCCTTCAAGAGAGTGGCATGTTATGAAAGTAAAGATAACAAACAACAAACAAGTTAAAAAAATAAAAAAATCATATCTTGCATACCAAAGGAGGAGACTCTTTTTGATTTTCATCCTTGCCGCTTGTCAATATGTCCTCATCGAGGTTTTCCATCCGTTGAGAACCCACTTCACCATCATCATTGTCACAATCATCACTTTCTTTTTGGCGTCGCTACAAGATGCAAAATGAGAGCTTAATAATATTCATGGTATATATATATTTCACAATTAAGGTTAATAGGACAAGAGAAAATCTCACATGTCTGGAGTATCCCTCTTTAATGCGCCGTTCAATCCCTTGAATGCGTTTCTCCTTGTTCTCCATGTATTGTTCCATGCCCTTGGCAACAAATCCCTCGATGAATGCTCCCTTTTGCATGTTATAGGCTCTCTTAGACAAGTTGGTAGGAGCTTTCTTTTCCAAGCATCTTCAGCCAAAAGTCTTTGTTTCTTTTCATTGTTTTTCATGTTGATTTGAAATTTACGTTTTGCATCTAGAAATCTTGTCTGTGATTGCTTTGCAGCACTCTTTGAAGCTCCTTGCATTCCACCACCCAAGGGGCATCCTGTCTTTTGAAGTGGGATATCCACCTCTAAGCCATGGTCGACTTTCAAGTGGCGAATCATATGAATTCTCTTGATATAGTTCGTGTTCCATCTAGGACACGTATCTGAGACTCGACATTGCCGAGCAAGTTTCCCAGAAGGAAGAATTATCTCCTCATAAGGAGGGTTTGCAAGTGGCATCTAATAGCAATGAGTACCAAAGAACCATCAATATAAAGAGGTGACATACACAAATTGGTACCACATACTTTTAGCAAAAAAGAAAGACTACAAGAAGTAGTGCACAAGGGTTAAACTAGGTTGAAGCTTTAAGTGTGTCATGTATACATGGTTACATATTACTAAAACACATGCATGACAAGAAGACATTAATCATGGCAATAAGTGAACCCAAAGCTGGCTATAAGCATGCATGCAATAAGCACCATCGTTAAAAGAAGGCTGATTTTCAAACTGGGTCTGTCTGTATAGTAAACTAGGGATAAACTAGGACTGTGTACTAAACTACGCAAACGCTGTAAGTGTGTCATGCATGCATGAACACATACTACTGCATGCATTAAGCATAGCAACAAGCACCCTACTATGTCTCCAAACAAATTAAAAAAAAACGTCAAGCTACTATGTCTCCAAAGAAAATAAAAAAAAACGTCAAGGAAGAATGCAAGAAGAAGGCACCGTGTGATATAGCGTTTGATTTTCAAAAGTTTGATTGACGGCTGAGGGAGGGAGGACAGTCGTTGTATCACCGTCGGCACTTGGACTTCTGTGAGACGGAGGACGTTACAGCCGACTTGCAGGTATGGCGGATGTGCAGGTCGTTGAGCGCGCGATTCCTTGTGGACTGGGGTGGCTGCAGGATAGCGACAGGTCGCTAGGTCTTAGCGGTGTTATCCGACGGCCACGAATCGCCGGATCATCTCAGACGTACGATCTTTTTCTCCCAGTTCGCGCTGCGCTCGTCCTAGTTAGTTTTTAATCGCATGTGATCCGACGGCCGAGAATCGCGCGCTCGTCTCAGCCGTCGATTGCTCGTCCTAGTTTAGTTTTTAATCGCATGTGATCCGACGGCCGAGAATCGCGCGCTCGTCTCAGCCGTCGATCCACCTAAGGCGCCTCTTAAAGACACCGTGCGATATAGCGACGAGGCAAGCCCCTCCAACAGCCCCCCGTCGCCTCTCACGTAACGCCGTGACCCACCACCCGCCTGCCATCTAACTCCACTCCACACGGCAACCGGGCCCCAGCTCCACACACTTGACACCGGGTCTCAGGCCCATCCTACCTTGACTCCACAGAATTGCCACTCGGGCCAAAGCGCAAGGCAGAGGAGAAAGTGGTGGTAAAATGCAAAAAAACATTTTTCTCAATCGGTGTAAAAAAAAATTACAAGTAATCAAACCTCTACTAATTAGTTGGTTCTCTTAAGGACACCCTCAAAATTCACCCAGGGATTTTGGAATTTTAGCCTAAGGTCGGTTTTTCATTAACACTAGTAGTAACAAATAAGCGATAAAAAAAGGGAGTCACTAAGGCAAAGGGTGTGCCTCCTAGTGGTAAGATTGATAAAGTTGGTGAGGCTCATCATGTAGGCAAACTAGTCCAAAAGGATTTTGGTGGTAAATTATACAATGGAGTTATGACATCCAGGCCTAAATTTATAACCCTGACTTGACCTTCATGTGAAATCCAGTACCCAATAATTTTAACCTCACGCGGTCTTCTTTTGAAGTCCAATTTTTAAAGAGGGCTTCATTTGAAGACCAAAATGGGTCTTGAAGCCCATTGCAGCCTTGAAATTTCATCACTAACGACACCGCCTCCTTGGCAAGTTAGTTGACACCTAACCTCGGCTCTACCTTTGTCGTCACTACTACCACTAAGCTTCCCACAAAACTAGGCTTTGAAAAAGCCTCCACATGAAAGGATTAACAACAATATGTTAGCAACGTGGCCATGGCTACTAGCAAAAGTGAGCCTGCTAGCTTTAGCCCACATGGTATGCAACTTGAAGTTATGACTGGTACAATTGAAAACCCCACAAATAGATTCACAAGGAGAATCTTCTATGTGGCACTCCAATGCTAGCTAGGAATATTAGATCTTCAAGGCCGTAGAGCACACGGTGCTTGGTGATGCCGTGGAGTCGATGAAGATGACGTGGCAGACGTGACGGTGAGACGAGATGATGGTCGATCAATCAAATGGAGACGGATGACAGTGTGACAGCAAGACGATATGAGAGTCGATCAGTGAAGTGGTGGCAGAGTCTAATCCGTTCAAGGACATCAGACAATCAAGAGATGGCAGATTATGGTGGGACCCGGTTGGCCTCTACTACAGGGTGGCCCACCACTACTCCATTCTTCACCATCCCGATGAATGCCTACATTTGACTGGAGAGAAGAGAAGTTGGGGAACTGGATGGTTGGAGAAGTTGGAGCATCTGAAGCACTCGACCGCCGTGTCGGAGAAGCGAAATACGGGGCATGGGGCAATGGTAAGGCGAGGGAGAGGAGGTGAGGCGAATGCCAAGGCTACAAAAAGGGGGGTCTGTAGCTCACCGGTTGCGGCCAATCATACTGACACCCATCCACTCGCTTCAGGCCTTTCGCTCATTTTTTTATTTTTTATTTTTTGGGGCATCGGTTAGAAGGGTGCCTCAATAGATGCGAAGGAGGGTAAGAGAGGGAAAAAAAGGGAGGGGGGGTTTTTGGTTGGTGGGATGGATGGGGGGAATGGGGAGGGTGGTGTTGGTGTTGGTGTGGGGGGAATGGGGAGGGTGGTGTTGGTGTGGGGGGGGGGGGGGGGGTAGAGTGGGTATGTCAGTGGGTTAGAGAGAGAGAGAGAGAGAAGGGGTGAGGGGGGTGGGTTGGGGAGGCTAGCAAAGAGAGAGAGAGAGAGAGAGGGACTGAAAGAGAGAGGGGTGGGGGGAGAGAGAGAGAGAGGGGGGGTTCACAGCGGCAGGGGGAGAGAGAGGGAGAGGGGGAGAGAGAGAGAGAGAGAGAGGTGAGGGGGGACTGCAAGCCAGCAGTGAGGCGAGAGAGAGAGCGAGAGAGAGAGTGAGGGGGGTGAGGGGGGACGGCTGTGGGGTGGTAGGCGGGGAGAGAGAGAGAGAGAGAGGGCTGCGCGTCGAGTGAGTGAGAGTGAGTGAGTGAGTGAGTGAGAGAGAGAGAGGTTGGGGTGATGATTTGGCAGGGAGAGAGAGAAAGAAAGAAAGAAAGAAAGAAAGATTTTATTAACGTCTTCCAAAAAACCGAACTCGGCCTATGAGACAAATCGTGTACCTGTATGGGGTATCCTCTGTCATCCCAACAAAATGAAAAAGTATTGAACTAAAAAGCTGAATTTGGGTGTGAAGTGGGGGGTGGTTGGTGGGGCGGTGGGGGGAGAGGCAGTGAGAGAGAGAGAGAGAGAGAGAGAGTGACAGACAAAGTGATGGGGAAGGGGGAGGGTGGTGGTTGGCGAGGGGGGGAGAGAGAGAGAGAGAGAGAGAGAGAGAGAGAGATTGTTTCTCTCTCTCTCCTCTCTCTCTCTCTCTCTCTCTCTCTCTCTCCCTTCTCCCCGCAGTTTCCCCAAGTTTTCCATGTATTTTTAAATCCCCGCAGTTTCCCCAAGTTTTCCATGTATTTTTTTAAAAAATACATGGAAAACTTGGGAAAACTTCGGGGAGAAGGGGGAGAGAGAGAGAGAGAGAGAGAGAGAGAGAGAGAGAGAGAGAGAGAGAGAGGGGGGGGGGGGTGAGAGGGAGAGAGAGAGAGAGAGAGAGAGAGAGAGAGAGGTGAGGGGGGTGGTCACTGGGGTGGCGAGGGAGAGAGTGAAAGAGATAGAGAGTGAGGGAGGGGTGAGGGGGGAGAGAGAGTGAGAGAAAGAGAGAGAGGGAGTGGTGAGAGAGGCATTCATTTTTTTCTTTTTTTTTTCTCTTTCTTTGTCTCTCTTTTTCTATCTTTCTATCTTTCTTTCTTTTTGTTCTTTTACTTCTTCTTTTTATTAAACAAGTTAAAACTCATGAACAAGGCAAGATGCTGCGGTTCATAAGAGTTCATGCACGTGCTAACAACTACATAACTAATCCATCTCTGTGTAAAGTACATCCACAACCCCATTACAAAGGATGACCGTAGTCAACCACATGTGCATTCAAAGCATTCTACACATCAATGTCTTGTCATGCCACACAAGCTTGCCCACCTTTGTTCCTAACCTAACGTACCAAGAAAGGGTCGTTTTAGTGGGTATTTAGTGCGTTGCACTAAGATACCTTTTGAACAAGACAGATCTTGCGGGGCGAGTAATTCGATGGATGTTACTTTTTCAAGAGTTTGATTTTGAGGTGGTTACTCGTCCTGGAAAATCTCATGTATTGGCGGATCATCTTTCTCGGCTTTTGACTGAGGATATTGAGGAGGGGGAGTGGATGATGAATTGCCTGATGTGGCATTATTTTTGACCGATTGTACACTTCCTTGGTTTGCGGATATTGCAAATTTCTTGAGCACTGCTCATTATCCAGGAGGCGCTAGCAAGTATGAAAAAAAGAAAATTTTATTGCAATCTCGCCACTACACCCTCTTTGGTGGTTATTTGTATCGTTATTTTTCTAGGGAGGGGGTGTATCGTCGTTGTGTGCGAGAGGATGAGATACCTTCTATCTTACGTGCACTTCATGATGAGTCATGTGGAAGCCATTTTTCGGGGGAATTAACCGCTCGCAAAGTATTGTTAGCAGGGTATTGGTGGCCAACTGTTTATAAAGACTCTTTTGAGCATTGTAAACGTTGTGATAATTGTCAACGGGTTGGTCGACCCACACCACAATTTGCAACCCCTTTAAATCCAATCTTGGCTTTAAAACCTTTGAGAAATGGGGAATTGATTTTGTGGGTCCGATTGATCCACCCACTCGTTTTTATCGATCCAATCGATACATTCTTGTGTGCACGGATTATGTGACCAAGTGGGTTGAATCTAAACCTTTGAAAAGGATAGATCATTGGATGTCGCCAAATTTTTATATGAAAATATCATTACTCGTTTTGGTTGTCCGTTGGAGTTGGTGGAGTGATCATGGTTCTCATTTTTTAAATGAGACCATTACGAAATTAATGGAACTTTACAAAATCAAGCATCGGAAATCCACTCCGTATTATCCTCGAGCTAATGGTCAAGTGGAGGTGACCAATCAAATACTGGGAATGATTTTAACCAAGACAGTATCGAAAAATCGACGCGATTAGGATGAGCGATTGTTTGAGGCTTTGTGGGCATACCGTACCACATTTAAGGTTACGACTCAAAATACACCTTTCACTCTAGTGTATGGTACAGAAGCAATTTTTCCCCAATAGAGAAGGAAATACCCACATTACGCGTTGCCTTGGAATCTCGACTAGGTGAGAAGAAATCTTTAGAGGCTCGATTACTGGCCTTGGTGAGGTTGGATGAGATACGTTTAACGGCTCTGCAAATGTTGAGGCGATGCAACATAGACGAAAGGCTTGGCATGATCGTCACATTAAGGTGAGGGAGTTTCAAAAGAATGATCAGGTTTTAGTCTATGACAATCGATATTATAAGTTTCCTGGCAAATTACAAATGAGGTGTTAGAGGCCTTTAATAATGGTTCTTTGATTGTCCAAGACCCTGATGCTGTAATAGCTCCTTTTCGTGTTAATGGTCTTAGGGTGAAACATTATTTTGTTTAAGTTGGTAATTACGTGGGTCAAGTTTGTTCATTGTATATTTTTCACGAGTTTTGCTCTTTATTATTTTGCGTTGTTTTGATGGGATTGGTGGGTTTATCAGGTTTTGGTGCGATCGATTCGATTTTCTTTCATACAGGTGGTATGGAGTTTTCTCTCAATGCTTTGCTTTATTTTCTTCATCCTTATGTGGTTTGGTTTGGGTGGGATGGTATTTTAGCATTAGTTGTAGACTCTGATTGGGTTGATGAGTTGGAGTGGTTGTTTCGGTGGTTGGCTGTCGGGGAATCTCTTCCAATTGCCAAGAACGACTTTAGTCGCATGGCCCAATCTTTGGCCGTTATTGCATCAGAGATTTTTGGTTCAGGTGTGGATACCTTAACCGATGCGTCCGATGATTCTTCGGATGATTCTTTTCATCCTGAAGATGTTGTGGTAGACTATCTTGATGAGGAGGATAAGGATGAGGGTTTGGGCTTTGGCCTCATGGCTTGTATCAGATACTTCTACCTAGAGAGAGTAGTTTTGTTTCGAGAGCTGTACTTTTGAACGAGACAGAGGGCCATGGGGTGACACCTCAACTTTTGTCTTTTGGTGTAGTGAATGCGCCTATGAGTTTTCGCACCGTTTTTTCTGAGTCCCATGATGTCAATTAGTTTTGTTTTTCTTGTTATTTATTTCAAAAAAAAACTTTAAAAAGAAGCAATTGTTTTGTTTGTGTGATTTGTTATGTGTTTTTGTTGTTTGTTTTGGTTTGCATGTGGATTGTTTTTTTGTGTTTGTTTGTTTTCAATTTTAGGTATATTATGTTTCCTGGAAGTTGTAATCTAATTTTTTGAATGGTTAGTATGTGCAGATATGGTATTTTCTTTGTATTTTTGCAGCATTGCTAGGTGCAAGGAGATGGGGGAGTAACTTGGGAACAATGATATCATAGTATTGAAGATTGTTTCTGGACATGCAATTTTTGCTACTCAGAGGATATGTTGTGTTCCACAGGTGTATTTTCTCCAATATATTTGGTTTTTTTTTTTTTGGTATTGCTTGCATGGTGTGTAATAATGGGGATTGTGAGTTGTGTTAATCCAGTTGCAGTTGCTTGGTACTTGACTTATATGATTCTTTCTTTTGAAAAGATTTGGGGTTTATTAGTCAAGGATACTAATTCTATGAGTTTCTTGCTGAGCTCTGTAGTAGAAATTGGTCATTACCACATTCATCTTAACTAGGCATGTGCTGCATTGACTATATTTTTTCTCTTTAATGGTAGGTAACAGCTTGGAAGTGCTTAAGAACTCTAGTGGAAGGAACTTTTCTCCCTTATTCCTGGGTTATAATGACCATAATAGTCTCGATTTTCATGATGAGCTTGGGGAGGGTTTTCAAATCATTGCTTTTAAAAAAAATAAAAAAAAGCAGAAAGAAAAAGGAAAGAAAAAAAAGAAAAAAATTCAAATGTATGTATGTGGTATATGTGGTCTATCGCCTTAATGGTTCTTGGTAGGTGAGGAGAGTCATGCTGGCAGGGTTGTCAGTACTCTAAATCGATGCCTTGGGCTGTTTTGGAATAGCCATCGTCATGTGAGCTTGGTAGATTCTTGGAGTCAACCTAGCCGGGTGGCAAGGTCTGAGAATCGCAGCCTAGTTTCACATGGGGTGGTTGCCATTGTGGTGTGCATTTGGTGAAAAAAAGAAAAAAAAAAGAGAAAAAAAATTGAAACGAGAAAGATATGGTTCTGATATAAGGGAATTACAATCAGGCAATGACTTCCATGGTTAGTTGTGCTACTATTGTCTTTATGAAATACGGAAGTGAGTGGAAGGTAGTTTTCCTAGAGTTTTGTAGTTATGGATGGGTTGTTTCCTATTTGTGAAAGTGGAAATATTATAGACATAGTGAGGATGTTGTGGTAGTTGCTAATTTTTACTGTTTCTTGGGATTTGATGTTTGCTTAATAAACCTTTTTGGTTTATCTATTGGTTAGTGTTATATAAGTTCTTGTAGTGGTGTTTGCAACTTGGATTTTCATTCACTCATTTATGTGTGCTGATGTGAAGGTGTTAAAGGTTTGTTTTTTTGTTTTTGCTTGTTTGTTTGGTACGGTATAATTCTAGTGTATGGTTGGTGATTGTTTCAGAGTGATGAAGTGGAGATGTGATGCTAGGCAGTGATGGTGAGGAAGTTAAGTGTGGGGGAAGCTGTAAAGTGAAGTTGCTACTGTGTTCGCGAGGACGCTCACATTTCAGTGTGGGGAGAATGATGACCCCTGGATCGAAGCCATTTTTAGCAATTTTTAGGGTTTAAATAGGGTCAATTGTGGTTATTTTAGGTGCATTTCCATGGTATTTGAAAGCATATGTGTGTGGAATGTCATGGTATTTGCATGCATCATGATTGTCGATGTTGTCCACTGGTGTAAGCAATTGCATGGGAATGGTGACGATTAATATTGTTTTGTACATAAAGAGGAGGTTGTATGTCAGTGGGTAGAGAGAAGAGAGAGATCGAGGGGAAGAGAACGAGGGTTAGCATGATGAGTTTCGAATTCAAGCTTTGAGGATGGTTAGGTGGGAACGCAAGTTTGGAGACCTTAATGTGGTTACAAATGGAGAATTTCAAATAAAAAAATGGAAGGGTGGGTAGTTTTAGCACCCGTTCATACCCTCTTGAGAGAATATAAGAGAAAGAGAGAGGGAACGTTTCTTTCTCCATCAAACGCGAAGGACACGAGGAGGAGGAGGAGGAGGTAAGCCTGCGCTGTGTGGTCGATGGTCGCCATGGCAGTGATGGCAGGAGCATGAGAGCGCCCGTGTAAGGCACGCCGGAGCTTGGCCTTATGATTGGGCTGCCAGCGCAACACAGAAGGCGAGTGGGCCGCCTGTGCATCACAAGGAGGCCGGAGTGGCGGCATCTACACAGGCAAGGAGGAGGGATTCATTATCTTATGCGACATAGCGCATCACGTTAGCAGGCAGCGTGCATCACAAGGAGGCCGGAGTGGCGGCATCTACATAGGCAAGGAGGAGGGATTCATTATCTTATGCGACATAGCGCATCGACTGGTGAGCGCAGGGCTTGGAACCGCCTCTGCATTGAGGACATAGTTGAGCTAAGCCTTGTGGGATCATGTGTGTGCCTGTGGCTCGTGAGCGTGTGCCTCAGAGAGAAGGCAGGCCGTCGGTCACTTGACGTGATGGGCTTGTGCGACTTAAGGCCATGCGCCACAAGGTGGTCGACGGCTAGGCCAACCCCAACAGATGGGTTGGCCGACTCTGCAGGACCCGGACGAGCGTATGGAGATGAGGGCCTTGGCCGGGCGCCACAGGTGGGCTGGCGGGTCACGTAGCCGTGCGCTTGGAGATGGCCGGGCTGTAGCCAAGTGCGCCTGAGCGGCACTAAGGCCATGGGGCGTAGACCAAGCCCAACGGATCAGCGTGGCCGGCGCGCATGGAGAGACTATTGACTTGTGCATGGAGGCATCCGTGTGGGCCTTGCGCGCTAAGGCAAGGAGATGGTCGGCACATGGAGTTGGCCGTGTTGGTCACGCATGGTGGATGGTGGTCGAAGGCCATGGAGCGAGTTAGCCAAGGGGATGGCTTGGGTGCTGAGATTGGCATGGAGTTGGCCGACTGTATGCTTGGCGTGGAGAGGTCGCATGGCCGAGTGGTGTTAGAGCCGAATGGCCTACACATGGGCAAGGCACTGTGGAGGCGGTCCTTTGGCTGCACTACTAAGAGGGCCACATGGGTAGAAGACTAGTCGTGTGGGCAGCGTGTGTAAGCAAGGGTAGAAGAGAAGAGAGAGAGAGGGAACTATGGTTGTTAGTGGCTGGTCACCTGTAAGAGTAAAAAAATAGATAGAAATGTGGCTCTGCAAATGTCTGTAATGCAAGAAAGGAGGTAATGTGGCTACGCTATATGTGTGTATATGCAAAATAGGAAAGAGAGAGAAAGAGAGAGAAAGAGATTTGATCACTTTGACATGGTGCATACTTAAAAGTAAAAGCATGAGAGTGTGGGAGAATGTATTAGATTGTGTGCATTATTCTTGTGTTTGTGTTTCAGGAGGAGGAAGAGAAAGAAAGAAGAAGAAGAAGAAGAGAGTTCACGAGAATAGTGAGTAGCGAGAGAGAAGAAAGAAAGAAAGAGTTTTGAAGTGTGAAAGAGAGAGAGTGAAGAGTGGAGTGAAGTGAAGATTAGCCAAATGTTGAATGTAGTGATGCTGTTGTTGCAGATTGACTGAAACGTGGAAGTGTTGGAAATATCGGTTTTTTTCATTAAATTCTTAGAAACAATTTACACAAAACCATTTTGACATTAAATTTCTTTATTCAGTTTAGAATGGTGAAGTTGTGTCTTGATGATCTGTTGGGTCGTAGTAGTTTGTTCTTTTCCATTTGTGTGTCTGTGTGGGTGTGTGTAAATAAAACATTGTAAATTATTTCATACAAAAAGATGACTTTTCGGTGTGTGTTTCTAGGATTTAGGCTGTGTGTGGTTGTTATTTAGGATGCATTCACTGTTTTAGTGGGTATTTAGTGGATCAAAAATGATTGGCCTTCCTACTCTCTAGTCCAACGCACTAAATACCCACTAAAACAGTGAATGCGTCCTAAATAACAACCACACACAGCCTAAATCCTAGAAACACACACCGAAAAGTCATCTTTTTGTATGAAATAATTTACAATGTTTTATTTACACACACCCACACAGACACACAAATGGAAAAGAACAAACTACTACGACCCAACAGATCATCAAGACACAACTTCACCATTCTAAACTGAATAAAGAAATTTAATGTCAAAATGGTTTTGTGTAAATTGTTTCCAAGAATTTAATGAAGAAAACCGATATTTCCAACACTTCCACGTTTCAGTCAATCTGCAACAGCATCACTGCATTCAACATTTGGCTAATCTTCACTTCACTCCACTCTTCACTCTCTCTCTTTCACACTTTAAAACTCTTTCTTTCTTTCTTCTCTCTCTCTACTCACTATTCTCGTGAACTCTCTTCTTCTTCTTCTTTCTTTCTCTTCCTCCTCCTGAAACACAAACACAAGAATAATGCACACAATCTAATACATTCTCTCACACTCTCATGCTTTTACTTTTAAGTATGCACACAATCTAATACATTCTCTCACACTCTCATGCTTTTACTTTTAAGTATGCACCATGTCAAAGTGATCAAATCTCTTTCTCTCTCTTTCCTATTTTGCATATACACACATATAGCGTAGCCACATTACTTCCTTTCTTGCATTACAGACATTTCCAGAGCCACATTTCTATCTATTTTTTCTCATACAGGTGACCAGCCCACTAACAACCATAGTTCCCTCTCTCTCTCTTCTCTTCTACCCTTGCTTACACACGCTGCCCACACGACTAGTCCGCTACCCATGTGGCCCTCTTAGCAGTGCAGCCAAAGGACTGCCTCCACAGTGCCTTGCCCATGTGTAGGCCATTCGGCTCTAAGACCACTCGGCCATGCGACCTCTCCATGCCAAGCATACAGTCGGCCAACTCCATGCCAACCTCAGCACCCAAGCCATCCCCTTGGCTAACTCGCTCCATGGCCCTCGACCACCATCCACCATGCGTGACCAACACGGCCAACTCCATGTGCCGACCATCTCCTTGCCTTAGCGCGCAAGGCCCACATGGGTGCCTCCATGCACAAGTCAATAGTCTCTCCATGCGTGCCGGCCACGCTGATCCGTTGGGCTTGGTCTACACCCCATGGCCTTAGTGCTCAGGCGCACTCGGCTGCAGCCCGCCGGCCATCTCCAAGTGACCCGCCAGCCCACCTGTGGCGCCCGGCCAAGGCCCTCATCTCCATGCGCTCGTCCGGGTCCTGCAGAGTCGGCCAGCCCATCCGTTGGGGTTGGCCTAGCCGTCGACCACCTTGTGGCGCATGGCCTTAAGTCGCACAAGCCCATCACGTCAAGTGACCGATGGCCTGCCTTCTCTCTGAGGCACACGCTCACGAGCCACAGGCACACACATGATCCCACAAGGCTTAGCTCAACTATGTCCTCAATGCAGAGGCGGTTCCAAGCCCTGTGCTCACCAGTCAATCAGCGCTTGCGCGCTGCCTGCTAACGTGATGCGCTCTGTCGCATAAGATAATGAATCCCTCCTCCTTGCCTATGTAGATGCCGCCACTCCGGCCTCCTTGTGATGCACAGGCGGCCCACTCGCCTTCTGTGTTGCGCTGGCAGCCCAATCATAAGGCCAAGCTCCGGCGTGCCTTACACGGGCGCTCTCATGCTCCTGCCACCACGCTGCCATGGCGGCCATTGACCACCACCACAGAGGTCTCCCCCTCCTTCTGCCTGCACCTACGCAACGTCGCCTTCTTTGTGGCTACCCTCTCTCTCTTTCTCATACAAGACACGCACACACCCATAAATTAACAACAAACAAACAGCGCAGGCTTACCCCCTCCTCCTCCTCCTCGTGTCCTTCGCGTTTGATGGAGAAAGAAATGTTCCCTCTCTCTTTCTCTTATATTCTCTCAAGAGGGTACCAACGGGTGCTAAAACTACCCACCCTTCTTTTTTTTTATTTGAAATTTTCCATTTGTAACCACATTAAGGTCTCCAAACTTGCGTTCCCACCTAACCATCCTCAAAGCTTGAATTCGAAACTCATCATACTAACCCTCGTTCTCTTCCCCTCGATCTCTCTCTTCTCTCTACCCACTGACATACAACCTCCTCTTTATGTACAAAACAATATTAATCGTCACCATTCCCATGCAATTGCTTACACCAATGGACAACATCGACAATCATGATGCATGCAAATACCATGACATTCCACACACATATGCTTTCAAATACCATGGAAATGCACCTAAAATAACCACAATTGACCCTGTTTAAACCCTAAAAATTGCTAAAAAATGGCTTCGATCCAGGGGTCATCATTCCCCCCACACTGAAATGTGAGCATCCTCGCGAACACAGCAGCAACTTCACTTTACAGCTTCCCCCACACTTAACTTCTTCACAATCACTGCCTAGCATCACATCTCCACTTCATCACTCTGAAACAATCACCAACCATACACTAGAATTATACCGTACTAAACAAACAAGCAAAAACAAAAAACAAACCTTCAACACCTTCACATCAGCACACATAAATGAGTGAATGAAAATCCAAGTTGCAAACACCACTACAAGAACTTATATAACACTAACCAATAGATAAACCAAAAAGGTTTATTAAGCAAACATCAAATCCCAAGAAACAGTAAAAATTAGCAACTACCACAACATCCTCACTATGTCTATAATATTTCCACTTTAACAAATAGGAAACAACCCATCCATAACTACAAAACTCTAGGAAAACTACCTCCCACTCACTTCATCATAAAGATAATAGTAGCACAACTAACCATGGAAGTCATTGCCTGATTGTAATTCCCTTATATCAGAACCATGCCTTTCTCGTTTCAATTTTTTTTCTCTTTTTTTTTTTCACCAAATGTACACCACAATGGCAACCACCCCATGTGAAACTAGGCTGCGATTCTCAGAGCTTGCCACCCGGCTAGGTTGACTCCAAGAACCTACCAAGCTCACATGACGATGGCTACTCCAAAACAGCCCAAGGCATCGGTTTAGAGTACTGACAACCCTGCCAGCATGACTCTCCTCACCTACCAAGAACCATTAAGGCGATAGACCACATATACCACATACATACATTTGAATTTTTTCTTTTTTTTTCTTTCCTTTTTCTTTCTGCTTTTTTTTCATTTTTTTTAAAGGCAATGATTTGAAAACCCTCCCCAGGCTCATCATGAAAATCGAGACTATTATGGTCATTATAACCCAGGAATAAGGGAGAAAAGTTCCTTCCACTAGAGTTCTTAAGCACTTCCAAGCTGTTACCTACCATTAAAGAGAAAAAATATAGTCAATGCAGCACATGCCTAGTTAAGATGAATGTGGTAATGACCAATTTCTACTACAGAGCTCAGCAAGAAACTCATAGAATTAGTATCCTTGACTAATAAACCCCAAATCTTTCCAAAAGAAAGAATCATATAAGTCAAGTACCAAGCAACTGCAACTGGATTAACACAACTCACAATCCCCATTATTACACACCATGCAAGCGATACCCAAAAAAAAAACCAAATATATTAGAGAAAATACACTTGTGGAACACTGCATATCCTCTGAGTAGCAAAAATTGCATGTCCAGAAACAATCTTCAATACTATGATATCATTGTTCCCAAGTTACTCCCTCATCTCCTTGCACCTAGCAATGCTGCAAAAATACAAAGAAAATACCATATCTGCACATACTAACCATTCAAACAATTAGATTACAACTTCCAGGAAACATAATATACCTAAAATTGAAAACAAACAAACACAAAAAAACAATCCACATGCAAACCAAAACAAACAACAAAAACACATAACAAATCACACAAACAAAACAATTGTTTCTTTTTAAAGTTTTTTTTTGAAATAAATAACAAGAAAAACAAAACTAATTGACATCATGGGACTCAGAAAAAACGGTGCGAAAACTCACAGGCGCATTCACTACACCAAAAGGCAAAAGTTGAGGTGTCACCCCATGGTTGTCTGTCTCGTTCAAAAGTACAGCTCTCGAAACAAAACTACTCTCTCTAGGTAGAAGTATCCGATACAAGCCATGAGGAAGGCCAAAGCCCAAACCCTCATCCTTATCCTCCTCATCAAGATAGTCTACCACAACATCTTCAGGATGAAAAGAATCATCCGAAGAATCATCGGACGCATCGGTTAAGGTATCCACACCTGAACCAAAAATCTCTGGCGCAATAACGGCCAAAGATTGGGCCATGCGACCAAAGTCGCTCTCGGCAATTGGAAGAGATTCCCCGGCAGCCAACCACCGAAACAACCACTCCAACTCATCAACCCAATCAGGGTCTACAACTAATGTTAAATACCATCCCACCCAAACCAAACCACATAAGGATGAAGAAAATAAAACAAAGCATTGAGAGAGAACTCCATACCACCTGTATGAAAGAAAATCGAATCGATCGCACCAAAACCTGATAAACCCACCAATCTCATCAAAACAACACAAAATAATAAAGAGCAAAACTCATGTGAAAAATATACAATGACCCACGTAATTACCAACTTAAACAAAATAATATTTCACCCTAAGACCATTAACACGAAAAGGAGCTATTACAGCATCAGGGTCTTGGACAATCAAAGCACCATTATTAAAGGCCTCTAACACCTTGAAAGGGCCTAACCACCTCATTTGTAATTTGCCAGGAAACTTATAATATCGATTGTCATAGACTAAAACCTGATCATTCTTTTGAAACTCCCTCACCTTAATGTGACGATCGTGCCAAGCCTTTCGTCTATATTGCATCGCCTCAACATTTTGCAGAGCCGTTAAACGTATCTCATCCAACCTCACCAAGGCCAATAATCGAGCCTGTAAAGATTCCTTCTCACCTAGTCGAGATTCCAAGGCAACGCGTAATGTGGGTATTTCCTTCTCTATTGGAAAAATTGCTTCTCATGAGCAGCACACAGTTGGCTAGTAACCCAATCTTTCACGCACGAACGAAGCACACTGAGGTGCATTACCACTTTGTCATGGAGAAAGTGTTAGCAGGTGATGTTGATCTGGTTTATGTCAGCACAGAGGATCAGATTGTTGACATCTTCATGAAGGCATTGGGAGCAGAGAAACTTCGCAGGTTCAGGAGTTTACTTGAAGTACATGAGATGCCATTGAGCTTGCGGGGAAGTGTTGAGATGTCAAGCTCAACTAGTGTGCATGACGGTGAGTCACCTGGGTGACCGTTACACACTTATGACATTATGGCGGTTGGTAGACATTATGGATATCGCTAGTGGTGTGTTGTCACTTTGACAGCTAGCTTTGGGTAGTGGAGTTATGGCATAGTTAGCCAGCTCACTTAGGCAGGTTCACACTATGGCCCGGCCTTGTATGTTTATTTTGGTTTTGTACATTATGCTCTTATCTCTTATGTATTGTAGAGAGAGCTTGTGATAGAGAAGAAGAAGACAAGAATTCAGCCCTCTATCTTTTGTGCCCTCTCTCTATTCTTGTGTGTGTGGTTGCATTGCTTGCTTGGAGCTCCTCCTCTCCCCTTCCCCCTTCTCTTGTTCCTTGTTGCATGTTGTGTTATTCTCTTTGTCATCTTCTTCCGGGCATCTGGCAGGAGGTTCAAGAATTGGGCCTCATCGGCCACTTCCATCATCTTATAAGCTCTCTTCCGCTCCTTTTCTTCTTGTAGCTCTGTCGCCATTGCAATCATTTCATCCCTTGTGTTTTGGAAAGTCCGGGTCTAGACTTCTGTGCCCTCCTCTATTGTTTCTTTAACAATAGTTAGCTCCTTCTGGGCTTCTCGGTGCTTTTCGGCCTCTTGTTTGTACAAGGCATTGTACTTTTTTAGCTTCTTTTGCTTCTCCTCCAGTGCTTGCTGGGACAGGTTGGCTGCTTCCTCTAGGGCCAGCACTTTTTTCTTGAGCTCCTGCTGTTCCTCCCTTACCCTGTGGTTTTCTTCGTTTTTCTCTCTCTCCCGAATCAGGGCCTTTTGTTGTTCCTTGGTGAGAGTGGCGGCCTCTATTTCCAGCTTTGCTATTCTCTTAGATTGGGCCTGGTTTTCTTGTTGTGCCCTGCACAGCTTCTCTGCCAATTCTCTCACCATGGCCCTTGCCTGGGTTTCATACTCCTTGACTGAATTTGATTCATTCATGTAGACAGCGCTCAAACCTTAGTTAGCAACCTTGCATATGGTGTGTCAACTATCTTGGGCATCATACTGTCCATTCTAGGAGGGAGTTGGACCTCCTGTTCTGCCCACCTCTTCCGTAGGTCTTCCTCTTGCTCCCACCTAAACCAATTTTCCCAGCTGTTTTGGGCTGGCTCTTTGGCTTTTTCCTTGCCCGCTTGTTGAGTTGCTTTGATAGATTCGACCTTCTTTCTTTATCCCTTCTTCTTCCCGAGCCTTTTCTTTCCTGTCTTCCTCTTCCTTTTTCCTCCTTTCTTCCTCCCGGGTTTGTTTTCCATTTCCTTTTTCTTTCCTTCTTTTTCCCGGGCCTTGTCATATTGTTCCTTTTCTTCCTTTCTTTCCCCTGGTCTACACCCTATTGTTCCTTTTCCTTCCTTTCTTTCTCTTAGTCCGCTTCTTGTTCCTATTGTTGTAGGCCACGTTCCTTCTTTGTGAGATTTCTTTGATGATGCATAAACTTGGCAAACTCATCATCCTTCTCTTCTTCCTCTTAAGTGAATGTATCAAAGAAAGCTTTTCTTCTTTTCTTGGTCTCTTCTTCCTTTCCTATTTTCTCCTTGTTTTCTTCTTGTGTGTTCTCCTTCCTTGAGTTGGGAAGGTCCCTGTCCCTTTCGTGCTTCTTTCCCTTTCCTGGGAGATGTTTGTTGCTTGAGCCAAGGCCCTTACGTGTGCATGGGTTATGGTGTTGTTCTACCTGTTTTGCTCTATTCTGCAGATTTTTTAGATATATGGCTGCCCAATTAATCCCCTCTGTGCCTTCTCCTGCGTGCCTTACTAAATTGAAATTTTTCTGAGACATATCTTCTGTCTTGGCCATGAAGGCAATGTTATGCAGGAAGAATTGATACAACTCCTTTTTAACTAGGTTAGTTATATCCTTGAGTTGATGCATTCCCCCTTTCTTGGGGATCTAAGCATCTAGCTGCACTTTAATATTTGGTAGTAACTTGGGCTTTGCTGTCCCTGAGCATGGCAGGCCAAACACTTCTCTGCTACGAGCTCTGGTTACACCTTCACAGAGGTTCCATATTTTTTATTACCACTGTCTCAACCTCGTTGAAGGTATCGAGCAACTCTCCTGCACCTTCTGATTCGGCTAGGGTTTGCCACTCTTGATCCATCATCTTCTTGAACATTCCGACCGCCCACATTGTTTGTGCATTTTTTGTATTTCTGTTTATTTTTATATTTTCAATTTTTAAAATCAGTAAATTGGATTAGGAATTGAAAGAATTAGGTTAATTAGATCTATAAAATTAGTTTTTGGGGATAGTTTTTATCCTAATTTGGACTCCTTACATGGAGAAATTATGATAGAAACAACGATTTGGGGAGAATTTGTAAAACAGATTGATTTTTGTGTTTTGCTAATTTTTTACGTTTTTGTATTAGTGCTAAACATAGATTAGCTTAGCTTAATTCCCATTTAGTTTGGGCCACTAGTTGACAACCTTGATGGACTGGCCATATTAACTGTTGTGGCAGGCTTTTGGCCCCAAGTCAAAGAGGAATCAATTTAAAAAAAAAGAGAAAATTCGAAAACCTGATAAGATTTTCTTTTCGGGTAAATCATGAAATCGTAGTCCGAAACCGTAAAAAATAAAAGTAAAAAAGTAAAGAAAAAAGTAAAAAAAAACAAAAATTAAAAATCAAAGGAGTTCACGCAGTTCGGCACCTGCCAAAAGAGGAAACTGTGCTAAAAGGGATAGTCTAGTCTTGTCTATTTGGTACACTTGCCAAAAGAGGAAACTATGCTAAAAGGGCTAGTCCGGTCTTTCTTATTTGGCACGCCTACCAAAAGACAAAACTGTGCTAAGGAGGGTAATCTAGACTTACCTTTACCTATTTGGTAAGACCTGCAAGAAACGAAGAGTTTTTGTAGAGTATTAAGAAGAGGGAGAACTCTCTTTCATTTTCTCCACTCCTAGATGTCAGGAGCTTGAGGCCCTCTCCTTAAAGTGAGCATGTGGGATTACTTAAGGCTCTCACCTCCTTCCCCCATACTTTTTGAACTAGACCCCCACAAAGTTTGGAGTGCATATTTTTTGCCATAACTTTCTCTCCAGTTATCGAAACACTGAGTTCTGTAAATTGCTTCATGATCTTCTTTTCAACCCCCTTAATTTTGAGCGCCACTATTTTGATTCGAGAGCCTCTTAAGGCTATTAAATTGGTTTGAGATAAAGTCTAGGCAAACCATTTTCGAGAGCCTCTTAAGGCTATTAAATTGGTTTGAGATATAGTCTAGGCTATTAAATTGGTTTGAGATATAGTCTAGGCAAACCATTTTCGGTTTCGTGATTTCTTGCATATTTAGGGTTCAATGACTTCACTTTCTTGATACTCACGGCCTACAGCACAACAAGGTGCAATTTAACCAAAAATTGAAAAAAACATTCAAAACAAAGAAAGAAATAAAAATTTCAAAGCTTCATTAAGGTATTATATGAGCCTAAAATCACATGCATTTGAGATCTAGACGTGTTCTAGAAACCAATTTTGAGGAATTGGCATCTACTCAACTAGGTTCATACCCAACCGATTTTCTAGCACCAGCTTCACATTTCTAGACCCTAGACTTGGCCCTACCCACCAGGACACTGCTAGCATATTCCCTAATCCTGAAGGTGGTGCTATACCACCAACCACGACACCTATGACTAATGCAACGTCGTTGCCTCTTATTCACATGCCCACAATTACCACGTTGGCTACTACCACGATTCCTATCACCTCAATGCAAACAGCTCATGCTCCTGACATAGCCATCATTGCCAACCAGCTCATGCAATGCCATATGTTGCGCCTACGCCCACCCCTGTGCTTGCACGTATTGTGCCAGCACCAGCTATGCCAATGGACCCAGTTGCCTTTCTGCAAGCCTTTAGGAAGGGGAGTAACTGAGAGCATAGCACCTTTTTGTTGAGATATCGAGCTCTAGTGAGGCGGTGGACACTGATGACCCGCCTGGGGGATAGGCCCCGCACTTACACCACTGGCATGGTTGGTGAGATCTTGGGTGATATGCGGCCAGTGGGATGACAGGCTGTGTGACAGCCACTCTAGAGACTGGCATAGTTATAGCGCCAGCTCATTTAGTCGGGTTCACACTATAGAGAACCCGTGTATGTATTTGGTTGAGTACCTTTCATATTGTGTGTACTCTTATTCTTGTATATGGAGTGTTGAGTGTTGAGTAGAGAAGAAGAAGATTTTCAGCCTCTCACCTTGTGTGTTCTCTATTAGGGTTTTGTGAGTGTGTGTGTGTGCTTGCAAGAGCTCAAGCTCTCTTCCCCCCTGCATCTTTTCATGGTATCAGAGCCTGGTTCGTGCCAAGGGCTGAGCTGCAAGTAAGAGAACCACAGGAAGCGGTACGAGGGTAAGAGCTGCAACTACTCTTCCCTATTGTGTTGGTGACTACACCCTTGTCGGGAGCTCTACGGGAGGCACCGGCAAACGATCTCCGATTGAGGAGCTTTCTTCGCTGGAGTGAAGCTACAGGGCAACTATACAGTCCTTTGGACTGAAATTCCGGGCCGAAAACGCGTTTCGGGCGCGTCTGGACCTCCGTTTTTCAGAAAGCAGGCGATTTCGAGCACTGCGGGTAAGTCACCGATTCTCTGCAGAACTCTGTTTTAAGAACTGCAGGAAGAGAGATTGACTGTGCAGACACTGTGGGTGCTGCAAAGAGGTCTACAGTTGCCATTGGGTGTATGTATGCACATTGAAGTCACTGATTGTGACATTTGAGTACTCCAGTACCGCTGTGCAGAAAATACTGCAGGTTGTGCAGAAAAACCAGAGTACAGTTTCTGGTAAAATTGTGTGTTTGGCAAGATGTCTAATGATGGCATAACACAGATTGTGGCTGAGAAGCTGGACAAGAATAACTTCCATGCTTGGAGGTTCAGGTTAACGAATTTCCTGATGGGAAAAGGCTATTGGGACTACATTGAAGGTGAGCATGAAGAGGCACCAGAGATACCGGATATAAATCCGACTGCTGCAGATGTGAAAGAGTTTAAAGATTGGAACCAAGGAGCCAGGAAAGTAATGTATTGGCTTTCCATTAGTATACAGGACACCATGATTGGGCACATTCAGGATGCCAAGTCCCCCAAGGAGGCGTGGGACACCTTGGTAAAGCTTTATGAAACAAATACCAAGGCACGTAAGATACAGTTGAAGAATGAACTTCATACTGTCGAGAAAAAGAGCATGTCTGTGAATGACTATGCGTTGAAGATAAAGGGCATTGTGGAATCCCTTGCATCTATTGGTGTATCAGTAGATGATGATGACAAGGTGGAAGTCTGTCTACGTGGTCTCGGGCCACAATACAAGGCGTTTAAGACGTCTATTCAGACTCGGGAAAACATTCCCAACTTTACAGATTTGGTGTCTATGCTGATTATTGAAGAGAAGAACTTGGGTGAAGACCAACAGTCTTCACAAAGCAAAAACAGTTCAGAGCAACAGGCCTTCTACACGAGTTCAGGAAGAGGACGAGGTAGAGGAGGCCGTGGACGCGGTCAAGGAGGTGGCCGAACAGGTAATCAAAATTATGGCCAGCAGCAGCAGCAGCAACAACAGTCCCAGAATCAACAACAACAACAACACGCAGGTGGAAGAGGCAAATTCAGAGGCAGGGGGAGTCAAAGAGGCCGTGGAAATTGGCAAAGGCAATACAATGATGCACGTGAATGCTATTATTGTGGTAAGCCAGGACATGTGCAGTCAGAATGTTATAAGAAGCAGGCTGACATGCAAAATGGGAAAGTGCAGCAAAACAACTATGCATCCTCAAGCAGAAATAATGAGGATAATGAGAGGTTGTTTGTTATGCAGCATGTCGTGAATGCCATGTCTGAAAATGTTGATGCAGCACAAAAAGATAATGTGTGGTATGTGGATTCAGGCGCTTCGAACCACATGACGAGTCATGGGGAGTGGTTCAAGGAGATGAAGAACCCGGAAAGACCAGGTTTTGTGGAAACAGGGGATGACACTGCTCATCCAATTGCCCACGTTGGAGATGTGCCATTATCTATGCAGGGTGGCAAAGTGAAGTACCTTGCAGATGTACTTCATGTACCGAACATAACAAAGAATCTGGTTTCAGTTGGCCAGATGATTGAGCAGGGGTTGCAGGTTCGGTTTAACCCTGATGGGTGTTATGTTGAAGATTTCAAAGACAAGTGCAGGTTGGTTGCAAAAGGCAACAGAGTGGGCAGAATGTTTACGTTGGATGTAGACATGCCTGAAATGAGTGCTGCGATGTTTGCAAATGGTTCAGGAGTTGTTGCAGACACAGACATATGGCATAAAAGAATTGGACATGTAAATGTGCAGAGATTGAAGTCTATGCAGACAAAAGGAATTGTGACAGGGCTGCCAAAATTTAAAGTGGAAGGTATGCAGAAAATATGTGAAGCATGCCAATTTGGGAAGCAAACAAAGCATGTGTTTCCACGTAACAGATATGTGAGCAGAAATGCACTAGATGTTGTGCATTCAGATGTATGGGGTCCTACGAAGACCGTGTCTATGGGAGGCTGCAGGTACTATGTCACTTTCATTGATGACCACACAAGGAAAGTGTGGGTATACTTCATGAAGGAGAAGAGTGAGGTTTTCACTCACTTTCAGAATTTCAGAGTTTTGGTTGAAAAGCAAACAGGAAAATATGTCAAGTGCCTAAGGTCAGATGGAGGGGGAGAATACTTCTCCAATGAGTTCTCTGAATTTCTGAAGAAGAATGGAATTCGGAGACAGTATACATGCAGATACACTCCGCAGCAAAATGGAGTTGCTGAGCGGAAAAACAGGCACATTGCTGAGATTGCGCGGGCATTGATGGAAGAGAAAAATATGCCGCATTGCTATTGGGCTGAGGCTGTTTCTACAGCAGTATACATCATGAACAGGACTCCAACTGCAGCCATACATGATGTAACTCCAGAGGAGAGGTTTACTGACAGAAAACCAGATTTATCTCATCTGAAAGTTTTTGGATGCATTGCATATGTGCATGTGCCAGATGAGTTGAGAACTAAGCTGGATCCAAAAGCTGAAAAATGTGTGTTTATTGGATACTCCCTTGAGCAAAAGGGATACAGGTGTTATAACCCTGCTACACGTGAGTTGAGGGTAAGCAGGGATGTTGTCTTTGATGAGATGAGCAGCTGGTATGCTGCTGGAAAAGAAGCTGTTGGGGCTGATTTGAGTGGAAGTGTGGTTGCACAGAATGCAGGTCAGCAATCACAGTCTTTGAGTGGACCAGGAGAGTCCTCATCTAGTGGGTCTGTTGATAGACCATGGAGTGGCAGGCTGCGTCATAATACCAGCCCTGCAAATGTGATTAGTACATCACGTAAAGGAAAAGAGAAAGTGGTTGAGCCCCTTGGTATGCCTGACATTTCTGCAGGGCATTCTCATGTTGATGGAGAGTCCAGTGGCTCAGATATGAGCCTTGATGAGGAGCTTGGGATCCCAGCTATGAGAACACCTGGTGTAAAGAAGGCTATGGAAGCCATGAATGAAAAGCTGCGAAGATCAGGGAGAGTGAAGAACCCTGTGCAGAGATTTACATATGATGGTTATGTGGCACATCACTATGCATATATGGCAAAGGTTGTGCAGGTTGTTGAGCCCACATGCATTGATGAGGCTGTTGGAAATGTGCATTGGGAGAAAGCTATGGATGAGGAGATGGATGCACTATATGGAAATGAAACTTGGGATTTAGTGCAATTGCCTGAAGGCAAGAAAGCCATTGGATGCAAGTGGGTGTACAAAGTCAAACATAACAGTGATGGAAGCATAAACAGGTACAAGGCTAGATTGGTAGCCAAAGGATATGCGCAGACATATGGGATTGATTATGAAGAAACTTTCAGCCCAGTTGCCAAGATGGCAACGGTGAGAGTTGTGATAGCAGTGGCTGCGTCAAAGCAATGGTCTTTACATCAGATGGATGTAAAGAATGCATTCTTGCATGGGGATTTGCAAGAAGAGGTGTATATGTTGCAGCCACCTGGTTATGAGGATGTGGGTCACCCCGAGCATGTTTGCAGGTTGAAGAAAGCCTTGTATGGCTTAAAGCAAGCACCAAGAGCATGGTCTGACAAGATTTCTGAATATCTTGTCACTATTGGCTTTCATGTAGCCAATGCAGATTTCTCATTGTACGTGAGACATGGTGATAGAGGAGTTGTGCTTGTTGTCATCTATGTAGATGACTTGATCATTACGGGGGACCATGATGCAGAGATCTTTGATGTAAAGATTCTGCTAAGACAGAAGTTTGAGATGAAGGATCTGGGGGAGCTCAGATATTTCTTGGGCATTGAGGTGATTAAGTCACCACATGGTATTGGATTACTGCAGAGACAGTATGGCTTGGACATGTTGTCCAAGTATGGTATGACAGGCTGTAAGCCTATTTCTGTGCCATTGGATCAGAATGGCAAGTTGAGTGCAGATTCAGGAGAGATCTTGGAGGATCCTACTATGTACAGGAGCATAGTAGGAAGTTTGATCTACATGACGATCACCAGACCAGATTTGAGCTATGCTGTTGGGTTGGTGAGTCAGTTTATGCAGGTTCCACGGAAACCGCATTTGGATGCTGTGAGACGCATACTGAGGTATGTGAGGTCTACTTTGCATTGTGGACTATTCTATGAGACTGGGACAGAGATATGTGTACATGGGTACACAGATGCTGATTGGGCTGGTAGTATCTCAGATAGAAGATCTACCAGTGGATTCATGTTTTCTTTGGGGAGTGCTGCTGTGACTTGGAGCAGCAAGAAGCAACCTACGGTTGCTCTATCGAGTACAGAGGCCGAGTACAGAGGAGCTGCTATGGCAGCATGTGAGGTAGCTTGGTTGAGAAAGCTACTTGCAGATTTGGGTCTATCAGTGGATAGACAAGTTGTCATTTTCTGTGACAACATTAGTAGTATACAGTTGGCCAGGAACCCAGTCTTTCATGCTCGTACGAAGCACATAGAGGTCCACTACCACTTCGTCAGAGAGAAGGTCTTGGCAGGAGACCTTGACCTTGTTTATGTCAGCACAGAGGATCAGGTAGCTGATATCTTCACCAAAGCATTGGGTACAGAGAAGCTCCGCAGATTCAGGGCTTCACTTGGTGTACATGAGATGGAGTTGAGCTCGAGGGGGAGTGTTGAGATATCGAGCTCTAGTGAGGCGGTGGACACTGATGACCCGCCTGGGGGATAGGCCCCGCACTTACACCACTGGCATGGTTGGTGAGATCTTGGGTGATATGCGGCCAGTGGGATGACAGGCTGTGTGACAGCCACTCTAGAGACTGGCATAGTTATAGCGCCAGCTCATTTAGTCGGGTTCACACTATAGAGAACCCGTGTATGTATTTGGTTGAGTACCTTTCATATTGTGTGTACTCTTATTCTTGTATATGGAGTGTTGAGTGTTGAGTAGAGAAGAAGAAGATTTTCAGCCTCTCACCTTGTGTGTTCTCTATTAGGGTTTTGTGAGTGTGTGTGTGTGCTTGCAAGAGCTCAAGCTCTCTTCCCCCCTGCATCTTTTCACTTTTGTGGGAGATGGTGGTAGCTGATAAAATTTTGGAAAGGCTGCTCAAATAGTAAAACTGAACCATAAATTCATTGGAGATGGAGATCCTAGGAGACACATTGAGGTGTTTGATCAAGTATGTGAGGCCTTAGGAGAACATAATGAGGTTGCCAAGACCAATGCCTTTAGTCTAACATTAGATGGTAAGGCTGGGGATTGGTACATAACTCTCAGGGTCAAGGAAAGCTTGAACTTCATGACTCTTAGAAGATTGTTCCTAAAGCAATTCGTGTGAGAAGGGGCATTATGGAGTGTAGGTTCACAGCTACACAAAGCTGAGAGAGATGAAGGGGAGTTGGTTAGAGATTTCATTAGCCGACGCGTAAACATTTGAACTCTCTGTAACGCCTCCGCTACGGCTGCGTCTTCCTCAAGCCGCCATAGCCTAGGCGTGGAGAAGAAGAGAGGGTGGAAGTCGGTTCACCTCCCAACCATATAATGACGAGTTAGGGTTTCTCGTTGGGTTTTATACCAAAACCCTGGCCTGTGTCCACACCTCCTAGCCTGGCCGCCCATCTTACTTAAGAGCCGTGCTAACTTAGATGTGTACACACATGGACCAAACCCTAACGCCCATTAACCCCTGAACCCCGCTAGCACTAATAATACTCTCGAGACTCCGAAAGCTATTAACTTATGCTAGGGTTCGACTTCCGTAGGACCATAGTCCTGACATTACTCCCCCCTTCGAAAAGAGTTTTCGTCCTCGAAAACAAAAGTGGGGAAACGTTTCCTCATCACACTAATGTTTTCCCAAGTGGAGCCTTCCTCTGGACGGTCCTTCCACTTGATAAGAGCTTGTTTCCGAACTTGGTGGCGAGTACGTAACATGTGATAATCCAATACTCTTTCTGGTTCATGAGGCAGTATTGGGGGTTCCACATATTCTACCAAGAAAGAATCATCCACCGGCCTTTCATGACCCATAAGGCGTTTCCTCAAACGGCTTACGTGAAAGATGGGATGAACCTTGGAATGTGCTGGTAACTCAAGTTTATAGGCTACTAGGCCCACCTTCTTGAGTATCTTAAACGGTCCACAAAATCGGGGCGACAATTTTGGTACGGGACCCGTTTTTAAACTGACGGAGTTTTCTGGTACCTTCAGAAACACCCAATCACCTTCTTGAAAGTGAAGTGGCCTACGTTTCTGGTCCGCAAACTTCTTGTAACGATCTTGCGCTTGACGAACATTTAATCGTGCAAGGCGCAACATATCCATATGGTCTTGGATAAAATCCTTAACCTGACTGATTTTCTCATTCGCCAGTCCCACCGACACTGGTGAACGTGGCTGAAAACCATACATCAACATGAAAGGGCTAAAGCCTGTCGAGACATGCTTTGCACTATTGTAAGCAAACTCAAGAATAGGCAAATAAGACTCCCAATCAGATTGTTTTTTGCTGACATATGCCCGAAGCATATCTTCCAGCACTTGATTAACCCGTTCAGTCTGACCATCTGTCTGCGGATGATCAGCTGTACTAAGGTTCAACATAGTACCCAACTTACTGAATACTGCTCGCCAAAAATGGCTGTTAAACTTGCGATCGCGATCACTGACAATATTGGATGGTAAGCCATAAAGTCGGTAAACATTCTCCACGAAAAGGCGTCCCAATTCTGGAGTTGTAACTGTTTTCTTAGTAGGCACAAACCGACAAAGCTTGGTTAATCGATCCACGATTACCCAAATGGCATCATGTCCACGATTCGTTGTGGGCAAGCCCGTTATAAAATCCATAGAGATACTTTCCCACTTTCCGTCAGGAATCTCTAATGGATGCAGTAACCCGCCAGCTTTAAGACGTTCTGCTTTGTTCACTTGACACTTCTGACACTGCAGAACATAGTCAGTAACATCCTTGTGAAGTCCAGGCCAATAGAAATGCTTTCTTACGAGAGCATACGTTTTGCGAATGCCCGCATGACCTGCACTTGGACTATCATGACACTCAATTTGGCGCCTAGTGTCTAAGTCCAATGGAACACAAACTCTCCCCTTGTGGAGTAAGTATCCATCATCGATGGAAAAGTTTTTCCATCGCTGTAGTTCATCTTGTGATAAAGAAGAACCATGTGTGGAAGAACTGGAAACACTACCGTTTGAGTGAGAGGGACCCCTCATTTGAACATGATTCCACACCTTTGAGTATGTTGAATCCTGCTTGCATTTGCCTCGTAAAGATTCTAACAATTCGCTTTTCAACTCTGTGAATAGCAGCGAATTAATCTCCGGCATACGACTCAAAGCATCAGCTACAATATTGTAACGTCCTTTGCGATAGCGTAGCTTGCAATCATACTCCTGAAGGATCTCAGCCCATCTGGCCTTTCGACCCTGCAAATCTGTTTGGTTCATAAACCACTTTATGCTTTCGTGATCAAAAACAAGCTCGAATTGTGCACCATATAAGTAATGTCGCCATTTTCGTAAGGCATATATGATGGCAAAGAGCTCACGCTCATAAGCTGAGTAGTTTTGTTGAGCACGATTGAGCTTCTTGCTCTCATAGGCAACAGGATGACTATCTTGAATGAGAACCGCACCCACTGCCTTAGCACTGGCATCCGTTTCAATCACAAATGGTTTTTGAGGATCCACAATTGCCAAGATGGGAGCTGTAGCCAAAGCAACTTTAAGCTTATCAAAGCTACGTTGTTGCTCCTCACGCCATTGAAAGGTAATTGCCGCACCTTTCAATTGATCAGTCATGGGAGCGGCAATCTTGGCATAACCGTTCACATATTTGCGATAAAATCCTGCCATTCCCAAGAAGATTTGAAGTTCTTCCTTACTTCGAGGTGTTGGCCATCGCATAATAGCATCAACCTTACTAGCATCCATAGCAATTCCGTCTGCAGAAATTACATGACCTAGGTATTGTATGCTATCCTTGAGAAATTCACACTTACTTTCTTTCGCGTAAAGTGCATTCTCGCGTAATAACTGAAAAACTTTTCGTAAGTGTTCCAAATGCTCTTCTAAAGTCGAACTATAGACCAAAATGTCATCAAGAAAGACAATGACAAATTTGCCTAAGTACGGCCTTAGTACGCTATCCATAAGCGTCATAAACGTTGCCGGGGCATTAGTAAGCCCAAACGGCATAACCAAAAACTCATAGTGTCCAAAGCGAGTTCGGAACGCAGTCTTGGTTATATCATCAGCGTTAATACGCACTTGATGATATCCTGAACGTAAATCAATTTTAGAAAAATACTTCGCACCGTTGAGTTGATCAAACAACTCATCTATCTTAGGTAGCGGGTATTTGTTCTTAATGGTTACCGCATTCAAGGAGCGATAATCCACACACATGCGCATGGATCCATCCTTTTTCTTCACCAAAAGAATGGGCGATGCCCATGGTGAAGCACTATGGCGAATGAAGCCCTTACTAAGGTAGTCAGCAAGCTGACGTTCCACCTCAGCTGCTTCAGTCACACTAAGCCTGTACGACGGCTTACTAATTGGTTTGGTGCCCGGAACGACATCAATGCGATGAGGCAAAGCTCGTTCGGGTGGCAAACCCTCTGGTAATTCATTAGGAAAAATATCTTTAAATTCTTGTAACAGTTGTTGCAAAGACAAAGCATTAACTGGTTGCTTAAGATTATTTAAAGAGATTTTAGAAGAAGGTAAAGAGAAAGAAGGCATCGCTGAGGAAGATTCATTTGAAGAAGAAACATCATGCACATCAAACCCACTAGTTTGAGACACACAATAACAAAAATAGACTTCTTCTATTTGATTACTATGCTCCAAAAAAGAGAGTTCGGCATTACATATGAGTGGTGTTGGGGGTACATCACGTTCCCCAATAAGTAAAACATGCTTACCATTGGCCTCAAACGTAAACGTATTATGTTCATAACTCCTTTTGAGGGATGACCCTAACCCATACAACCACTCCCGTCCTAAGATGACATCCGCACGAGACATATTCATCACTTGGAAGTCAAGAACCATAGTGTGTTCTTGCACAAACACAGGCACTTGCCGTACTAGAGTATCCCACACATCGTGATCATCCCCCTGAATGGTGGACACCACATAACGATGAGAACTCTTTGTCTCCGGCAACTTTAATTTCTTAACTAATGCATAGTTCAAGAAATTGTGCGTGGCACCATCATCAATGAGAATACGTACTCGATGACCATAAATGGAGCCATGCATACGGACCAAATCATGTGGTCCAACTGTCTCTTGCCACATAGATGCAGTGAGATTACACTCATGCATCTCGGCAGTGTGCGAAACCTCTACCGCAGAATACTTAGGATCAGCATCCAAGGGAAGTGTTTGCACCATGTGTACAGCCTTCTCCTTGACCTTCTCCTTATCCTTATTCTTGCGAGGCAACTGTGGACAATTTTTCTTCTCATGATCACTACCTAAGCAATGATAACATAGTTTCTCCTTCTTGGCCCGTTCAAAGTCTTGTGAAGACAACGGACCACTTGACCCTTTAGACTTCTTTGTGTTTTCAGTAGAATTGCTGGCAAGTTTACGCTTATTAGCATTAAATTGCGAGCCATTGAATTTGGCCGGTCTATCCATGCCCTTCTTATCCATGGTGTCATCAAAGATAAGGGCACTTTGGATAGCCGCTTCCAAAGTTTTAGGATATTGGGTTTTAACCTTTGCCTGATATTCTTTATCAAGGCCTCTAACAAACCCACGAACCTTTTGAAAGTCGTCCAAACCATCTAGCTTGAGAATGACTTCACGGTATTTGGACACATACTGATTAAGTGTAAGACCTTCCATCTTGCACTTGTCCCAGGCTGTCCAACTCCGATCTTTCTCGTTTTGTGGTAAGAACTCCTTTTTAAATGCTGTCGCAAACTCCTCCCAAGTCTTAGGGCGAGTTTCAATAGGTAGACTCATCCACCACTTGTAGGCTTTACCTTCAAGTGTGAGACTCGTCTCAGTGACCATAACAGCAGCGGGAGTGCGGCGTAAGCGATGCAAGTCCGTCCACTTGTGTAAAAATGTATGGACCGCATCCTTGTTACGATCGCGCTCCTCTCCCTTAAACACAGGCGGCTTCACGTTTTTCAACATAGCCCCTTCCTGCGTTGCAGATGGTGCAATAGATTCTACTATAGGATTTGGAACAAGAGGAGGCATAACTATCGGAATAGGCCCTCCACTTGCCGCCGATCCACTTGCAAAACGTGCCATAAATTCAGTAAAAAGCGTGCTCATGTTTGTGAGATTGGTATTGACATTTGTTATAGTGCGCTCAAGTGCAACTACCCTTGAAGTGAGACGCCCAAACTCTACCGTGTCTACCAAACCATAATCATCTATTGGACTCGCACCCCCTTCGGCATCGGTCATGTTGTCATCCCGATCAGGCGCAACGGCCTGTCGCGAATCACCCACACCACCACCCAAAGGGTGTGCCTCACTAACATCATGCATATCATTCTCAAAATCGAAGTGAACATGAGACGGTTCCGCTGAGGCCATGGTATGCACGTGCTTACAAATAGAGAACGGATTACCTTCAAAAGCGAACTCCAATTGAAGCGTCGTAGAAGAATTCCTCTTGCATGCACGGAAATCGAGAAGAAATCACCACTTGAGTCGTCAATCAACACATGCATGCAAAAAAGTGTGTTGCCTGTAGCATGTCGTTGAAGATCCGTCCACCAAAAACTTCCAAACTTGGAGCATAGAAAACTCCTCTCACAAATTGAAAGAAGGAAAATTGAAGAAGGTGAAAAGGTCACTTTCCTTGTAGTTTGTGTCACTTTCCTTGTAGTTTGTGTCCTTTCTTGAAAGAATAAGTAGAGCTCTTTTGAAGAGAAGAACAACACAAGTGAAAAGGTGAAGTGGCTAGCACACTTGCCTTGGAGCTTGAGGTTGTGGGTTCAAAACCCCACTCCTTGGATGGTGAAGCCTCCCCCTTGTGCCACTCAAGTAAGGGAGAATTCTCGCGCGCTCGCCAACGGCGCGCCAACGATCGCTCACCGATCGCCTTCGAGGACTGCCGGTCTGCCTTGGTCGCCGCCTTAGGCGTCCGCTGTAGTGGCCGTCTGCTAAGGCCGTACGGACGACGGGTAGGTGGCGGCGCTCGCTATGGGCTGTTCACGCGGACGCGTGTAGGCTGCGCTCGTGCAGGTCACCGTACGGGCGGCGGCGCTCGTTTCTTTTGCTGCAGCGTTTAGCTCTTTTTCTCGTGCAGGTCACGCCGGTCGCCGCTAGCTCTGATACCAGTGTAACGCCTCCGCTACGGCTGCGTCTTCCTCAAGCCGCCATAGCCTAGGCGTGGAGAAGAAGAGAGGGTGGAAGTCGGTTCACCTCCCAACCATATAATGACGAGTTAGGGTTTCTCGTTGGGTTTTATACCAAAACCCTGGCCTGTGTCCACACCTCCTAGCCTGGCCGCCCATCTTACTTAAGAGCCGTGCTAACTTAGATGTGTACACACATGGACCAAACCCTAACGCCCATTAACCCCTGAACCCCGCTAGCACTAATAATACTCTCGAGACTCCGAAAGCTATTAACTTATGCTAGGGTTCGACTTCCGTAGGACCATAGTCCTGACACTCTCGCTGCACCCTGCATGAACGCTTCTTGAATAATCAGCTCTGCTGATAGATTCATCCATGGGCTTAAACATGAGGATATCTATAATGGTATGGTCATTAGAGGGATCATCACTTGGGATGAAGTCATAGATAATGCCATCCAATTGGAAGATAATCTCATGATTAAGGAGGTTAGAGACTTTGATACCAGATCTGTTGCTTTTAGAGCATAACACCACCAGTGCCAAACCCACAGCTAAAGATAACACTTTAGCGAAACTAAACTTCATGGATTTTATGAAAGCGCTGCAAGAGGAAATTAGAGCCAATAAAGCTCCTGAAAATGTACATATGTACCTAAGGTGGGAGCTACCATGGTGTTCAATTTGCCGACAAGGGCATTTCACCAATAAGTGTCCCATCCTAAGAGCGTAATTTTATACCTTTTGTGGATGCTATGGTCATGAAGCCTCACAATGCTGCACACGCTTACAAGCTCTAGATAATGCTTCTAGACCCCAACAATTGGCTTTACCAGTGCCTCCACAACCGTAAACCATAGTGTTTTCTACACTGCCTCAATCCATGGTTGAGCATCCGACACAATAGCCAATCTCAAAGGGCATCTACAATGCTCTAAATGTGTCAATACCTCTACCAGTTTTAGGACCTCAACCCCCATCTCCAAGGATTACACTACTTAATAAAATAGGTTTTAAGGAGCCTATCAATTACCCAGAATACAAGGTTGAGCTTGAAACTGCATCTCACTTCACTGATGACTCTATAGAGCTCTATGCGGACTACTACTACGTAGTCGATGCTAGAGAAGGAGTCAAACCGGTATACCAGTAGGAAGAGGTCGAGACATTAACTCCACTACCAAGAGAATGCCTCTTCAATGCTATCATTGTTAGGGACCACATTGGATCTCTCAATGCCCATCAAGAACCAATTAATAGCACACGCTGCATCTTCTAGCATGCCGCCTGCAACCTGCAATCATTGCAGCATAGATCATTGGATCAAGGATTGCCCAATGAAACTTGTAATTGTAATCAGCAGACTGGTCCTACCATCATGCCACTCAACATGATTGGTGTAAGAAACCAAAACCAGAGAGCAATCTTAAAGAACCCTAAACCATCTGTAAATGCCATAATGAGACTCATGGTGCAAAACACACCAATTGTGGAGAAGAAAATGGAAGCACAAGCTACTTTAGTAGCACGACCAAAAAAGAAGAAGAGCCGAAGAAAGAAATCTGTAAAGGAGGGAAAACCGTCTGAAAATGAAGAACGGGTAAACTTGGGAACATCCAATGATCTAGTCTATATGAATGAGGCTGGAGAGGATTCTGACTCAGTCAGCACACAGACCGAGTTTGGCGGCAAACAAAAGACACACAAACAAAACCTAAGGAAACCAAAGGAGATGAAACACACAAACAAGAACCCACACAAAACCAAACTTGGTTCATATCCTGACCCAGTAACGGATCTGGAACAACTTCATGAGCTCATGGATATGGTTACAAGGACTCAGGATGAGTTAGAACCAAAACCAACACAAGTGCGAGTCTCAGACACTGTCCATCCTAGCAATTTAAAACATGTCATGACCCATAAACCCTTGGACATTCCTAGTGTCATTTTGGAAGGAACTGAAAACTCACCTCTCCCAAGAATGGATCCCGATCTTTCTAGAAAAATGTTTGATTACAAAATCTCTCATCCCGTTGAAGAGGTGGAGATTCCAGTCTCAACAATTCCCTCGTATGGCAGAGGTGACGAGTACTCCGTTGAACATTCCTAAATTAATGGACTTCATGGCTTCAAAAACAAAAACCACAATTACCGCATGTTTGTGTGGTGACCCAGAACTATTTGTTGCATTGAAAGCTCTTCTTGATGGAGAACTTAATGTTGGATTACCACCATTCATAGACATACACAGGAGACATCCTCTCTATGATATCACGCTAGAGCCTCAAATGGACGAAGACAATGCCAAGTCTATGGTCACTGCCAAGGGATCACTGTAATGGGAGTCTAGGATGGTGGTGCGGGAGTGAGCTTAATCACCAAAAAGTGTTGGGAGAAGATGAGCAGACCAAGGCTTGAAGTCTATGACATTGTGGTTAAAATGGCTAATGGGGCGATCGCCAAACCTATTGGAATGTTGCGAGATCTTAAGATCAAAGGGCTAAAACATTGAGTGAAGCATACCTTCATAGTTATGGACTTTTCCAAACAACCCGACTCCTATGAAATGATCTTAGGATGACCCTTTATGCATGAAGCTAAAATGGTCCATGACTAGGCAAGAAACCATATCTACCTACAATTTGATGACTCAATCTTGAGAGTAGACCTTGTGTTCAGTCACGTGCATCCTATGGGAAGTGGTGGAATTTTTTAAAATCATTCTGACACCACCATCAATTCGGTTCCCTTGCAATATTGCTTCACTTGCAAGAAGGATAGTGACGTGGGAACTTCACGAAAGGATTCATCTTATGAGCCAAGACCCATAAATAAGGGGGATGATTTGAATTGGCTCCAAATGATGGCCACCATCAACACTTGGAGTAAATGTGGAACAACATGGGTAACTCCTGATGGTGAGGAACTCCCTAAAATTGTACCCTTATAAATGATGAGTGCCATGCACCCAGACATTGATGAAACACGAGACTACAGTGAGCTTGAGTCAACATGGGAGGAAGAATCTGATTCATACAACGATGAGGCTAACACATTTGAAGAAGAGTATGAGAATGAGACAATATCAACCCCACCACAATCATCAGGAAGTGAAACTGAGCCAAGTGAAACGGAGACTGAAACGAAAACAAAACCCGAAGAGGAAGCTTACCAATAAACCATAAAAACATTAAGGATATGGAGAAAACAAAAACGTCAAAGAGCAAATAGACAACTGAAATTGCAAGAGAGAATGACCATGGCCCAATGGCTACAATACATTGGTGCAATAGAGGTTCATCAAAAGTTCATAGACAATTGGGGTGAGGAGTTGCAAAAGGTCATATATTGTAAACCACCCCAACTAATGTAGCTTAGGTGAAAGTCTCTGATGAGCCAAAACTTAATCGTTTAGCTCAAAGGAAACGAAACAGCGAGAAAGTGCAAAACGAGCGAGAGACCGAGGCTGCAACAGCCAATGCGAGGAGATGCGAGGAAGGAAAAGAACGAGAACTTGATTTGCATCCCACACCTGAGCATTATAAGTCTTACACAATTGGAGATCACAAGTTAGTTTTTGATAACTCTAAACGTGATCCAAAGAGTAAAAACGGAGGAGTCTATGATGGCCATGGCTGAAGTCAAAGAAGTAGACTTGGCTGAACCAGGAGAGGATTACAAACTAGTCTACATTGCTAAGGACCTCACCAAGGAGCAAGAAGTTGAACTCATTGCTCTTCTGAAGGAGTTTGAGGATTGCTTTGCTTGGACTTATCATGGCATGAAGGGAGTACCTGTCGAGGTAGTACAACATACTATCCCTATGGTACCCAATGCTAAACCAGTCCAACAACGACCTTACCAAATGAATCCCAAGTATGCCAAAATTATCAAGGAAGAAATTGACAAACTTATTGAGTGTGGATTCAACTATGAGATTAGTCATTGAGAATGGGTCTCCCCCATTGTGGTTGTGCTCAAGAAAAATGGAAAACTCTGAGTATGTGTCGATCTCAAGAAAATGAATGCTACAACGCGCAGCAGCAGGGATCACTACCCCTTGCCATATTCAGAACATGTGCTTGAAAGAGTCGCAGGAAAGGAAGCTTATAGCTTTTAAGATGGTTACTCAGGCTAGAACCAGATTTCTATCGCACCTGAGGACCAAGATAAAACAACTTTTGTTACTAAAGATGGCATGTACGCTTATAGAGTTATGCCATTTGGCCTAACTAATGGACCAGCCACATTCCAAAGACTCATGAACATTGCGTTTAAGGATTTTCTAAGAAAGTTTTTAGAAGCCTTCTTGGATGATTTGTGTGTTCATTCCAACTAGCGTGCTTGAGGAAGATCCTTAAAAGGTGTAGATTGTATCGCACATCCTTGAATTCTTACAAGTGCCAATTCTGGGTGAAACACAGTAATTCTAGGGCATATAGTGTCCAAGAATGGGATTTCACTGATGAAAGTAAAGTCAAACTCATCTTAGAATTATCCCTACCAAAAAACTATAAGGGAGTCCAGAGATTCATGGGCCATGTCGACTATTACCGTCGGTTTATTCTTTTCTACACTGAGATAGCTCGTCCTTTGTACAACCTACTGATTGTATTCATATGGACCGAGGAATGCCAACAAGCTTATGACTTACGCTTAAGTAAGATTTGGCAAGTACTCCAATCCTGGGAGCACCTAACTGGGATGTCATTTTTCATGTGCACATGGATGCGTCAAACTTTGTAATTGGATGCGTCCCAGCACAACCAAGTGAGCACAAGCTGGACTACCCCATTAGTTTTGCGAGTCATTAACTTAACGAGGCAAAAATGAATTATACCACCACTAAGCGTGAAGGGTTGGCAATGGTATATACTGTAAAGAAATTTTGGCATTACCTACTTGCCAACAAATTTGTATTTTACGTTGATCACATCAAGCCTTGTTATACCTTGTAAATAAACCATTCTCCATAGGAAGAATCACTAGATGGTTGTTGATTCTTCTTGAATTTGATTTTACAGTGGTTGTAAGACCTAGCAAGAAACATGTCATAGCGGATCATTTACCTCGCACACCTAATGGTGAAGCACCTATTAGAGTCGATGATGACTTACTAGATGCGACACTATTCAAGGTAGAGCCTATTCCACAGTGGAGCGTGAAAATCGTTAACTTTCTAGCTAATGGTTTTCCCAAAGGTAAAGAGTTGACAAAAGATTTGGCAAGGAAGTTGCTAAAAGAGAGTGAATCTTACCAGCTTATCGTTGTTTGGAACTCTATATAGAAGAGGTAAGGATAACATCCTTAGATGCTACCCTCGAGAAGATGAGTATCTAATGATCATCGAACAAGCACGCCAAAGGGTAGCCGGTGAGCATTTTGTAACAGAAAACACTGCCAAGAAAATACTCCAATCGGGTTATTGGTGGCCAATTCTTTTCAAGGATTATGCTTTATTTGTCAAATGTTGTGAGACGAAAGCCAACGTTGCACTAAACCGCAGAAGAAGGACATGATGCCATTGCATCCTGTTAGAGTTGACCAGCCTTTTGAAAAATGGGGCTTAGACTTTATCGGGCCAATCAGTCTTGTTGCACGGGTGGCACACAGGCACGATTTATAATTGTTGCCATTGATTATGTCACAAAATTGGCTAAAGCAAGAGATTCAAGGAAAGTAGATGCCATGACAACTGCTAAATTTATTTATGAAAATATCATTACACGCTTGGGATGTCCATTTGAACTAGTGATGAGTGATCAAGGCAAACACTTTATCAATGATGTCATCAAGCATCTCACTAGCACATTTATGATCGCACATCATAAGTCAACGTCTTATTACCCTCAGGCTAATGGTCAACTGGAGATCACCAACAAGGTTTTGATTTCTATCTTGACTAAGACTATAGAGGCTCGACGCACCGATTGGGAATCAAAGCTCACCTCAGCTTTATGGGCCTACCGCACCTCGTACAAGGTTACAATTGGTTACACGCCATTTAAGATGGTGTGTGGACTTGAGGCAGTAATGCCCTGGGAGTTCATGATTCCCAACTTAAGGGTGGTTGTAACTGAGAAGCTTCAAGGTAATGAGCTCTTTGATAGGTTGTTTGTCTTGGAATAACTTGAGGAGGAACGACAACTTGCTGTGCAGAATATGCTGAGTGAGAAGGACCAAAGAAAAACACGGTTCGCCAAGTAGGAGATCTTGTACTTATGTACGGGGTCCAAAATGAGAAGAAGAAAAGAAGCTCAAGTACACGGGCAAAGGACCATTTTGGGTTTGTAAAGTTATGCTACAAGGTACTATTCGCTTTGACACTCTTAATGGCTGTTGGTTTTCTGAATGGTAGCAAATTTAAGAAATACTACGGTCCTCTTACTGAGGAAACCTTGCGTGCTTCCCATGACAAACAAGCTGCTAAGGAATGTGCTAATCAAAAAAAGATCCAAGCCTGAGAAGAAGCACGAGAATGGTAGAAAAGGATTCAACAATGCCACACGAAGCAAATTTAAGGCTTGCTGCACAAGCATACATCGGAGAATAAGTGGATAATAATGATGATCATATTCCACCTCTTAGGATGCCAACTGAATTACCTAGCCCCTATGTTAAGGTTTTTTACAATGCTATGCTTGACACGGGTGCTAGTCATAACTTACTCTCTTTTGCTACATGAAATCAATTGGATAAACCTCAACATGAAAAATGTGATTTGAGAGTAGAGAGGATCCACACCAAGAAGACAAAAGTGCTTGGTTTACTTAAAACTCACATTTAAGGTAGCTTCTTAGTCATGCCGGCAAGAACTTTGAAAGAACATGTAATCTTAGGAAGGACATGGATGATGGCGGCTCAATGCGAAATCGACTCGGCCACAAGAAGTGTACTTGTTCTTCAAATCCAAGTTGTGCTCCCACACCTATCCAAAAGAATACCCAACTACAACCAGGGGTCCTACAAAGGCAACCACAACCAACTTTCAAATGGGTTCCCAAGGCTTCTCCACCCACTCTACCTTGCCCAACCAAGGTCAAGAGAAATTGTTGCAACAAAAGAACCAAACCAAAGGTCAACACTCGATGGATCCTGAACCGCCTTCTCCAAGCTCAAGGCTATTACAAGGGTAATACTTGGATTTGGATACCAAAGCACAAGCAACAGTCAACAAACTCATTGTCGACCACATCTGCTAGCTTGTAGGGCAAACCATCAATACTTTCATCCACCCGGAGTTCCAATGTTGACAAAGGGAAACAAATTGCAATTGAACCTACATTACCAATACCTCAAAAGATTTGGGTTCCTAAAGTTATTCAGAGGATGGAATTTGACCTAGGAAGGGGGGTGTTATACACAACCTCCATCTTGGATGAGGCTTCTACCAACGCTTCATCATCATGTCAAACCCAACCTAAATTAGTGGTTGCAAAACAGTCGATTCCAGAGGAGAGGCCTGCTATCCCTAAAACTGTCACACAAAAGGCAAAACCTCTACATGAACCAAATATTTCAATCGTCTCTTATGAGAGCCCATTGCCTGCTTTGGTCCTCGATTGCCAAATGCAACCAGCAGTCTAGTGTATTCCTAAACATCAATTTCAAACTGACACGAGTTGGAGAGTCTGGCTGCAAAAAGATTACACCAATCTCTGTGAAGTTTGGGGATGACCAGAAGCAGGAAGGGGGGAGTTTTCACTAAATCAACACCCATGTACCATATTCAGCTCTCTCGGACAACTTTCTACTTATATTGGGAGGGAGCTTGTTGGTTAATAACACCACAAAGATGTTGAGTTACACTAACCCTATACATACCTCTAGGAAATATACACATGACTAACCCATAAAGTAAAAAAAACAAAACAAAAAAACTCAAAAAATAGATGAGAAGAGGCACAAACACATCACCAAATAGAAAATTATCATAGTCCGGTAATCCCACCTTTTGGAAATCTTGCATGTGACACTGCAGGTCTTGATCGATGGATTTTACTTGGTGCAACACTAGTGCGCCGATGTTGGATGCTAACACTACCGAATGGTACTACCAAGGGGAGCTAAGTATTCCTCATTTCCAAACCCACTCACGTTATTTCTATGCACCCTTAGGTGAGGTTTGTTGTGAGAGAGCTTTCATTGACCTATTCTGCATACAGTTCCACCCTCTTAATCCTTGCTGTGATTGTGAGCGTCACATGCTCGCGGTTGCATCCCACCTTTGTTGGCAATGTAGGACTTATTTTAGGAGGTATGGGATGGGACTCCTTCAATTCCTTGTAGGAGTGACCCTTCAGTGACATGACAATCAGAGTGTCCTTTACTCAGTAGGTGGAACCCATGAAGTAAGAACCATGCAAGAACAAGAGAGGTAGAGCAATGCAGAATGGACCGCTATGACACCTTAGCCCTATCGCTATATATGAGACCTTGTTACCTCACACTTGTCCATTTCGAATAATGATATATGACTTTGTTGATAGTTTCCATGGTGGCAAGTGCTTGACCAACTTGCCTATAGTACCAATTCCGTTCCACAGTGAGGATGACATGAGACCTTTGCCGAACACACCATATAGGAAGGATATGAATTAGGTATACCCACTGAGGATGAGGAGCCTAGCGATGAGGAGTCCGAATTAGAATTTATGTTATATCTCTTCGACGAGGACCTTCTACGATGAGCTTCATTTCTTGTATTTCCTAATATTCTTACCTATGGCATTGTAGTGTGCAATCCACTTTCCAGGTTTTTTAGGGTATGCCAAGCATTCAAGTTTCCACATCAATTTCCATTCAAAACTTACAAGCGGCAACATGGCGACAGTTCTTCCATTTGAGCAGGTGTATTCAAATCTCGCTCTTTATATTTATACTTTTTGTAGTTCTTCATTGTTCACTTCTTGGAGACTACTTGTATTGCATGCTGAGTGGTCAAAATTTCTATTTGGTGCTATTTAGATGAATTTTAATGTAGTATCTCTTCTTTGAAAAATTCATAGTCCTGCTATTCTACATCTAAAGTAAGGTATGCCGAAGGAGTATGCCAAGTACTTCACTCTACATTTCTTGAACCATTCTTTAGCTATATTCTAGATCTTTAGGCATTATGTAAGTGACAAATAGTTGTTACATTTATTTTATATATGTATTTAAAAAAATAAAAAAATAAAGAAACAAAAAAACAAGACCAAGAAAATAGCCATCGCCATGTAGGATCTTGGTAGGTCTTTGGGACACCAATGATGGTACCTTAAGATTGATGCCTTGATTTTTCATGGGGTGGAACAAAAATCTTCTCGATGATCAGAATTGGACATGATCTCAAAATTTAGTCAATGATCCGAAATCCTTGATCGGACGATCTGAATTTAAACGATCCGATCTTTTCTAGACGATCTAATCTTGAAAATGGGATCGGCGATCCGAAATCGCAAACAATCCAAAAAGTAAAGTGGGATCGGACGATTCGAAAAGTCCTGCGCCAGTATATGTGCAGTCTTTTCAAGTACCCTTGGCACGTTTCTACCCGTCCTCCTCAGTGATTAATCATCACTAAAGGTACCTCTAAATGCCATTTAATCACTTCCCTTTTCCCATGTACCTTATCAGGTCAAACAATCCGATATCAGGTGGTCGACGATCCGAAAATGCGTCGAACGATCCGAAACTAATCGAGCGATCCGAATATTCCAGAGAGTTGTTTTTGCAGGTTTGATAATGTTACTTTTGGCACAAATACTGGTGATTTTGGGTAGCCTCCTTGTAGAAGTGTGGTTAGCCATCTCCCCTTTATAGGATCATGCCCTTATGGCACGGATTAATACTTACTCTAAGCAGATTAAACATCAATTAAGGCTTTTGGATGGAAAAAATAAAACATTGAAAAATGCTCTAATTAAGCCCTGATCTATTAGGGTTTTCAATCATTGAAGAAGAAATTACATGAGAGAGATATAGACCTACCTCGATCTCCCACACGGGGAGCAAGCTCAACCCGTTCTTCTTGCAATTTTTTGATGATTAGTACCTACAAAACACAAAAATTACAGAAAATGATTATGTTAGTTCTTCTATCTTGCATCTCTCTTTCAAATCCCTCAAATTCACACATCTATCTACTACTCTCAACACTCTTCATACTCTCAAACACACACAAACACACCAATCCACCTATATCTTAACAAAATGAATGGTAGACATAGAAGAAAACAATGGAGACTTCTTGGTTTCTCTCACTCAAGATCAAGTTATAGCACGTGCTAGGAAATCTGTCGTTTTTCCGATCCATGTCTTGAGTCATGGAAGCTCTTCCTTAGCAAGAGGAGAAGTGAAACCGAGACCTAAGGGGTTGTCAATCCCAGAGGCTAGTCATCCGAGCTCACTCCTTGTGCTTGACATGACACTCATGCTACCATGAAGAAGAAGAAGAAGGTTAGGTGAAGCTAGAGAGCTTGACACCCACTTTTCTTCTCACCCTATCTGCCACCACAAGCAAACCACACTCACTCAAGTATGTAAGACAAGCATTCACAAGCATCCCATCGAGCATACAAGCAAGCAAGCATAGATCACAATGAATCAACTAGAGCAAAGAAGAGAAGGAGAGCTCCAAAATCCATTCACAAGTAATCATGTTATGTGTCTTCACATTACAATAAGTCTCTTATATGCAAAGGCTTCTTGCCCGGCGTCCCACTTCACACTGGGTACCCAAAAGTTTAAAAGCTTAACATTTCTCTCTAGATTTATACATAAGCTTGTGTAGGCAGACTGGGATCGTGCTTGTGCATGGCCCACGATCTAGTAATGTGAAATTACAATAAAAATAAGACACCGAGGAGAGGTTGTAAAATGTATGGCTTTTTTTAACACTCCTCTAGATTATCTCATTCATTTTGATTATCGTTTTCTTCTAATGAGTCCATTTGAGGTAGTACTTGCATCTCATCTAGAGATTCAGTCTCAACATCTTGATCTTGAAAGATATGTTTTGAACGAGAAAACTTATATAACATACCACCACTTTGGATCAATTCAATCTGCGTAAAACATAATCTAAAATATCAAAGCAAAGGGGTTGTCATTAAACATGCTCGCAATCTACATATTCATTGTACTACATCATAATTTATTGGTGTTTAGTTTGGATACTAACTTGTTCACAATATTGAGGTAGTACAAAAGTATCCTTTTCATCATTCTAAAACTTGGTGGAATCAATTTGAAAAAATACATTTGTATGTTTCTTCATGTTGCTTGGGCACTTCTATATATCACCTTGAACCATTTGACATCAAAGATGAATAGATTGAATGCTCTCAAGAATATCTTAAATAGTCCTACAATACTCAAGATTATCCTTTATGACATTGGTATTATATCTAGTAGCTTGACTTTCTTGCTCAAAAGTTGCCATAATACCACAATTAAATGTGTTCCTTTTAGAATCCACACGTTTTGTGTGAAAGTGTCTTCCTTTTGACCATATTGCATTATATAATTTGTACTAACATCAAACAAAAGCATGGTATTTAGTGCAATGCATTAAACAAGCTATATAAGCATGAGAAAGAGATGAAAGATATACTTACTTGAGGGTCACATCCTTGTGCATACTCACGGCTCTTATCTTGTGACTATGTCTTTATTTTTTTATGCCTCCGACATTACCTTATGAAGCCATTCTATATTGATCACACTTGGGAGAGGTTCTAAGGTGGAAATGTCTATTTGCTCTTCTAAAAGCCCTTCTCTCATCCTTTTGTCTATTGATTGAATTCTTGTCTCCGAATCCACTTCTTGATGAGATATGGCTATTTAGAATGTAGAATGTATTCACCTTTTGGCATAATGCTTTATCCATTCTTTGTTGCCTTCCTTTTCCTTCGATGATAGGACTATTTAGAATGTAGAATGTAATCACCTTTTGGCGTAATGCTTCATCCATTCTTTGTTGCCTTCCTTTTCCTTGTGGCACATTACTGATTAGTCAGTCCTCCTCCTCATTTCTCCACAATCGTGGCATGGAGGGATCTATTCAAGAGAGATGTTCTGAGATATACACAAGAGACTCTTGCATCAACCATCCCTCCACCATGATTTCTTTTGGCCTTGCTCTTTGTCTCACAAAGTCCTTTTAAGGTTTTCATGAACCTTTGAAGGAAAAATATCCACCAAACACGAACAACACCACAAAGTGTCACTTCATCAATCAAATTTACCACAAGATGCAATTGGCTAGTCAGTATTGTTCTAGGAAAGTTTTCCTCGATCATACACACTGCCTCAATAGCATTGAGATGAGCCATGTCAATGGATGTAGAGTCTATCTCCTTTGAGGATATATACCTACATACATAGATACATAGCAATCATGTATACTATTTATCGAGAATACTAAATATTAAATGATAGTGAAGTTAAGAGAAGATTCATACCTCACCAAGATTCCCATTTTTTAAATAGCCTCTCTCACCTATAGATAGATATTGGAAGAACAAGCTATGATTAGAAAAAACAAGTTAGTATACGAGCCTTTAAAGTAGGTACCATAAAGAGAAAATGAATAACTGAATGTTTGAATACATGTAATATCTTGTGCCAATTATGTGTCTTGAGGCCATATAATTGCCTCTCTCCTTTCCTTTTAGTATTTGTGAAAAGGCACCCTTCAATGAATGCATTACTCCAGTTGGTGTACGAAAAGAGGCATTCATGCTTTTCACCTTACTTTACTTCTTCTTCTATAATACCCATGGTAACTTTGGTATAACTACTCTCATTTATAATTGGCCATGCACTTTGAAGGTAACCAATCTTTTTCAAGTCATTCCTTGCACCCTTGGTATCTCTTTTACTAATAAAATGGTCCCATATATTTGTTGTCACATTCTTGAAGATGTGCATGGGATCTAAGAGATGTCCGATCTTCAACTCACACCAATATGGGAGTTAAAAGAAGATTGAGTGTCTTGACATCCCCAATGGGTGGTGGATTTGGGGTGCTTCTCCATGCCTCAAACCAATATCTACCTCTCATCACAAGTGGTGAGATATCATGTGGCACATGATTGGGATGGGATGTGAAGGGGGAAGGAATCAATGATATTTGTCATACACCATGGGTGGTGAGACATCATGTGGCACATGATTGGGATGGGATATGAAGGGGGAAGGAATCAATGATATTTGTCATACACCACCTTCTTTAGTGTAGAGGGGCCTCTTCTCTGAAACAAGTGATGGTCCACAAATTGGACATGCAAAATGTCTAGAGGTTGTAAAACCTATTATGAAATTAAGATTATTGAGAGGTAGGGTAAGATTCTCATATATCTATTGATTAGGTAAGTTTAAAGTTTGAAAGTTCAAGTATATATATACCTAAGTACTCTGAGAACCTAGGATGGTCATGCATCGTCGTCCATAGAAAAACTCCTTTCACCTCCACATCATGCTTATTTATTGGCCTTAAGACATCATGCACTTTGATACCTCACCATAGTGTCTCAAGCTCATCAATCAAAGGCACGAGGTATACATTCATGTTCTTCACCTTATACTTACTTGGTACATGGAGAGCAAGCATGATGTGACCTTTCTTAATTGCCAACCATGCAGAGAGGTTGTATTTCACTAACATAATAGGCCAAGTAGACCATGATGTAGACTTGAATCCAAATGGGTTAACACCATCCATGGCTAAGCCAAGATATAAGTGACGGGCTCATCTTTAAACTCCAGCCACCATTGATGCTCCAAATTATGCCACACTGGTGAATTAGTTATCTGCTCTGTTGTTGCGATCCTCATGATGCCATCGATTGAGCGATGAGTTGCATGCCATGTCATGAGCTCTACAACCTTCTTACATCTAAACGTGTGTTGGATGCAAGGAATGATAGGAAAGTGTCTCAACACCTTTCGGGGGATTTTGTCTCCTTGAAAATCATCTCTATATCGGCCCTCTCCATAATTTAGACATTTTGTTGCATCTTCATGAGCCCCTCTAAATAGCATGCAATCATTGGGACATGCATATATTTTTATATACTCCATACCTAGCATAGAGAGCAATTTACGAGCCTCCTCTCATGATTCTGGCAAGAATCTTCTGAAGAGAAGCCTACACATAAGATAATAAATTATATGTCAAGATATCTACAAGAGCCAAAAACTTGTAAGATAATATATCGATTAGACCTTACCTAAGAAGACTTGTAACACTTGCATCACTCCATCCATAAGTTTTTTCCAAGTTTAATTTCTCCAAGTTTGCTCTGAGTGTAGAGTATGAACATCCCTCATACAAAGAGGTGCTTGCCTCTCTGCACAGGTTTTCTCCTCTTGTAACATTGGAGCTTGCTCTTTATTATCTGTGACTTTCCGTCTAAAGAAATCATCCACCATCTCTTCCATGATGAAATCCTCTTCGTCCTCATGTGGCAATGGGTAGACACCTCATTTATTGGTTGGAGAGGATGAATCTCAAGCATACTTTCCCTATGAAGCCAAACCACCTTTTGCAATATCCCTGATGCCATGGAATGGTATGGCATATTGTATAACACTCTCCTATGGGTCTCCTCCATCTCATCATTTGTGTGGTAATGCCTCATTAAGCCCATATGTATGGACATAATCAGTTGTTATATGATGTTGTCGTATATATTGGCCTTGCATCGATCACACGTACATTGTATATTCTCCTTCAACCATGCTTTGGAATCAACCCCCACAACTCCTTAATTAGAGCTAGACGTGTAATTATGCCACAAGTACACACAAAGATATCAAAAGTCACATGTTGTAAAAAACTGCAAGCAGTAAAGTGCTAGAAATTTTGCTACATAGTAGCATTAGCAATGATATTTTACTGAGTAGCGTTATTTTGTTGATTAACACAGCGAAATAACGCTGCTGAGCAGCAAAATTAGCAATGTCATTTTGTTGTTGAGAGCAGCAACCTACAAAATATTCCCATCGTATTTTCGTTGCCTTTTATCCCATTTCAAACCATAATTTAAAATGTCCTAAATCACAAGTTGTGTGATTCTCTGCATATGTGTCACTTCTATCCCTTCCATCTCATCCACTCTCCCTCAAGTTATCTCTACAAAGAAAGGTATGTGCTCTATTCTTTGTCTTCTCCCTTGAAAACAAGCTTTCCATGAAAGCTTCATCTCCATCTCCCTTGCAAATAAGCTTTATCTCCATCTCCCTTGCAAATAAGCTTTCCCATGAAAGCTTTATCTCCACTCCCTTATAAGTTTTTTTCCTCTTTTCCTCTCTCATACCTCTCTTTCCTCTCTTTTTCCTACTCTAAGCCCTAATCATAACCCTAACTCTAGCTTTACTTTAGAAACCCTAATATAGAGCTTTGATGGAGAGCTCTCCATCAAAGCTCTCTATTAGGCTTTCTATTTAGAAACTAGGATTAGGGTTGCATTGCTTACAAGCTTTCAATGAGTGCATGCCTAATAAGCTTTCTAATACTATTAGAGTTAGGATGACTCACCTTGATCTTAACCTCTCTCTTTTCCTCTTCCTCTTCTCTTCCTTTCTCACATAATAATAGCTATTATACTTCAAACCTTTTTACATAGAGTACTAATAATATGTTGATTTACTATTCTTTTAAAAAAAAAATTGTAGACTCCTCATATCTTCAAGCCTCTTAAGGTAAGATCTCAACATTTTCCCTTAAGTTTTTAGGGTTTTGCTTTGTTTTTGTATTCTTTGTATGTTGGGCTCACTAGGATCTCTATCTTTTTATATTATATATATATATATATATATATATATATATATATATATATACGCTACTTGCAACAAGTAAGTGGTTGGCATCCCTACCTCCTATTTTATATTATTGGCACCCTACGATGTGGAGGATCATTTTTGTATTCTTTAGTTGCATGCATTTGTTGCATACTCAATACATGAAGCTCATTTACATTAAGCATGTATTTGTTGCGTGCTCAATGCATGAAGCTCATTTGTATGAGCTTCATGCATTGAGCTCTATGCATGAAGCTCTATGCATGAAGCTTCTTTGCATGAAGCTCTATGCATTGAGCTCTATACATGAGTTATATGCATTAATATCTATGCATAGAGCTCATACATAGAGCTTCATGCATAGAGCTTAATGCATGCCAAGAGTTCAGTGCATAGAGCTCAATGCATAAAGCTTAACACTAGTTCTGTAATTGGACACTAAAGTGTCCTGAGGACACTAAAGTGTCCTGAAAGTTAGCATTTTTCTTGAATTTTTGTGGGCAATCTATTAAGAGTTTTGAAATGCTTAACATCAAGACCCAAAAAAAATTGAGATTTTTTAAATTGCACTTTTCTTAGCTTTTGCAAGGCAATATTTTAATTTTCTTAGACACATGCTGATAAAACGCATGATTTTTGCTGTTTTCAAAATAGTAGTAATTTGTACATAACTTTTAGAAGGGACATAGTTTGATCATGAAACTTGGCTTGATGGAAAGCCCATGATGTAAACTAAATCTTGGAATCATCAAACGATAATTATTGGATAAATTTTTGACTCGCTAATATTGAAATGATGTTTTTTATACAGGTGGAGCATGAATTTTTCTTCTTCCATATGCAAGCTAATAATGTAAAACTTGAGGTGCACCCATGTTATATAGGGTAAATACTACTTTGTTTTGAATTTTCCAAAACTTTAGAGCCACTTTTTGGGCCTCTTCTCATACATGGTCTTTTGCGCAACCTGTTTTTAATACGTAAAATGTCTAATTATGAGCCTAATTTTGATTTTCATCAAAGGGGAAAGCTGTGTAAGTGCATTATTTGTTGTAACTATAGGTGTAGACTACTTGTGCAAGCATAGTTATGATTAGTTTTTGAAAAAATATGATCAAATTTTGTATTTTTGTTTTTTACAGTTTTTTTAGAACTAGGCGATAAGAACCTACTCAACACTAGTTTGGTACCAAAACAGGACACTTAAGTGTCCTTTTTTGGGGGTTGCGAAAAAAAAAATCAAACTCCTAATGTAGGCTTTAAAAACCAAAATGCTTCATTGGGCATGTAGAACATAACCCTATGCTTATGTAAAAAATGCTAAACATATAAAATGCCTTTTTATTTGGAAGTACATAAGCAACAAAGTAGCATATGTCTTGAAAATGAACTTTTTTCAGGATTTTTCCAAATATGCAAGCATCATTCTCTCAAAAAAAAAATCCAATGATATCAATAGCATTTTTCCCAAGGTATTTTGATAGCATACATCAGTCCAAGGAGGTAGAAGTTCACCAAAAAAATCATTTTCCTTTCCTAGATTTTTTTCCAAAAAAGTTGCATAAAATCAGCAAAAGCAACGCGTATTATCAAAACTCAATCACGCCACTAAAAAATAATGTAACCCTATCAATGAGAATGTTGATTATTGGTTTTCATGCTTGAGATGAGATAAATAAGCCATAATTTGATGTGTATGACACTAACTTAGCCTCCACTTAAGTAGGTTCTTATCGCCTAGTTCTAAAAAAATAGTAAAAAATAAAAAATGTAAAATTTGATCATCTTTTATCAAAAACTAATCATAACTATGCTTGCACAAGTAGTGTACACCTATAGTTACAACAAATAATGCACTTACATAGCTTTCCTCTTTGATGAAAATCAAAATTAGGCTCATAATTAGACATTTTATGTATTAAAAACAGGTTGCGCAAAAGGCCATGTATGAGAAGAGGTCCAAAAAGTGGCTCTAAAGTTTTGGAAAATTTAAAAAAAAAGTAGTATTTACCCTATATAACATGGGTGCACCTCAAGTTTTACATTATTAGCTTGCATATGGAAGGAGAAAAATTCATGCTCCACCTGTATAAAAAATGCATTTCAATATTAGCGAGTCAAAAATTTATCCAATAATTATCGTTTGATGATTCCAGGATTTAGTTTACATCATGGGCTTTCCATCAAGCCAAGTTTCATGATCAAACTATGTCCCTTCTAAAAGTTATGTCCAAATTACTACTATTTTGAAAACAGCAAAAATCATGCATTTTATCAGCACGTGTCTAAGAAAATTAAAATATTACCTTGCAAAAGCTAAGAAAAGTGAAATTTAAAAAATCTCAAGGATTTTTTGGGTCTTGAGGAACATCTGTGGATGTTAAGCATTTCAAAACTCTTAATAGATTGCCCACAAAAATTCAAGAACTTTTCAGGACACTTTAGTGTCTCAGGACACTTAAGTGTCCAATTACAGAACTAGTGTTAAGTGGAGGCTAAGTTAGTGTCATACACATCAAATTATGGCTTATTTATCTCATCTCAAGCATGAAAACCAATAATCAACATTCTCATTGATAGGGCTATAATTTTTTTTAGTGGCGTGATTGAGTTTTGATAATACGCGTTACTTTTGCTGATTTTATACAACTTTTTTGGAAAAAATTCTAGGAGAGGAAAATGATTTTTTTGGTGAACTTCTACCTCCTTGGACCGATGTATGCTATCAAAATATCTTGGGAAAAATGCTATTGATATCATTGGATTTTTTTTTTGACAGAATGATGCTTGCATATTTAGAAAAATCGTGAAAAATCCTGAAAAATGTTCATTTTCAAGACATATGCTACTTTGTTGCTTATGTACTTCCAAATAAAAAGGCATTTTATATGTTTAGCATTTTTTACATAAGCATAGGGTTATGTTCTACATGCCCAATGAAGCATTTTGGTTTTTAAAGCCTACGTTAGGAGTTTGATTTTTTTTCGCAACCCCCAAAAAAGGACACTGAAGTGTCCTGTTTTGGTACCAAACTAGTGTTAATGCATGCATAGAGCTCAATGCATAGAACCTCATGCATGTGAGCTCAATGCATAGGGCATGCATAGAGCCTCATGCATGTGAGCTTCATGCATTGAAGCTCTATGCATGAAGCTCTATGTTGCATGCATGAAGCTCTTTACATTGAGCTTCAATGCACAAAGCTTCTTTACATTGAGCTTCTTTGCATTGAGCGCTTCAATGCACAAATCTCAATGCATTGAGCTTCATGCATTGAGCTTCTTTTGATTAGCTTTCTGCATTGAGCTCCATGCATAGAGTTCAATGCATGAAGCTCCATGCATTGAGCTCTATGCATTGAGCGCATACTTTGTTGCATGCATGGGGCTCTTTGCATGAAGCTCCATACATTAAGCTCAATGCATTGAGCTCATGTTTTGTTACATGCATGGAGCTCTTTGCATAATACTCACCTTAAACTCTATGCCCTTGTTTTATTTTTTGTACAGCTTGAATCTCTTTTGATTGGCAACTCTACCTCTCGCCAATCTTTTTGCCTTCATTTCTTTTCAAGTAAGTGGTCGGCAACCTATTTTATATTATTGACACCCTACGATGCGGGGGATCATTTGCTTTCTTTGTAGTTATGCTCTACAATGAAGCTCTATGTATGAAGCTTCTTTACATGAGCTCTATGCATGCGATTCTATGTATCATTAGGAATTTTTTGGACCCAAAAAGGGCCTCCTAAGGATTCCTAAATTTAAGGGATTAGAGCTTAAAAAGTTGGGCTTAAGGGAGACAAAGGCTATGATGACCCTTTTTTTTTCCTTGCCACATCAGCCATACCCCCCTAGTTTCACTTTTTAAATGGAATATTCTCATACTCTCTTACTTTTTGACTTTTCTCATACTTTCTCTCTTACTTTTTGAATTTTTTATCTTCACTCTCTACAAATTGAATCTTTCTTGTCAGTTTGAAATCTCCTTTCTCATTAACTCCCACCATATCTCCCTTCCACATCAGCAAAACATTCTCGTATTTAGGTGGGCCCCAAAAAGTGAAAAAAAAATTAATTATTTTTTACATTTTGAGGTGGAAAAAACACCACCCAACCAATATGTATGATGAAAATAAAAATTTCCCTCCAAAAAGCTTGTAATCAAGGGTCACGTCAGAAGCCTGTCAGAAGCCAGTACATCCATAACTAACTGTCAGGTCCCCACAACCCCATAAACATAACTAACTATCAGGAGAACCACTACATCCATGAGATCCCGAAATTGTGGGGATCCCAAAAATTATTATTTTTTAAATTTTCTCATAAATGTAATTTATTGATGAGAAACTCCATGTAAGTATATTTGTATATCAAAAATATCATTTTCTACTTAGAAAAACGGATTTGTGTTAAACTTCCAACAGCAAAGTTTTAACAGTCTCTCTCTCTCTCTCTCTCTCTCTCTCCCCCCCCCTCTGAGGATCTCTCTGCTTTAGCTTCTTCCTCTGCTTAGCTATGGAGCCTTTGCAAGTTGTGTGTGTAGCCCCTTGTGAAGCTAGAAAATGGAAGGTTGATTTACACATTCGTATTCCTGAAGAGTATGGCAGCTCTAAAAAACCCATCCTACTGATGCACAATCTGTCCAAGCTCGTAGGATAGCTAAGGAGAAAAATGTAGATCTTTGGGTTGATGGGCATCTCTATCCAATTGACCCTCCATTAAGAGCAAACCCTCCTTTCCGCGATTTATCATCTTTTATGCAATTTGTTGGTGAAGGAGAGCTTGGCTTGTTAGGATACTGCAGAAGATTGACTACAAGTGTAGCTTGGCAAACCCATATTCTCCAATCTCAATTTTGCAAGCATCACAATAAATCAAGAAATCAAGTTTTATCAGAGGAACACTGAGTTGCTGAAAGAAGAGCCCCTTTCACTCGCACAGTGAAGGAGATGCTCCAACGATAAAGAACAGAGTTCGGTGTGCAAGGGATTGCCCTTGAAGCATTGCAAGAAGCCTCCGAGGCTTACCTTGTTGGGCTTTTTGAAGACACCAACCTCCTTGTTGCAATACATGCAAAGAGGATTACCATATCTACCAAGGGCATGTAACTAGCTCGGCGCATTCGAGGTGAGCGAGAGACATGATCTAGAGGTCTTAGATGTTAACCTTCTTTTTGAAGCAACTCTTTTGTTTCAAACCCCCCTTTAAGTTTCTCTTACAATGTCTCGATGTCATCATGTTTGTTTAACATGGAGTGTCTATCATGTGCGAGTTTATCACCCAAGGGATCAGAAATGCTCCTAGAGGACTGAGGAAGATGTGCCGCCAGAACAGTGGGAATTTGACCTCTGTAACAACGACGATGTAGGCTCAAAATTCGCACTATTCTGGCACTTCTTCCCTAGCCACTCAGGATCACTTCTGATGCATTTATAATGAAGTTGAGCACACTAATTGTGAGAAACAGTAGTTTACAAAATAAAAACACCTTTAATCATGTGTGAAAATACAGTGTTTATCATCCAATGCATCAAAATTTCTCCTAGAGGACTGGGGAAGCTATGCTAGAACAATGCGAATTTAGGCTATGTAGTGGCGATGCAAGCTCAAAATTCGCACTGTTCTGGCACTGCTCCCCTACCCACTTAGGATCATTTCTGATGCATAATGAAGTTGAGTACATTAATTATAACAAGATAAAAATACCTTTAATCATGTGTAAAATTACATTATTTGTCATCCAATGCATCAGAATTGCTCCTGGAGGACTGGGGAAGCTATGCCAGAACAGTGCGAATTTAGGCTCTACAGCGGCGCTATAGGCTCAAAATTCGCACTGTTCTGGCACTGCTCTCCCAGCCACTCAGGATCATTTCTGATGCATTTATAATGAAGTTGAGTACATTAATTATGAAAAATAGTAATTTATAAGATAAAAATACCTTTAATCATGTGTAAAAATATATTATTTGTCATCCAATCTATCAGAATTGCTCCTGGAGGGCTAGGAAAGCTATGCCAGAACAGTGCGAATTTGGGCTCTACAGCAGCGGTGCAGGCTCAAAATTCGCACTATTTTGGCACTGCTCCCCCAGCCACTCAGAATCATTTCTGATGCATTTATAATGAAGTTGAGTACACTAATTGTGAGAAATAATAGTCTATAAGATAAAAATAGCTTTAATCATGTGTAAAATTACATTATTTATCATCCAATGCATCAGAATTGCTCCTGAAGGAATGGGGAAGCTATGCCAGAACAATGCAAATTTAGGCTCTGCAGGCTCAAAATTCGCACTATTCTAGCACTGCTCAGGATCATTTATGATGCATTTATAATGAAGTTGAGTACATTAATTATAAAAAATAATAATTTACAAGATAAAAAATACCTTTAATCATGTGTAAAAATATATTATTTGTCATCTAATGCATTAGAATTGCTCCTGGAGGGCTGGGGAAGCTATGCCAGAACAGTGTGAATTTGGGCTCTACAGCAGCGGTGCAAGCTCAAAATTCGCACTGTTTTGGCACTGCTACGTTGATTATGAAAAATAGTAATTTACAAGATAAAAATACCTTTAATCATATGTAAAAATACATTATTTGTCATCCAATGCATCAGAATTGCTCCTGAAGGGCTGAGGAAGCTGTGTCAAAACAGTGCGAATTTGGGCTCTACACAGCAGCGGTGCAGGCTCAAAATTCGTACTATTCTCGCACTCTCCCCTAGGCTCCCAGTGTCATTTCTGATGCATTCACAAAAACATTGATGGTACAAACTAGAAAAAACAATGATATACTTGATGAAAATAAGTTTGCAAAAACTGTATTGTATTCAATAAGAAGTGATACATCATCTTTACAAAAGCTTTCTTACAATATTGAGCTTCCTTCTCTTGTTATTGGGCAGAGTGTGCTCAAAGAGTGATTGGGCTATTTCTTGAGGATCCTCTATGCCTATGCTTTTGGCTATACCTATACGAGCAAGAAGCTTACCCCGAAATCCAGAACCAAAAACATCGAAGGCAAGGGATTTTTTAATAAGAACTATACATTTGGTGCTGTGTGCCATAGACGCTACACAGAGCACCTTAGAGAGGGCTTTCAAAAAGAAGAGAGTGAAGGCATATTGAGGGGTGTAGTCCATGTGGATAATGGCGATGCCATCCACCACAAGAAGCCAACCAAGATAGTGCGCCAACACAGCATCATGTCCATGGACCTTGGCCTGGTCTCTACTGCCGTCACCTCTCCCTGCAAATGCGTCAATTTTAACCACCCTCTGCAATCAAAGGAAAAATCAAAATATTTTCCTATACATAATTCCCATGGTTGTCCCCTCCTTACGCTTCCCAATCTGTAAAAATATAGAAAGTGGCACAGTAACCAGAAAGTGTAAGAGTTAATTCTAGACATGTAGTGGAATCAGATATACCTTTCTTCTCATCAACTTGAAACTTGACTCTTCCACATTGTCAAAGCCCATGATGCTAAAGTATTGACGCAGGTCTATTAGACTCCAATGCTTGCTTGCTACCACTCGCTTAATCCATCCATTTTGCATCATCACAGCTACCTCAATAAGCATAATTTCTTCTTCTGAGGCTTGAAGTGGGATCCATGTCCCGTGCTTTTGCATCCATCTTTGGTAGTGCAGACGCATGTACAAAATAGAGCGTGCCTTCAAGAACCTGCAAGACACTGTAGAATCTACTACATTGCACTTGTACACATCACCTTGATGTGACCCCTCATTAACCTTCCAACCCTCTCCTAGTAATCCTTGAATTTGGTCAGACCGTACCTCCTTACAAATATACATTATTTTTGTTTGGTGCATTGGCATGGAATTGAACATGTGCACAAAAACATGTAAAGGACAAAACCAATTTAGCCCTACTGACCTAGATGCCTTTGAAAACTTGAGTGATGTCTTGATATCACTTACCATCTTAAACTTTAAGCATAAGATGGTCCAAGCATCTGGTTTGGGCCATTCGGGATTGTTAAGAGGGGGGTTGGGGATCTCTTCTAGCTTGCCAAATAAACCTGGTTTTTTATCTACAAAATATGAGTGAGAAAAGAAAAAGATATTGTTCTGTACAAGATCACTTGGGCTTTGAGATACAAACATTGCCTCTCCAATGGATGCATGCATAGCATAGAAAACTCCAGTGAGGCTTTGGAGTGGTTGTTCCTCAACATAATTAGAGGGGAAAGTATTTGTAAAGAGACATAAGAAAATGGAGGATCATAAGAAAATTTGAAACAAAAAATCCAATATTAGCATGTTGTTAAAGCTGTGTTTATGTTACACTGACAATTTACATGTTGCACTATGGCAACTAGTCCTTCCTCCCTAGTATGCTTGAAGCCTTGTAGCCGCCCCTTCTAATGATGTAGCATATTCCCCAGTTGACGCACTCGATGTGGTCCCTTAGAGCTTGGCTGCATGTAGACCCAAGCCCCAACCCTGAATCTTGTTGGAGTCCAAACTCCATTCTCATCTCTTGTGTTATGCAGCACAAGCTCTTCCACCTTCTCCCTAGGTCTTCTCACATTACTGGAAGAGGCCATGGTGGTAAGAAAAGAGAAGAGAAAAGCTTGTTTTACAACAGAGGAGTGGAGAGGAGAGAAAGTTCAGGGTTTTCAGTGCAGCAATGGAAAGCTTAAAAGAGGGTAAGAGTTTGAGAATAGGCTTTATGAACCTAGAGTAAACTAAAGAGAGATAGAGTTTCTGCAGCAATGGAGAGGGAGGAAGCTTGAGAGAGAGAGAGAGAGATTGAGGTGGAGGGAGATTGAGAGGGAGGGAGAGCTTGAGAGGGATGGAGTTTCTGCACAGCAATGGAGAGCTTAGAAAAGGAAAAAAGAGGGAGAGGGAGCTTGAGACTGAGGGAGCTTGACAAGGAGGGAGAGCTTAAGAGGTATGGAGTTTCTGCAGCAATGGAGAGCTTAGAAGAGGAAGAAAGAGGTTCAAAATGAGCTTTCCAAACCTAGAGTATTTTGGGGGGAAGTTTGAGAGGGAAAACACACTTTTGGAAAAAAAAATTAAAATTTTAAAATTTTAGGGTTTTTAATCTGTGCGATTCTAGGTGGGGGGACCTCTAAGTTTGGGCCCAGGAGGTAGGGGACAAGAGTAGTAATTAGGCCCCATGAGCAAACCAAAGCCTAGGCCCCCCAGGGTCAAAGAAGTCAAAAATGTGCACCGAGCCCTCCTCCTATTGGTCAATTCCCTAATCAAAAGTTAATCCAAGAGGCCCTCTTTGGGTCCAAAAAATTCCTAATGTTAAGCTCTTTGCATGAGCTTTTATGCATTGAGCTCCTTGCATGCATAGATCTCTTTTCAACAATGAAGCTCTATGAAAAAAGCTGTATGCGCATGAAGCTCTATGCATTGAGCTCAATGCAATTAGCTCTATACATGAGCTCAATGCATTGAGCTCTATGCATAAACCTCTATGTATTGAGCTACGTGCACTGAGCATTGAGCTCTATGCATAGGCTTATGCATAGAATTGCATGCATGAGAGCTTCTCTATGCTTATTCTAATCATGTCTCATATATATGATTGAATGTATGTATGATTTAGGGATCATATCTTCACCTCCTCGAAAATCAATTCCGATCAACCCTTCCCAGACCTGGATATCTTACAAACCTACTTGTCATTATTTCCCAACGTTATGGATAACAGGCATGGACATAGTTTTTGCATGCACATTGTATGTTCTGTGGTTTTGTATGTTTTATGTGTTTATGCATTGAGTATATTTATACATTACATTATTGTGGATGCAAGCCAACAAAGGAAGAATATGATTATGGGTATAGAGCCCCTCGAGCGCAATTGTGGGCATGGATGTGTGTGCGAGGTATTCGCTTAAATGAGGCCATTTTGGAAACTATAGCTGATGAGGTAAGTAGCATATAAGCCTTTTTCTTTTCTATATGTTCTCTTTGACAATTTTATAGTTATCTTATTCATGTGTGCATGCATGTAGGATAAAGATGATGATTCAGACTATGCACAAGAAGAACACGAAGACGTAGAAAGTGGAGATAAAGACCTAGTAGAGTTAGAGGATGAGGATGATGATTAAGAGTGTCCCTTTCACGTCATTTTGTATATGTCTTGTAATCACTTGAACTCCATGTATATATGATTTTGTTAATGTTAATACAAATTAATTTTGATTGAATTATGTCTATCTACCAATCTTCTATGATTATCTTTTTATAAAAAAAACCGGGGCAGAGTCTGCCCTAGCTTTTTTTCCTAGGTTTTCTTTTCGCTGCTCTCAGCAACGTTTTTAGTAGAGCGAAATTGTGTGCAACGATATTTCGCTATGCTAAAAATGTTGCTGGAGCAGCGCTCCCGCTTGTAGCAAAAATTTCAGCGTTTCTAATAGTGAAATAGCCCCAACATTGGCCAGGGTTTATAGTTATAAAAGCGCTGCTAGAAACGCTACTATGCCTTATTGTGTTGTAGTACATGTAGCATCTTATCCAAGCAATAGGGTTTTCATAGATGAGCGCAGTTGCGTCTGGTTTGCCGCTCTGAGAAGTGATTCCAAGAAGCGGATGGCTGCAAGGCGGAGCTACCAAGATGCCGAAGATGACAGAAGAATGTCATGGGTGAGGAGGCGTAACAGCTAAACTGTGCTAGACTGCTCGCATTCATAGAGTCCAGTCCATGAGCGTAAGAGGCTCGTGTGCAGTACGGTTTGAGTAAACCTATTGGCCAATACCAGATCACCCATCCTTCGAC